>NC_040916.2:28805461-29139421 GCF_004126475.2 Phyllostomus discolor | reverse complement strand
GTGCCGGGACTGGGAATAGAACCGGGGACCCTTTGCTTCGCAGTCTGGCGCTCAATCCACCAAGCCACACCAGCCAGGGCCTACTGCGTTATAGTTTTCAACACGGGTGAGGCATTGGGCGTGGTGGGCTTCCAGACAAAACATAAACCCAATGAAATAAAGACCCAGCACTTGCAGCGGAGTAGCGTTTTGTTAGTTGGTTTTGTGCGTGCGCATCTGGCTCAAGAAAAGAAGCCTTTACAAGCTGTTTCCATGGTGAATAGGTGAGAGTTCATTGACATTTTCCTGGCTTTCAAAATTTTTATTTTTTTCCAAAGAAGGGCTGGCCGCCTGGAAAGGAAGTTGCTCCTACACCCAGGACTTGACAGTATTTGGCCGACACAGTTACGAGTAACATCGCCATTATTATTATTATTATTATTATTATTATTATTATTATTATTTTGGCGTCTAGCTGAAAAGGCTCCAACATTCGTGCCATTTCACTCGGAAGGCGTGATGCCTTGCTCTGCTTCGGTCCTTGTAAATCACCGTTTGAAAATCTCCACCCACAAGTCCCAAGCTCTTGGGATGCTGTATGAATTTTGTAACCACACGGCGGGTGATTCAAGGCCAGAGAGACACCGGCATCGCGCCTTCAAGAGGAGAGAGACCGACACGCCAAGCGTCTGTCGTCCAGGCCCGCGGACCCAGCGCCGCCCCGCGCCTGGGCGCCTGCGCCCCCCGTTGCGCATGCGCGGCCCCAGGCGGGACAGGCAGCGGCGGCTCGGGGGCGGGACTGGGAGACAGAGGGCGGGAATATCCAGGTAGCCAAGAAGGTTCCAACGAGCGGTTTCTGGGTCAGCGTCCTTACCCTGCGGGCTGGGTGGCATCGAAGTGCCCAGCCTGAGCTGGGGACATTCGCTAGTTATCTGAGGCCGGGGCCTTCGACACGGGTGATCTCTCTCGGGTTCCAGGTTTGATTTTTTAGGTCAGTGTGTTCTCTTTTTACTAGTAAAGCATTGCACTATCACAACAGTGCTGGCAGTAACAGAGCGCCAGATCAAGGGGAACGGTGTGTGTGGGGGGGAGGCAGACAGACAGTCCTGACCTCCTCCGGCAGTGGGGCTGGGGCCACGGCCCCTTACCCCTGCGGCCAGGTCACTGTGGCCTCTGGGCTCATCTGGCGGGGAGGCAGCCTGAACCGGAGAATTCCTGCCCGGGCTCCAGGGCTCCCGTGGAGCCTCTGCAGGCAGGGCGTGCAACGCCCCCTCCCCCCCTGGGTTCATGCTGAGTCGCAGCCACCACTACTGATTACGGCACCTGCTCCGCAGAGTGGGGGGTGGGTGTGGGGGACGAGGAGGCCCAGGACCCTCCTGGGGAGCTGCAGGGGAGGCTCCTCGCTGCACCCCAGCTTGTTTCCTCCGGGCCCCACCTGTGCAGCCAGCACAGGCCAGTGTGTGTGTGTGTGGGGGGGGGGCAGTGCTGTGTGTCAGCGCAGGTGTGAGGTGACGGGGGAGGGGGGGCCCAGTCAGGGCGCTGCGTCCTGCATCCAGCTGGGGGGCGCCCAGGAGGAGGGGGCACATTCTAAAAGGAGCTGCGTGTGAGTGTGTGTGAAAGTGTGGGTGTGTGTGCATTCCCCTGCGACACAGTGCACACCACACACGGTGCACGTTACGGATTGCACTCCCGACTGCGAGTTACAGAGTTTCTCTTACTCAGTTGGTCTTGTAGAAACACGACAATAAATAAGACTCAGAACCTTCTTAAATAAAACCCGCCCTAGTAAAACGGGTTTCGGTCCCCCCGGGTTCCTCACATGCCAGTTTTCCCACGTGAAAACCGTGCACAAAGACTGGGAGAGCTAGTTCGTCTCCGGGACACGGCCTCCCCTCTGACCTCGGGCGTGCCTGGGTTTGGGAGAATGCAACCCTGGTGACCACGGATACCTACGCCACAGCAGAGACACAGAGCAGTGCGACAGCAGGAAGGGTGAGAAGAGAAAGACAGACCGCCTCTCCACCCACGGCGCAGGCGGGACCGCATGTCCCGGCCTGGGGACAGGTCGGCGGGCGCCGTCCCCCAGTGAGCGAGGCGGAGAGGAGGACAGGACGGAGACACACAGGGCACACGGCGGGCCACCAGCCCGGCCTCGCACTCACATAGGGCTCTCGCGCCGCCTTGGGCCTCGGCCTGAGGGAGGGCAGGTCACAGAGAGAGCTGCCCCGGCGCAGCTTGGCAAAGAGCGAGTCTCGCAAGGCACGCAAGACAGACAGCCCGGGCCTGTCCGGGGGAGGCTGCAGCCATCTCTTCCGGAGCCAGGGCGAGCGGGGAGGGGCGGGTTAGAGAGCACCAGGTTACCGGGTTAGCTTCGCAGCAAGTGTTTCTCACGGACACACTCACGTCTCTCAAAGGCTCATCTCAGACAAGGCTGGGGGTGGTCTGTGAGTTATTGTCAAAGCAGCAGGTAGCTCGGGGGAGGGGACAAAGGAGGCAGAGAGGCTCACACCTGTGCGTGGACCAGAGGCACCTGGCAGAGCCCCCTCGGGAGCAGGGGGAACCTAAGAGTCCGACTGTCGGGAATTCCCGAGAAGCCCTAACGCCGTGCGCCACTCGCGCCCGCACCCCAGAGATCCCGCCGCACTTACGAAGAAGGAGTGGTCCTTGAAGGTGGGCGTTTCCGGGGTGCCCTGGCTGTACACGGACATCCTCCTCTGCAGGGCAGCCGCTTTGCTCCCAGCGCCCGAGGACGGGGTCGAGTCCTCCACGTCGAACGGGCTGGAAGACAGCAGGTCCCCGTGAGGGCAGGGGGGCACAGCCGCCGGCCCGCGGGCCAGGAAGCCCCTCATTCATTTCACTCAAGTCCCTCCGAACCCGTGGACAGTTTTCCTCCAAATCCGTCCACTGGAGAGGCCCACTTCCTTGTGCACATTTAGAGGGAGGACGGCAGGCAGGAGGCAGGGTGAGCTGTTACAGAATGGGACATCGACGGGGACAACAGCGGTGACACAGAGGCTCCTCCCAGAGGGACCGTCACCCGGAGAGCGGGCCCCGCGAGAGGCCGTCACAGCAGCCGGGGTGGGTGGGGCCTGGGCACCGGCTTCCGGAACAAGCTCCCCGGATGCCGAGGGCCCACGCACCCCCTGCAGCCGGCACCAGCCCGTCGAGAGGGTTTCCACCCGAGGAGACCACACCCAGGGCTACTTACTACCAGGCGATCTCCAGGTTCAGCTTGATGGTGCCCAGGTCGTTGATGTCGACAGCCACCACCTGAGGTTCGGCTGCAAATAGCTCTTTGGTCTCGCAGGTCACGCTGCCCACCAGGAGGTGGGTCGCCAGCCCTTTGACCTCTGTGACCTGCAGAGAGAACGAGAGGGCGAGGCCTTGGGGGAGCGTGGAGGCGGCAGGTGGGACACTGGGTCAGAGCTGGCGTTGGAGGCCCCGTACCCCTGGCCCACCCGCCTCAGCTGCCGGCTGCACAGAGGGGCCCCCTCGCCGTGGACCAGGCGACCCGCCCGCCCGCGGTCACTGCCGAGTCCCCGGGAGACGCCCAACGGCCAGACGCACTCTACCTTGATGGAGATGAGCCCGGCGATCAGGGGCAGGAAGACCATTTCCTCGCGGTCCCAGCTCTGCCTGCCGTTGACTTCGATTTTGCCTTTCAGCTTCCACCGCTGCCGGCCGTACTTCATGAAAATCTGGGGAGACGCCAGACGGCGCTGCAGCCGCTGCCCGCACCCGCCGTCCCACCAAACAGCGCCACGTCCTCGCCTCCGCGTCCCCTGGGCCCCGGGGGGCGGAGCCGCGCCGAGCCGGGAGGACACACAGAGGGCGAGAGCTCCGGCGCTGAGGCCGGGGCGGGAGCCCTTTCTCGGTCAAGGCCGCCGCACCCCTGCCTGCGGCTCACACCGGTCTCTGGTCGGCCCTACTTCCATGCAAGCGCTCCGGACAGAGGCCCCACGCCCGTCAGCCAAAACCCACTGCGCGGTCACAGCGAGGAGTAGCACACGGCCCTCGGACGACGGGACAGAGCTGGACCAGGGCTCGGAAGCCTGACACGGTCCCGGGTGCAGGTCGGACAGCTCGACTGTTTAGGGGCTCCTCTCCCCGAGAAGTGGGATTACAGAGGGTTTGGGAGGAGATAAAAAAACTATGTAAGTTCCCTTTTGAAGGGGGGCAAGATAAAAGGCTTTTTAAAAAACTTTGCAAGTATACATATTTTAAATTTATTTTTAATTACAGTGGACACAGCGTTTATATTAATCGGAGCTTCCTCGGCAAAGGCCTGTCTTCCCCTAGAGGGAGCCCCGCCCACTCTCCTTCTGCATCCAGGGTCACAGGCCTTGGGCATGCCCGGGTGGTCTTCCTCCCTGGACCAGCTCGGGGCGCGCGCTCAGGCTCCCGGGCAGAGACCAGGGCGCCCCCACTGTTCCCTCGCCGCCCGTGCACCACGTCTACGCGCTGCGAACGTTCCCTGTCAACCACCGGGGACCCACCAATGGGAGAGAAGTAGCTCTTTCCCCACCTTGCGGTTTAGCCAATCCTAGAGGGTTCCCTGCTCCGCGATCCCCGCCCCCTCACCTACCACCGTGGATTCCCCGCAGTCTCCTGCGGGGAGATTTTATTACAAAGCATAAAATAGGCTGCAAAACGGCCCTCCTCTGGCGCATTTTCTCCACCCCTCGGGATCCGGCTTCCGGGCAAGTCCTCAAAATGTGGGCTCAAATAAACTTTTAATAAAACTTTTCTTTGTGTGTTTGCACGTTCTTTGGTTGACACATTCTTAGAGGAATTGAGGGGTGAAGGGTCATGGTGTTCGCACCTCACTCTAGAATGGCTCGGCAAAATAACAACGACGGCGATAGTGACAATAATCATACAGCCAACATGGCATCGTGTTAAAAATGGGTGAATCTGGATAAAGTTACATGGGGGGGGGGGTCCTGCATCACTCTCCACACTTTCTTGTTGGCTTCATTCCCCCACCCCCACCCCGCAAATAACAGACGTGGAGAAGAAAGATAATTTAAGAAGCGGAATGACGACCGCTGACCCCTCTCCCTCGAGCCCTCCACCGGGACCCCGGCGCCGCCGCCGGACACTCACCTCGTACTGGTCTCCGGGGCAGAGGCGCGCGAAGCCGGCCAGACCTGCAGGAAGGGGCGGGGCGTGAGCTGCGGCAAGCACTCCGGTCCGCACCCCGACTTCGGGGCAGGTCAAGGGTCAGACCTTTGCGAGCTCACGAAGCCAAGTCTGGGGCCATCCATCTGTGGGCGGGGCTACCGGGGGTGGGAGGGGCCTTCTGGGCACAGAGGGCTGTTCCACAGGGGCTGCCTCCCACGTCCCTTTGGGCCGGTGGGGGGTCGGGGCAGACTCCAGGATGACGGAAAACGACCCAGAATATTCTCACGTAAACACACCGCGCTCTCGATTCCCGTCCTGTCCTGAGAGGTGCGGTTTCCGGGGAGGGCCTCCCGCCTGGGCCGAGGTTCACAGCCTCACCCCCCCCCCCCCCCGGCCTCTCCCCAGCTCACCCACTCCGGGTTTCTCCTTGCCCTGTGTAATCACCATCCCAACCCGCACCGTGATAGGAAATCTCCCACCACGATCGATGACCACCGACACCAAGCTAGGGACCAAGACGCCAAAGCAAACCCACCAACCAAATGCCAACTCCCCGCACCCCCAACAGGAAGGTGGGGCGGCTCCTCTCCTGCCCCACCCAGCAGGTCCCTTCTCACGGGATCTGCTCACGTTGGAGACCCAGCGTGACAGCTGGGTGTGGAAGGGAACCTCTTCAGACGAGGCGCGCGCTATCCCGGGGCATCTCAGGAACCTGACTGCTCTCTCTCTTTTAGATATCACTCCGCGCTCACCGTGTGTGGGGGTCTGGGCGTTGGGGCAACAACCTGGAAATCGAGGCAGACCTCCCAGACGCCCAGGACGCACAGCAGGAGGCGGGTCAAGCCCGCAGGGAGGAGCCGCAGCCGAGAGGGGCTTGAACCCCAGGTGGCGCCCGCTGCACCTGCCAGCTCCCCTGCTCTGGGTAATTCACCCAGCTCCACTCTCTCCACCTTTGAGGGAGGGATCACAGCGTCCACTCCCTAGGACGGTTTGCAAGACAACCCGTCAGGCACACAGTAGGTGTTGGGCACACAGTAGGTGCTGGGGAGTGGCGGTGCGTATGCATGCCGGGGTGTGCTGCTACGTTGTGGCCTGATGCACGGCTCATCCGACAAGTGCCATCCACACGAAGAGACAGAGCAGCCCCGCACAGGTCGGGGGGCAGGCAGCGGAAGGGGACCCCTGCTGTGCGTGTGTTTTGAGGTTTTCTAAGGCTGCGTGTTCCTTCTGTGATCACGACGTGAAGAGACTGTCCCATTTCACGTGGGGCAGTTTCGTGGCGGGAGGGAGGGAGCACATGACTGACCCCCATCAGTCACCTCGGGGACACAGGACCTGGGCGGCCTGTGTCTGTCCACCCTTCCCTGAAGGTCTGCTGCCTGTCCGGGCCAGATCAGCCTGACCTTTGTGACCGCCGAGATCTCGGTGGCTTTTGTGTTAGTTAACACGTGACTTCACCCCCGAGGCGTGACGGGGACAGCGTCGCGGCGTGTTTTGGTGTTAGTTAACATGTGACTTCACCCCCGAGGCATGATGGGGACAGTGTCGCGGCGTGTTTTGCCTTCTACGCACGAAGAGCCCTGCTGCGCTGTGAGCCTGGACCCACGGGCGCTGCCAGGGGTAGGGTGATGGCCAGAGGAGGGAGGCGGACACAGCGCCTGCGCTGCCAGACGAGCCACTAGATGGCAGCAGCTCCCCGGTGCGCGGTGCCCCGGTCCCCGGCTTCCACTGGGAACCAGGTTTCCCTAACAGGCCCGTCATTTCCAAACCCTCTCGGCCCTCCCTCCGGCATGAGCCGCTCCTGTGCTGGGCATTGCTGCAACTCCAAGGTCCCGGGGGAGCCTTCCTCCGCCCGACAGGGTGGTGGCAGGCACGCACCCACCCGCTGGTCCCGACCCCCAGCAATCTGGCCCCGCCCCCTAGCCCAGCAGGTCCCTTATTCCCGCTCCCCTCCCCCCACCCCCAACAGAAGGCACTGGCTCAGGCACCCACTTCCTCCAGGAGGCCGAGTGGAAGGGCGGCCCATCAGGACGCAGCTTAGTGCTGACCAACTGTCTTTATCTCATCACCTCCCCACCCCCCTCCACAAACGGGGTTTCTGTGGGCTGGGGGAGGGGCAAAAGGGGAAGTGTGCACAGGTGTGGCGGGAGGAAGCTGGGCCACCAGGTCTGAGGATGTTGTGAAACATCCCCCGTTTCTGTGCTGGGTGGTTATGTTGTACCGAACGAAGAACAGATAAGACAGCAGCTAACCGCCCCACTGGGAGGCTTCCGGGCAGTGGGGGAGGGCTTCTCTTTATCGGGAGGGGAGCATTTCCATGGAGAACTCCCGAGTCCTCCTGTTAGATTACGGAAGTGTAAGTGGAGACATGTACAGTGAGGAAGGGGAGTCAGCTTCAGGCCCGAGAGACCCCTGTGGGGGAGACCCTGCGTGCCGAGAAGCTGAGGGCGCTGACCAGGCAGGACAGACACAGGGACAGAGACACAGATGGACAGGCAGGAGACACAGAGTCCTCGGTCCCCGAGTGGATGCAGTCCGGCCCCCAACACCCCCTCTCACTGACCACCAGCCCTGCAGCTCCAGGCCTGGTGGGCGGGGGTCCCCCTGGCCCCACCCACTCGCAGATGCCCGCGTGCCAGGTGCCATACCGGGGGCGGCACTCTGTTACGGCCACTCAGCTGCGCCAGGACGGCCCTGCTGTCACCGGCTGGTGAGAGAAGGACGAAGAAGCAAGGGCCCTGGGCGTCAGTTTCGAGCCCAACTCCCACTTACAGCCTGACTCCGGGGCAGATGCCTGCACCCCCGTATTCCATCCATGAGGTGGGGGACTTACCGCCCCCCCCCAAAACGATGCCTGTGGTAAGAGCGAGCAGCAGGCCTGGCATCTCCAGGGAGACACGTGAGACCTGAACCGTTCTCGGACGCGAGGCCGCTCGAGTGTGCAAGGCCGCACGAGCGTGGGGGTCTGCGCAGCTGGTGCCCGCGAGCCGGGGCGGGAGGGGAAGTGCCTGTTTCCCAGGCTCAGCTGCCGGCAGGGTCGCTCTGAGAGGGCATGTACACACAGACGTACCTCTGGCTGGGCGGCTCAGCTGGTTGGAGCGCTGCCCCACACACCACAAGGCGGTGGGTTCGATCCCAGTCGAGGCGCGTATGCGGGCCCCAACCGACGGATGTCTCTCTCTCTCTCTGTGTCCCTTCCTCTCTGTCTAAGATCAGGAACCACATTCCAGGCCCCCCCTGCCTGCTGGGATGGGCGGCCCAGGTGGTTCCGGAACCAGACTTCGGTGGGCGAGGGCCCGAGGGACGTAAGGATGGACTTCAAGCGCAGATGCTGCGCCCAGGGGCAAGCCAGGGTGGCCCCCGAGTCAGAAGTGCTTCGAGGTGGGGGCTCTCCGGAGCAAACACCACAGAGTCACCGGGAAAAAGAGGGAAATGCAGAGACCTCGGGCGGGGCCTAGCACAAATACGATAAAGTCTAAAGACTGGTGGGTGGGCAGCGCACAGGGGACACGGCGGCGCCCCGAGGGCCAGTTTGCTGACGCCGGGAAGAGGCCGCGAGAGAACCGGAGAGCGTTAGAGAAACGGAGAGCGCGGGGCGTTCTGCGGGGGACAGTTCCCACAGCGAGTCAAGGGGGCGGAAGACCCAGGAGGGTCTGCTTTAGGTGAAAGGGGCCCTAAACATGTATCCAGCGACCTCTCAGGGGCCGGGCCCCTGCTGTCTGGGTCCCGCTCTGAACGAACCGACCGCACAGGGCATTTCCGAGACGACTGGGGCGGCCTGATGGTGGGCCGGGCGCGCCCAGGCCCCTTCGCTCTGTGAGACTCGGGGTGCTCGGCTGCGCGGCTCCGTGGGCAGCTGCCCCCCGAGAGTGGGAGCTCGCAGCCTGCAGGGGCCGGTGCCCACGCCTGCGCTTTCTCTGCCCAATGGGCAGAGTCTGTCTCGTCAAAGGAAAAACAGAGAAAGCAGATGAGGCAAACCCGGCAAGTTCTGGCTAATGACTCAGTCTCGGTGACGGGGTGTGGAGGCTCCTTGGAAGGAAGAGCCTGTCCCCCTCCGTGGGTCTGGGGCGCTGCCGTAAGGGACATCCGAGGGCACAGGCCCAGGACGGGGAGGCTCCGAGCACCCGTGAACGAGCAGGAGCCGATGGCTGCGTGTCCCGGCGAGCGAGGAGGGGAAAAACCGCGTGCCCCCAGCGCACCCCCAGCGTGCCCCCAGCGTACCTTTCATCCGGATGCAGAACTCGCCCAGCAGGCTCTCCAGCTCCACCTCGATGGCGCACATGTTCTGTGGGGGAGGGGAGACGGCGCCGGTGAGCCCCGGGGCACACCGGACCATTTGGGGTGAGCGTGAACCCCGGGATGCACCGAACCATTTGGGGTGAGCGTGAACCCCGGGACGCGCCAGCCCACTGGCAGTGAGCGTGAACCCTGGGGCTCACCGACCTGTTCAAGGTGAGCGTGAACCCCTGGACACACCCACGCATTCGTGATGAGGGTGAACCCGGGAGGACGCACTGACCCGCTCGCGGTGGGCCCCCAGCGCCGCCCATGGGGACTCCTCGACCACGTGCTCAGCCCAGGTCTGGGCAAGCCTTCCGGTGCCCCGGAAACCCAGGAGCACAGAACAAGCTAAATCATATCATGAACCCCCACATCCAGAAGGTGGGGTGTCCTGTGAGAACGAGCCTGAACTCCACAAAACAGCAGCATGAAGGGGGGAAATCTGGATAAAAGGGACGACCAGGTGGGGTGTGTTCACCCGGACGGCGCCCTGGTTTCCGGGACAACTGCGTTAACGGAAACAGTGACACAGACACTGTTGCGTGAAACCGGGACATGTGAAAACACGCCGGGTCTCGGGTGAGTCTGTAGCACGGCCTGACGTTCTCAGCCGTGACCGTGGGATGTGCGGGGGGCTCGGCCGGGGGCCTGCGTGTCCTGTGGGTCACCGGTAAGAAATCCGTGCAGAGTGTCTGCGGGGCGAGGCGCCCTGACATCCGCCGCCGGCTGTCCAACGACTCCACGGAAACAGGAGAAAAAACGGAGCTCAGCAGCGAGGGGGAACACGGGTGGAAGACGCCACCCACGGCTGTCACATCTAGGCGCGGTGTCGGCGTCCGCTGCGCTAGTCTCGGCTTTTCTGTGAGTGCGAACTTGTCCTTGATAGAAAGTCGGGGCAGGAAGAGCACTGGGGCTCCACTCCACTCCACGTGGCTGCAGCGGGGGGGGGGGGGGGGGGGGGGGGGCTGCCGCCCCCCAGTGCCCCAGCGTGGTTCCCGGGTCCAGCCCCTGTGCTGTCTTCACCCTGATGTTGAGGGAAGTGGCGGCAGGGGGGACCCGTCTGTGTGTGGGTGACCACCCCAACACGTCCTTGGCACCTGAGGGCCCGCCCGGGGCCACCAGAGTCAGAAGTGAAGCGAGCTGTGGCCGGCTTGCAGCTGGGCCTGCAGCTGGGCCTGCAGCTGGGCCTGCAGCTGGGGCTGGGCCTGGTGCTGGGGCCGGCGGCTCCGGGAGCCCCGGTGGGCCTGCTGCCGCTGGAGCTTGGCCGGCCGAGGCCTCGGGGCGGGTTGGTGGGGCCGGAGGCTCTGCTCTGCTCCCGGTGGTTGCTCCGGGGAGAGCTTAGTGCCTCACCTGGCTCAGCAGAGTTCGGGGGAATGGGGGGAGGAATGGGGGGGGCGGTTGCTTCCTGCCTCGGAGCTGGCTGCAGATGGGAGCTCTGAGAACAGAGTCTCCAGGTTGTAAACAAGTTTCTCCCTCGCGGCGCTGGGCGTCTCCGTGTAGGAACGCATTTCACCTTCCAGAAACGTCAGGGATGTTGTCACGCCTGTCAGGGCTGCCGCTAGGGTCTTTGAAAGGAGGGGTGGGTCCCGGAACCTCGGGGGGGCCCCCACGGCCAGAAGGTCCCTCTGTCTCACTGGGTGGCCTTCGGGGACCAGGGTCACCTGCCAGGGCCCCCGGAGCCGCTGCACCCCGAGTGTCCTCTGTGTAAAGTCCTGGGTTCTGTGATTCAGCCGAAGGCGCAACCCCGCCCCGAGGTCGGGTGGATTGTAAGACGCCCACGTGCTTTCTTCCCCAACACAGCCCTCGGGTGAAATCGCCTCCGCGGCTTTGAACTTGTGCGTACAGCACGACGCCTGGGCTGTGGACCGAGGGGGGGCCCTCTGAGGGGACCTGCGGGTGTCCTGGGACGGGCAGCTCGGGGACTGAAGGGCCCCGGGGACCGGCGACCGAGCTGCCTCCAGACACGGCCAGAGACGGGCCCGAGAGCGAGCGGCCCCTGAGCCCGAGGCTCCCAGCCTGTGGGGCCATCAGTGTGGGCGGGCGGGCGGGCAGAGGTGGGGGGGGGTGTGGGGGGAGTCACACTGTCGCACAGACTTCTCCCCAACAACGGACACGTCCGCATGTCAGGAAGGTGGAAGACGGGCCACAGGTGTTACCGGGACCCGCGACTCCGACGGGGACAGGACCCACACGTGGCTCGTCGCAGACGCCCTGACACCGTCTCTGTCTCCCGCTGCCCTGCGTCCCGTGGTCCCCGAGGCCCGGGGCCAGCGCCAGAGCTGGGCGTTGGGTCCGGGGTGCCAGGAAGGCAGCCGCCTCACGCCACAGCCCGCCCTCGGCTTCCTCCCGGCTTTGTCAGCTGTGTGGGCAGTCCCGAAGGTGCCCGGTTTCAGCATTCCCTCGGGTGCCCGTTTGCGGTCTCCGCACATGAAATGCATCGCCCCACAGGGGCCCTCAGGCGCAGAAGCCCCATCCAGAGTCAACTCAGTGACGCCCAGGCGCGAGGGGGTGACACACCAGACCACCGGACGTCTGTCACCCGAGAGGTCCCTCAGTCCCACGGGCCCAGCAGACGCCCAGCTCCGGGGACTGGGCCGCAGCCCCTCACGGGCGATGACCCCACCTGGGAAACTCGACCCCTGAGCAGCGCCTCTCCCGGGGGGGGGGGGCAGCGAGGGGGCCGCTCTAATGGTTCAGTCATTTCTCCAGGGGCGCTGGTGTCGGCTGGCCTTGGGGGGGCAGAGGCCTGTCTGTGTCCCGTGCGGGGGCCCAGGGGACGGTCAGGGGCCCAGGGGACGGTGGGGAACCCGGACAGCGCTCCTGTCTGGGGCCCTTTGTCCGGCCTCCCTGGAGGAGAGGAGGGAAACTTCTAGCACGGGGTTGACCTCGGGCAGCGGGGGTGACCGTGCTGCTGTGACAGCCGACCTCGGGGGTGATCGTCCCCACCCGGTCTGGTTGGCCCCCGGAAACCCAGCTCGAGGGGCTGTGAGCCAGAGAACTTGGAAGGGGTTTAGAAGCCAGCTCACTGCGGCTCCCGCGGTCACTCCCGGGGTTTCCACCAGCATCGGAGTCCCCACGCGCGCAGACCGCACGGGGCCGAGTCGGCCTGGCCGGGGAGTGGCCCCCGGGCGCCTGGCCCTGTGTGGCTGGACCGGGACACAGACGCGCCCGTCACAGGGTCACAGGGTCACAGGGTACCGGGACGGCTGCCTGACCGGGGATGCTGCCCCGGGGCTGCCTGGGCCAGTCCTCTGGGGGCCGGCGGGCCACTCGGGTGTCATTTAAACAATCCCACTGTCGGCCTCAAAAAAAAAACAAAACAAAGAAAGAAAAGCAAGGGAGGAGAGGAGGCGGCCCATCTGCCCGGGGAGTGGGGCGGGGTCAGGGCAGGCTGCGCCCCGTCCTGGGCAGGCGCCACCTGTCCCGGCGGCCGGGCCTGGTGGGGGTGGGCCCTACCTCGGTGTACTCCTTGTAGCTGCGGTGCACCTCCGCCAGGCTCTCCCGGGCGGCCCTGCTGGCGGGCGACGCCCCGAAGGCTTGCTTCATTTTGCTGGCGCCGTCCTGCAGGCGCCTCTGGATACAGTACGCTTCGTAGAGCTCATCCACCTGCCGGGAGGGAGGGAGGGGAAGCACGGGGGAGGTGAGTCCCGGTCATGCGGGAAGCGGGTCGCTCGCACGGGGCCGTGTGGCCTGGCTCGGCGGCCGGCGTCGCAGCCTTGGAGCAGCTCGTCCTCTCCGACAGGGACCCGGGCCTTTCGTTCCCGCCGCTGGGGCCACTTTCCGCGTCCGCACCGACCGCTCCCCGAGCCGCTTCTCCAGGCCCCAGGAGGGGAAGAACGGCAGGCGGGCAGGCCTCGGGGGTCGGGGGGCAGTGTGGGAACCTGCGCCTGTGGTGGACGGAGCCGCCCTCCCCCCGCAGGGAGGCCTGGGGGCAGAGGTCACCGGGCGGCAGCCACACACCCAGACCTGCAGGTTTCTAGAGAAAGGGGTCGAGGTGAGCCACTTTCTAGAAGGGGTTTCTGTGAGCTCTCGGCTCCACGGCGACGAGAGAGAGCGAGGCCGTTCCCGAGGTCAGGGCGGCACGTGGCGGGGAGACCGTGTTAGACCGTGCGAGAACACCGGGGTGTTCGTGGCATGTAAACCACAGCACAGTTAGGAGAACGCACGGAAGCAATGGAGAGGAGCGCGTTCCCAGCCACACGGCCTCACGGAAGCCCCTAACCCCCCCCCCCACTCTACAGCGGGTCACACTCAGCACGAGCCTGATCGGGGGGCGGGGTGGGGGGACTCTCTGCCAGCCAAGGCCTCTCTGACGCCCACGGGACCCTGGGCCCCGCGGGGACACGTTCTGCAGGGTCGGGGCTGGGAGGCAGCAGCCGGGGAAGCTGCTCAACGTCCCGTGCAACGGGGGCGGCCCCTGCCCCCCCAGAATGACCCCGAGATGCCAGCAGGGTGAGGTGGAGGGCGCCCGTCTGGAAGGTGCTCCTGGTGGCGTGGACCGAGACAGTCCTGTGCCGCCCCCCCCCCCCGAGACCCACACACTCCCCGCAGACCGCCGAGGGGCTTGTCGGGCAGGTGGATGGCATCGCAGGAGCAAGGGGGGCGGCTGCGGCTTCGGGGGGCCTCCCTGCCAAGGACGACCTGACCGTCCCCCCGCAGCACCAGCTTCGCCCCTCAGAAGGGGCGGCACTGTGGAGCCCGGGAGGGGGTGAGGCGAGGCGCATGGAGGTTGACGCTCCCCGTCCATTCCCTTGGTGGCCGCTCACGGACAGGCGTCACCACCTCCTCCTCCCAGAGGGTGCTGGTGCCAAGGTCGGCGTGGGCACAGGAAGGCCCTGGCCGCGGTTCTCCGGGCCGGAGGGGCCTTCGTCGCTCCCCCGCCCAGCGAGCCCCTCCACCGAGCCGTGAGGAGCTGCCAGACCCGGGCAGGAACGGAAGGGCCTCTCGTCTTTGGGCCGCCGGGGTTGCCTCCGGTGAAGGGGGGCGGGTCTCGGCCTCCAGGGGTGGCCGTCTGCCGATGACATCTTTTCGTGGGGGCCGGCCTCGAGGGTGGCTGCTGTCCTTTGGAACTAAGCTGAGGCTCACCGGGGGAGCTTGCCACTACATGTGGATGCCCAGGCCCTCCTCTGAGACGCGGACTCGGCAGGTGGGGGCACAGCCAGGGGTCTGGAACCTTCCGTGACCACGGCAGACTGCTCTGGCGCCGCAGCGGCCCCACACGACTTCTGGGAGTGCCACAGCGGGGCCTTCCTTGTGGCCGGCCAGGCGGCCACCCCCGTGGTCCCGGGGGACGCCCCTCGACCCTTTCCCCGCCAGAATCCCTGCCACTGTGACCTTCTCAGTAAGAAAATCTCTCCCTGGACCCCTGCATGGGCCCTGGTGACTCTGTCTGTTACTTGGCATTTAAAGAGAAGTGTCTTCTTTGTTTGCATTAAACGTCAGCCTGTCCCAGCCAAATGGGGTCACGCTTTAGGGTACAGAGTCCGTCTGCGAGCGTCTGAGCAGAGCTGGCCCACCTACAGGTGAGCGGTGGCCCACCTACAGGTCAGCGGGGGCTCTGCGTCAGATGAACGGATTGGCCGACTCGGTCGGTCGAATATGATCTAGCGGCGGCACCCTGCACATTTGCGCTGCAAACGGGGTGCCCCAGCCTCCCATGACCACGGGGACCGCCGCGTCCAATAGGGACGGCGGAGAAGCGCAGGCCTGTCTGACACTGATCTTGCTTCCTCGCGGTTTTCCAACCCACACGGAGACTCGGGTCAGAGCCCGCCTACCACCCAGACACCTCCGCGCGGCCTCACTGTTTCGGTCACCGAGGGCAGCGGAAACGGGAGCCGTTCCGATGAGCTGAGGTCGTGGGTGTCTTTCGAAGTGGGGGTGGGCAGAGGCAGTAGCATCGAGGTGTAAAGCCGTCACCGCGTTTTAACGGGAGAGGGTTCTGCCCTGGCCGGGTGGCTCAGTGGGTTGGAGCATCGTCCCGTAGACTGAAAGGTCACGGGTTCAATTCCCAGTCAGGGCACATACCTAAGTTGGGGGCTCGATCCCTGGTTTGGGGTGCCTACAAGAGGCAACTGATCAATGTTTCTCTTGCTCTCTCCCTTCCTCTTGCTGCAAAACCAACACACTTGTCCTCGGGCGAGGCTTACAAAAATGAATGAATGAATGAAGGAAGGAATGAATAAATGAATAAAGGAAAGGAGTCTTGAATCATCAAGACTGAATGCAGGCCCCACCCCGTGCCCCACTTCCCAGAGTGGAGGCCAAGGCCCACGTTGATGGCTCAGCCCAGGGAGCCACGGCCCAGACCTGAGGCCCCGAGTCGCAGCGCAGACAGGCTGACCCCCCACCCCCACCCCCGGCTCCGCACTTGGAGGAGAGGCTGACCGGTGTGGGTGGGAACAGGGACTGCGGCGCCCAGGGACACTTCTTCTGGGTGCACCTCCTGAGGGTGCTCAGAACGGGGGTGACAGCCCTGCTCCCCACGGGCCGCTCGGACCCCTGGTGAACTATGTGTAGGGCTCAGGGCTGGCCAGGAGCAGACTGGGGCCCGTCCAGGGGCCCGTCCAGGGGCCACGGACCACCCAGCGGTGCCCGGAACCCAGGCCGCGTGAGGAGGCCCGGAGGAACTCAGAGCTGGAGAGAGGCTCGGGAGGCACCGGCAGGTGCCCTGAGGGGCCGATGGCCTTCGTGCAGGAGCTCGGGGTGCCGGGCTGGGTGTGGGGCCGGGCTGTGAAGTCCCCCCTGAAGAGGGGGTTGTTTCCTGCAGGCTCCCCGCCTCCTCTCCCCAGGGCCCTGCGGCGGGAACCCTGCACCTCTCGGCACTGTGGCCGAGCCGGGGCCAGGCCCTCGGGTCCCCTGGTTTCTCCGTCTCTCCTGCCTGTCGCCCTCGGCTGGGAATCAGCTCAGGAGCCAGTTTGATCGGAAACTCCCCTCGGACACAGCTCAGCTCAGGCCCCGGGGGACTGGTGGGGGGGTGACCGCGGAAAAGCGGGCAGAGACAGCGGGGGGGGGGGGGGGGGGGTTACCTTGCTGACGTGGAACTCCAGGCGTCTCATGTATCTTTCGATGGCTTTGATTTGCTGGAACGACAAGGAGGAGTTGGAGAAGCGCAGCCATGCCCCTCCCCTCTCACCCCCGCCTGCCCAGGTTTCCCCTCCCGTCTGGGCTGCCGCTCCGAGAGTCTCTGGGGTCAGTCTGGGAGCATGGTTTAGGACACTGAACACCAGTTCTGCGAGTCGGACTCGGCTGATTATTGGAACCTGCATTTTGCATCAAAAAGCCCAATAGAGCTGGCTGGTGTAGCTCAGTGGATTGAGCGCGGGCTGCGAACCAAAGTGTCGCAGGTTCGATTCCCAGTCAGGGCACATGCCTGGGTTGCAGGCCACGGCCCCCAGCAACCGCACATTGTGTTTCTCTCTCTCTCTTTCTCCCTCCCTTCCCTCTCTAAAAAATAAATAAATGAAATCTTAAAAAAAAAAAAAAAGCCCAATCGACTGGGAGTTACTAGGTTTCTGGCCGGACAGTGCCGTGGTGGAGAGTAACCGAACTCCTCCATGATAGCTCGGCGGGTCAGCTCAGAGACGAGCTTCCCCTCCACACTCACTGTCTCTGAGTACATCGAGGGGCCTGGCACGGCCGCCACGCCCGTGCACGCTCACAGGCAGTCACGGCACTTTCTGCGTCAGCTCTCCCTTTGAGTTGCAAATGTCACTATTATGTGCCTTAAGTCTAATTGCCCCTTCGCACGCCTGCACACAGGCTGTGCCGGGATTCGGCGTGAAGGGCGCGGCACGTGCAGAAGGCATGGAAACAGACGGCACCACACGCACCTAAAGGTAATCTGCGTGCAAAGGAGGCTCCCAAGAGCCTTGGCACTAAGCGCCACATGCACGTTGTAAGCGAAAAGAAGGAGCTGTGTCTTGGGGCAACCGGAATCGTTTTTTGTTTCTGGCGGAACACAGGATAATGCGGCATTTTCCAACCCAAGTCTCTCGGATTCGATCAACTCTGAGAGTTAATGTTTATGGAGACGCGAGGGCAGGGCCCCCGCACACTCGGGAGGCTCTGAAACCTGCCTGAGCACCCAGACACCCCACCCCCGGGCGGCACTTCCGTGAAAGCGTTCTTGGATCTGGAGATCCAGGTCCTTACTCGCCAAACCCCTAGGTAAAAGCGAGTGTTTTTCTGGGTGTAGAACCGCCGTCGCGTGGCTGGGAAGCCCCGTCCGTGGGAGGGGGGTCGGCCTCTGCTCCCGGACACGGGGTCTTCCGCCCGCCCCAGCGCCCGCGGGAACCCACCTTGTCCAGGTCGTAGAGCACGCCCTGCAACAGAAACGAGAGGGCTCGGGTGAGAACACCTGGGGGTCACGGAGGGTCCCGTCTGCGCACAGTGAGGTGACAGCCAGCCCCCACGGCTCTGCCGGGAGTCTGGACATTTGCTTTCGCAGGGTGAAAGTCCGGGTTATCTTAAGTGCCCGAGAGAGGGCTTCCATTTACGCTCTGCACTCCGCAGTGCCACCCAGACCTGCCCGCCCCTTCGGGCCTTGCGGGCGTCTCTGGCTCTGAGCTCTTTCCTCTCACCCGTCGGGGGTCACACTTCCGTGTCCCCTTTCTACATGTTTACAAAGCTGGTGGTGTGACCATCACACGCAGCTGTGACACAGGCGTTAAAGACACACTTGCCTTCCTGCTTAAACACGGGGCACCATCATTTAAGGAGCCCTGAGGCTGCGCCACACCTTTCACGGGTTGTGTTTAGAACAAACCCCCGTCCTGCAAGCTCCCAGTGTCATGGGGAATCAGTTCCCACCCCCGCACCCCCCACGGGGAGGTTTCCATGGAATGCTCGTGCTGGGGGAAGCCCCGCCTTCCCCTCGCCATCGTCCTCCAAGAAGAAGGGACACTGGTTGCCACCGAGGACGGCCAAGGGCATCGGAGCCCCCGGGAGGTCATGTCGAGGGATTCCCACCCGGGGGAGGGGGCCCGTTTACACCCTGGCATCACTGCAGCATAAAACCCCGGACGTCTACGAAGCCTCTAAGCTCCAGCCCTTGAGAAGGACGACCGTTTGCAGGTCGGCCCGTCTTGTGAGAGGGGGAGGGACAGCAGCTGCCCATGGGCGGTGGCGGCCCCTGGGGGTGGGCAGAGCTCCCCGGGCTTCCTGAGCCCCCGAGGTGGCCCGTCCTCATGCATGGGCAGAACCCCCGAAAACAGCGGGCACCAGAAATGCCCCTCCCGCCAGACACCGGCCACCGGTCACTCGGAGCGCGGCGGTCTGCGCGCGCCTCGGCTCGGGGGCCGGCCCTTCTTCTCCGGCCTCACTGCCCGTCGCATTTGCTGAAAGTCGGAGATAAAACCAGTGTCTCCGGTTCCCGGTTCCGCACCAACCCCGTGCCAGGGCAGCCACAACTTCTCATTTCCTTTTACTAGTTCGGGGAGGGGCATGGGGAGTACTGTTCCTGACCGTAAAGTTCACCTGCGTGAACATGCTTGGAAAACACGTGAACGTGCTCAGGATAGAGCATGAAAATGTACGTCAGAAAGCAGACAGTACTCTGTCCCGTGGATCTGCTCCTCTCGAAGGTTCTCTCTACCCGGCTCCATGTAGCAGGAAAAGGTATTTAGCCAAAAAGCTAAAAATAATTTAAAAACCCCCACCCTGGCTGGTGTGGCTCCGTGGATTGAGAGCCAGCCTACAAACAGAAAGATCGCCGGTGTGATCCCCAGTCGGGGCACAGGCCCGGGTCACGGGCCAGGTCCCCAGTAGGGGGCGCTCAAGCATTTCTCCCACACAGAGATGTCTCTCTCCCTCTCTTCCTCCCTCCCGCCCCCTCTCTCCGGAGTGAATGAATAAATAAACAAACTCTTAAAACAAGCAGTAAGGACTCGGCGTGAGCACCCCGCTGGCCGGCCGCACGCACCAGGCGCGAGTTCCTCTTCATGTCTTTGAGCTGCGCGTTCAGCTTGTCCAGCTCCGCCTGGTGGACCTCCAGGTACTCGCTGCAGGGAGAAGGCGGGGCACGGCCGTGAGCCCGGTGTCCGTCCGGGGGGCTCCGGGCCGCTGACCCCTCCGTCCGCAGGGCCGCTGGGACCCGAACCTCGCTCCGTGGAGGGTGAGGGCGGAGGGGAAGAGGCGCTGCATTCCCCCAATCCCCCAACATCACGATGTCCGCGGCAGCTGCATCTGAGACCACCCTGACAGTGGGAGAGGGGACCCCCTGTGCTGAGGGCCCAGAGCAGAACACCCGGGGTGGGGGGTGGGGGGAGGGGAGGGAGGGGCGGGGCAGGTGCGGAGCCGAGCGGGGCCTGGGCTCACAGAGCTCCGTCCGGTTCCCCACGCGCTCCGGAGGGTTTGCCCTGGGCAAACAGTCCCTGTGGCGTACTGGTGGGAGGGGGGGTGGCGGGGCGGTTCAGAACCCCCGAGGCAACCTCTGGACCAGAGCTGCCCGCCCGCACCGCTGCGGGGGGCCAGTCCTCTACAGAGGGCGATATAAACGCGTCACCCCTCCGGGTCTCCTTCAGCGTTAGGGACCTCAAGTCGTCGGAACCCAGTACCCGTCCCACCTCTGGGCCTCAGTGCGGGCTCCCCGGGGAGGGTGCAGGAATGAAACACCCGCTGCAGAAACAGCATGTGAGAACGGCCTCCCCAGGCCAGTGTTCTCCTCTGACCCCCACCCCCCAAGCCCCTCCCCCCATCAGACAGGAAGAGGCGCCGCCAGTGCAGGAGCGCGCGCCGCCAGTGCGGGAGCGCGCGCCGCCAGTGCGGGAGCGCGCGCCGTGCTTACTCGAGGCCGCCCTTCAGGGCCCGGTAGACCTCTTCCACCCGTCCCGGCTGAGGCTCCTTGGGGGTGCTGTTGTTTTTGTGTCCCAGGTTGTGCATTTTCTTCAGTTTGGCCTGAGGCTTCTTGACAGCGGAAGAATTCTCAATGAAGGAGTTGCATCTGTGGGAGAGAACGGAACGCAGACACTGCAGCTCAGGCGTTGGAAAGCACTCCGAGGAGGAAGAAATGCCTTTCGATCACCTAGTGTGTGTCTGTGTGTGTGCTGGTGGCTTTGGCGGAGGGCACAGTCCCTGCACGGCGGCCCCTCGGAGCCGCCTCCTTTTCTTTCTGGGTGTTCGACGTCCCTGCTGAAACCTGGGAGCTCAGCTGGGTGGTGGCTTCCTTGGGCCAAAGCCTGGCCTCAGGCAGCATGTGCTCGGGATGAAAATGCCTGACACCACCGAAACCCCACAGGGAGCCAAGGACACGCTCAGGGTGGAAATGACACATAGCAGATGGACGTAAACCAAGTAAAACACCTGTGCGTTAGCACGTCAGGCACGGCATCTACTAAATTTGACTAGCGTGTGAGTGACTACCTCTTTGATAAAGAGCCGCGAGCATGGGATGGGCAACAGCTAGCTCTGGGCAGTGTGGAAGCAAAGCACGTGGCGCGGACTGGCTGACGCGTTTTCTTGAGCTTTGTTTTCCTGGAGGAAGTTACGTTTGCGTGTAACTAAGGCCCCGCGTCTCTGTGAGCGGTAGGGGGCAGTCTCGATCCACTGATGCCACTTCTGGGTAGTTACCCAAAGAAGACAAAAACACGAAAAAAAAACCAACAAAAATAAAACTCAAAAAGGTCGATGTGCCCTCTGCTCACCAGCGTTGTGCGCAACGTGGAAGCTACGGAAGCAGCCCAAGTGTCTCTCCCCGAGTGAAGGAACAAAGCCACCGTGGTGCGCAGTGGGGTATCACGCAGCCATGAAAAAGGATGGCACCCGCTGTCTGCGACAGCACGAATGGACCAGCAGGGCACTGTGCTGCGTGAGCTAACTCAGAGAAAGACAAACACCATGTGGTCTCACCTGTATGTGTGATTTTAACACACCCACACCCACCACACTCACAGCCACAGAGAAGAGATCGGTGGTCGCCAGCGGTGGTGGGGAGCTCCATGGGTGACAGGGTCAAAAGGCCATAAGGGGAAACAGTGTATCCACTCGAAGCAGTGAGAAAAGACGACACATGGTGTTGCAACAGGGACATAGACGCCTTTGTCGTTCGGTGAGAAAATGCGCAAGTGCCCACTCAGGTGTGGGACGAGAGCCACCTCGTCGTCCCCAAGTGAACACAAAGGGACAAAACTTACCAGGGGACGTTCAACCTCAGGAGGGTGACATAAAAAAAAACTGCAAACAATTTTTAGAAGACCCCAGTATCCATGAGTATGTGGACAAAGCAAATCTGTTTTTGCTGATGAGGGGCAAAGGGGTTCAAACATCTGGAGGCTCTTGGGTGATACTGACCAAAAAATCCTTAAAAAGGGAAGGGTGGGGTGGGGTGGGGAGAGCTGCGCCCATGTGTGGTAGCTTGTCCTCCATCAGCGGCCCTCGCCCTTGCAGCACAGATTCTAAACGGTGGAGAAGAAGCTGCGGCCCTGGCTGGTGCGGCTCAGTGGACTGAGCGCCGGCCTGTGAACCAAAGGGTCCCCAGTTCGATTCCCAGTCAGGGCACAGGCCTGGGTTGCAGGCTGGGTCCCCAGTAGAGGGCGCTTGAGAGGCAACCACTCATTGGTGTTTCTCTCCCTCTCTTTCTCCCCCCTTCCCCTCTGTGGAAAATAAATAAATTAAATCCTTAAAAAGAAAGAACAGTGCTTCTGTGTTGTGGCTTCCACCTTTCCCATCAGAGATTAAGGTCACACACATGTGTGAGTGCATGTGTGTGCATGTGTGTGCGTGCTGAGGAGGCCACATGCGCACAGACGCTTGCTCACCGTGCCCCAACACCCACGCTCCCCTCCCCCTCAGCGGCTGAGGGGGGACCCCACGACTTACCTGGACCGCCTCTCCTGCAGGCCGCTGAACCCCGCGAAGGACTGGCTGCGGATGATGCCATTGGGCCCCCCCGGCGAGCAGGACTGGGCCCCCACCAGCATGATCTCGGGGAGTCTGGCTGGCAGCCCTGTAGGCAGGGGACAGGTCACAGCAAATTAGGGGCAGGCTCAGACAGAAAGCGCCGCGCTTGTCAGCAGGAGAGGAGGGCAGCGGGAGGGCAGGCGAGGTGAGTCACCGGGCCGTTAGCGCCGGCGACCTTCCCTCCGCCCCGGCGATCGCAAGCCGAAGGGCTCAGCTCTCAGGGGAAGAAGCGGAGACACCTCCCTCCCGACACATCAGTAAAATAAATCACACACTGTTGTCGGTCACCGGGGGTCTCCTTCGGGGATGTTTTTGAAAAACCAGGTCCAACCGTACTTTCAAAACACACGAGCACGTTGTGAGGTCCGCGTCCACGCAACTGCAACAGGACACGGCAGGAGGCCGCGCGTTGGACGCCCCAGCCAGGCCCGGCGCCGCACCCAAACCCCGGTCCGAGGGCCCAGCTCCGCGCTCCGAGGTCGCCAGACCGAACCCACGAGGCGCCTCGGAGAGGCGCGCACGTAACCTGTCCTCCCCGCTCCCCGCTCCTGCCCCGCAGCACTTCCGCGAAGACCCCGCACGCTCAGGGGCAGGAGCGCCCACGGACGCCTGCCCGTCCAGGCTGTGCCGAGAACACGGAGAAGAGGGGGCGAGGGAGCGCGCCGCGCTCGGAGCCCTGCCGCCTGCGCTCAGGACTCACGGCGTGGGGCTCAGCCCCGCGGTCCGAACCCAGCCGCGGCGGGGCAGCGCCCCGGGTCCGCGCAGGTGGCGCCGTCGCCCCGACAGCCGGGAGCGCGAGAGCGCGCGCGCGCGTGCGGGCTAGCAGGTGACCTCGGTCCGGAGAAGGGGAGGCGCTCCTGTCCCCACGGAGGCGACAGGACCTGGCCTTTGCGTCGCATCAACAACTGCCTCTTAAAGCCCCAGCCGGCGGCTCCGCAGAGGGGCAGAGCGAGGAGGTCGCGGGAGACAGGACACACAGCCCCTCCCCCTCCCGCGGCGGGTCTCCGAGCCCCGCCCCCTCCAGGAGAAAGCCCCTGTGGGGTTGGCGGGTCTTCTGCAGGCTGGGTGCCGGCTCCCGGGGCCACCAGGCCGGCTCTTTGATCTGGGCGGGACGTGCAGGCACCCACGGCGGTGGGCGTGGCGGGGAAGGAGGCTTACATTTTGGACATTCTCAGAATTTTTTAAGCAGCGACGGGGAAGTGTGTCCTGCCGTAAGATCAGTATCTGCGGCCCAACGCCGAGGCCGGAGCAGTCACTAAGAGGTCCGCCCACGCTTCGCCGGAAACACCTCCGTGCAGGCCACGCACAAACGTGTCACAAACCCCAGGGAACACCCGGATTCCTGTTCTTTGTGTATTCCACGATTCCGGAACCAAAATCCCGGCCAAAAGTCTCCGCGGGGCAAAGTTCTGTTAGTTCGTATCTCGCTTCCTAAATCAGGCCTACTGCATCACGCAACTCTGACCCAGGGGAAGACTCAGAGTATTGGAAGTGTTTGAACTGTATGACTGTTGCGGGCCTGCTGGAAATTATATAGTTTCAAACCGCATAATTTTTCTGTCTTCTGCACAAGACCCCCAGTTTCGGCCCTGGTGCCTGGCGCCCCCTCCCAGGCCTCCTGCTGGGAGGAACTCGGAACGGGGTTTAGGGGTTTTGAAAAGGTCCCCTGGTGATTCTCAGGCTCAGCAGAGAAAAGAAGAAAAAATGCCACCAACTTGGTTGACATTTTAAAACTCTCATTAACAATAATCTACTACAAGTTCTCAAGTCCAACTTTTAAAATATGCTATTCAGCCTTAACTAAGCTTCTCTTTGCAAAGTTTAAATGTCTCATTCTTGGGGACAAAACAAATGTTTGTCTGGACGATAGATAAGAAACGTAAAATGCTTTGGGGCTGAGTAAAATCCTCAGATGTTTTCCAGCATTTGCACGTTGAATGGGTGGCCAGTGGGGAAGGGCCTGGGTGAGCCCTTCTGGCCCTAGAAACGATCATTATCTATCAGGAAGGAATTCGGAGAGCCGGTTTAGGCTGGGATCTCCAGCTGCAGTCACTTGCCCTGCAGGCCGACACGCCTTAACTCACCCAGCCCCGGGACAGTCGTAAACCCTGCGTGCGTGAGCTTCCCCATGCACAGGCGGGGTCTGGGAGAGAAGAAGGAGCAGGCTGGGGAGGGTCTGGGAGAGAAGAAGGAGCAGGCTGGGGAGGGTCTGGGAGAGAAGAAGGAGCAGGCTGGGGAGGGTCTGGGAGAGAAGAAGGAGCCGCCTGGGGAGGGTCTGGGAGAGAAGAAGGAGCAGGCTGGGGAGGGTCTGGGAGAGAAGAAGGAGCAGGCTGGGGAGGGTCTGGGAGAGAAGGAGCCCGCCGGGGAGGAGCAGAGCCGGGGCACGAGGGCCACGGGCACGCAGAACGCTCCCTGCCTCCCAAGCCCCCCAGCTCTGAAGTGGGTCAGAGTTCTTGGTCGCCGGCCCCCCCAGCCTCCCCCGCCCGTCCTCCACGGCCACGCTCTGCCACCGTCCTTCTGGGGACCCCACTCCCTCCCGTCGGGGCCCTGAGTCTCCGGGTGGCCCCAGGCTTCCTGAAAGCTGTGCATTCTCAGACTCGGAGGGCTCAGAACCGGTCATCTGGCCGGAGTCCTTTGCTGCTTGACAGCAGCTGCTCCTTGGGACCCACAGCCTTCGCCTGAAGAACAGCCGTGTCCCCGCCGGTGGCTGGCCGGGTGTCCGGTGGCCCCCAAAGCCTGTGGGGCGGCTGGGCGATGTCAGCCAAGAGCGTAAGAATCATCCACTCGTCCTCTAGCCCACCACAGCTGCTCCGGGGCGGGCGGGGGGTCTCCCGTGGAGACGAGCTCGAGGTCTCAGGGAGGCACGCCCAGGGCTGTCCGCCACGGGCAACCCAACGGCGGGAAGGGGAACTCGGGGGGAACACGCGTTGTCACGGGAAGGACCGCGGTGCGTGCGGCGCGGTCGGGGACGCCGAGGAGCGGCTCCAGGCGGCACGGCCGCGGGCCAGGACGGGAAAAAACGACGGGGGGTAACGCCCGGGAGCAGGGACGCCCTGGAGGCAGGCGGGGCAGAGGCCTGGGCAGGAGCCCTTCGCCCCTTGTGTGGGTCCTGGCAGAGGACAGGTGCTCTCACCTGCGGTCCCTCGGACACGAGGCGCTGTTTGGCGGCCGCAGACTGGACACCTGGGGCGGGCAGGTGTTCCCGTGACCCTGACTAGCCCGAGTGAGCCGGGCCCTGCCCCCAAATTCTCGCATCTGCTCCGGGGGGCCCACAAGGTTGGGCGCGCTACGGGAAGGGTCCTGGTGGCCCAGTGACAGGTGCCCCCTCCACCACCTGACGGGCCCGAGTCTCCCGGTGGCCCGGTGGCAGAGGGAGGCCCCCTGGGGGCACTGACGACCAGGCTCCGGGCAGCTGGAACGTCAATACTGGGTGTCAGCGTCGGGTACACAGGGACCCACGGAAGCAAGCGGGGGTCAGTTTCGGATCCTCCGAGCGTGTATCCGCCAGGGAGGCCTCTGATGTGGGGGAACGCAGGCGAGGAGAAGGAGGGCGGGGTTTGGTGGGGGAGGGAGACCAGACAGTGTCGCCCACAGAAAACTTGGGGTGTGTTTCTTTGCCTTCAACTCTCCCCTCTCTGTGCAAAGCACAGCGATTTGGGGCATGAAGCTAGATTCTGTATCTTGCTTTTTCTCTTAAATTCTTCTTTGAAGCGAAGTTGAGAGGTTCATAAATTAGCTTTTTCCTTAACCTATCTTTAAAAGGATGCTAAGGCCCCCCCAGATTCCCAGGGCTCTCGTGGGTAATACAGGAAGCCCACCTGGGTTCCGTCAGACCTGCTTCTGACCTCTGGTTCACACCCCTCGCCCAGGACAGAGGCGGCGCCCGCGAGGCCGGCCGGGGGTTTCTCTCCGGGACTCGGGGGAGGACCTTGGCATCTGTGCGCCTTGACTTCGGGGTCAGCCAACGTTGTGACCTCAGAAGCCACACAGGAGCTGACGTCACTGCCCGGGCCCTTGGGGAGGAAGGTTTCTATGGCGTTTTCACCTTTTTACTGACCAAGCCCTCTGTCTAGTGAAGCCACAACAGGTAGTTCTGGAACATCCCCCTCCCCCATGACAGAAATGTGAGAGGTGTCGCCACTTCCGGATGAGGCAGCGAGGGTGACCCTAGTCCTCCCCACGGCCTGTCCCGTCAGGAGCAAATGCCAACTCAACAACCGAGAGCCGACAGTGACAGAGGGATGCTGCGTCCACAGGTGGGCTGAGGCCACCGCCTGTGGCACGGCCACAGCCAGGACGGGAGCTGGCAGGTGGCGGGTGGGACCTGCTGGCAGAAATAAATGTACCAGTGTCGCAGGTTCGATTCCCAGTCAGGGCACATGCCTGGGCTGCAGGCCACGGCCCCCAGCAACCGCACATGGATGTTTCTCTCTCTCTTTCTTTCTCCCTCCCTTCCCTCTCTAAACATAAATAAATAAAATCTTAAAAAAAAATAAAAGCGTCCACAATCCGTGCAAGTGTTCGTGGTGCCAGGGACGGGGGCTGAAGGCCTGGGAGCAGGAGAGAGCGTTGGGGGGGGGGGCACGTGCTCTGAAACGCTGTATCATGGCTGCCCAACCACGGACAGTCCCCAAAACTGAAACTGGGCCCCTACAGGTCACGCAACTGTGCAGGCCGCACCAGTAGAGCTGCCCCAGTCACTGTCAGTTTCTGGAAGCAGCCTCACCCCTTCTCCAGCAGGACGCGCCAGGGGTCGGGGCCTGGCAGGAGAAGCTGAGTCAGCAACCTGGACGCTGCGGGCTCTGGCGGCTGGACACCTGCCCCAGGGAGACCGAGGGGGGCACGGGACCCTGGCGCTGCTGCACTTTCTGAGCCATTTTCTGTTTAAACCCTCACTCGAGGAGAGAGCCATTGTTTCCAGAAAGAAAGGAAGGGGGAGAGAGAGAGAAAAAAAAACCCAAACAAACAAACACTGGTTGGTTGCCTCCCGTACACGCTCTGACTGGGGATCGAACCCGTGGCCTTATGGGGCCCAACGCTCTAGCCCACTGAGGGCCATGCCCACCGGGGCTGAGGGGTCTCCTGGAGCCCGGTCTGTGCGCCGGGCTCCCCCTCCCCAACCTCGCGCCCTGGCTGGACCGCCCCGCACCCCGGTCCACGGGGCAAGTATAATTCAGTCGTCCGAAGGGGGCGCAGGGGCCAGACACAAATAAATAGTCCGCTGGGCCGAACGATGATTCCAGAAGAGCCCTAGAAATGGGTGTCTGCTTATTGCACGGTTGCAAGGACACCCATTACAGAACAGTCGACTAATCTCTAAAAGAAGGAGGTCTATTGAAGTCGTTGGCTGTTTTTCTTCACGCACTGCGTTCCGCTGCCTCTCCGCCACCGCCGCTGTCTGCTGGCAGGGGGTAGATGGGCGCGCGCTGCCGGACACTCTCGGGCAGGCTGCCGTCTGCGGGGTCTCCTCTCCACGTGCACAGACGCACTTTGAGAGGGTCCACAGAGGTCAGGCCGTCCTTCCATCCTCCCTTCTCGGGGACACCTGGACGTCTCCTACCCTGACTCCCCGTGGACCCCAGGGAGGCTTTCTAAAAGGTCAGGGGCTTGAGACTACGCCAAGACGACCCTCGAGAAGACCCAGGGCCAACCAGCTTGGGAGAAAAGGAAGCAGCTCATTTCCGGAAACTGCCGTGACTGCTCGTCTCCCCACGTTTCCCAGAACTGCACCCGTGGACACGCAGCCACTGAGCCCGTCTTCCGCGCTCGCCCCGCAGGAGGCTCCCCGCGTCCTCAGCCGCAGGGAACGGAGCCCGCCCTCGGCTTTAAGCCGCTGTCGTGGTTTAATCGGAGGAGGCCCCGGGACCGTGCCTGCGCAGACGGGGACAGTCGTGGTGGGGGAAGTGACAGGGACAACCGGGGATGGGGGTGTGTGGCTCCCACTTCTCAGGCTCCAAGGGAAACAGCGTCCGCCCACCCGGCTCCGTTCACACGTTCACGGCGGCGTCTCCGAAGCCCCGCCTCCCGCTCCCCCGCTCCCCCGCTCCCCCCGCCCCGCCGCGGAGGGCCTGACGTGGTGTGCGCGGGGGAGGCGCGCACCGCGGGCTGGGGCAGCAGCGAACTGCTCCTTTTAAATGCTCTAAGGTGACAGAGCTCTCTCCAGGGGGAGGGGGATGGGGGAGCGGAGCAGCAGCGGGGGGTGGGGGGGCGGCTGATAAAGAGGAAAGAAAGGACGCGACAGCCAGGGAAGCGAGGAACTCGCGGCTTTGGGAAGAGAGCGATTTTTTAGACAATTAAACACCCAAAATACTTTAAACATAGGTAAGGGCTAAAAACACGGGTATTTAGGGAGCCCAGTTTAAAAGGCAACTTTTAAAATAAGATTTGCTTTTGAAGCTTACAGAAAAGTTGCAAGAAAAGCACAGAAGCTCATGCATCCTTTACCCGGGTCCACCATTTACTGACGTTTGCCAGGTCTCACTCAGTCGCCCCGCTGTACGTACACACACACACGTGCACACACACATGCACACACACACATGCACACACACACACACACACACATACACACATGCACACACACACACACACACACGCTACTTCCTGAATCATCTGAGAGCAATCTGCCTATGTACCTTTATATATATTTGCTCCTCTCCATTGAGCAATTTGCAAATGTGATACGAATTTATTATTTTTTAAAAGTTGGTTCTTAGAGAGAGAGGAAGGGGGGGAGAGAGAGAGAAACATCGATTTGTTCTCCCTCTTATCTGTGCGCTCATTGGTTCACTCTCGGAAGCGCCCTGACCGGGGATCAAACCTGCAACCTCGGCACGCACGGACGACGCTGTAACCGACTGAGCTAGCGGCCAGGGCTTCAAATTTACTCCTAGGGAGTCCGAGGGTGCTCCCGGGAACCCGGACAGCCACTCGCACAGCCTCAGTAGTGTGATGCCCCCCCCCCCAGGAGGGGTTAACGCCAGCACGACCCTGCCGTCTCACAGGCAGACCCTCCTCGCCCTCACCACCCACCCTATGTCGCCCGTGGCTGGCCCCAGCCCCACTCCGGGGCCCGTCGGGGTCCCGCCGGCGTCTCCTCTCGCCTCAGGGGTCTCCCGATTCTGCTGCCCTGGGACAGCCTTGGCCTTTTCCTAGAGTCCAGACCAGCCGTTTCCTAGGACGTTCCTGCCTGCGGGTTTGCCCGCAGTGTTCTCGTGCTGAGGTGCGGGCTGGGCGCCGGGGGCCGGGGCGTCCCCTGGGGGCGGGGCCGCTGCTCCAGGTGTGGCCTGGGAGTCGCCCAGGGCTGCGTGGTCCCACGATGGCCGGTGCTGGCTTTGGTCCCTTGGCGAAGGCCTCGTTGGCCGGTCCCTCCCTGGAAAGTTACTATTTTTGCCCTGGTGAGCGATAAGTGGCTGGTCAGGAGGTATCTGAGGCTACGCGGGTATCCGGTTTCTGCAGCCCCGAGTCGGAGCGCCCGCCGGGGATGCCCGTGCGTGCGGATCAATCACTACCGCGACGGCGGCAGAAACGGTCTCCTGGAGCTCGGTGCTTTGTCCCGTGAAAGAGCGCTTTCCTGGACCCTTTTATCTGCTTGTTTGCGTATTTCTCCATTGTCAGAACTGCCAGGACAGACTCCCGTCCTAGTGCATCACCTGATGCCAAGGCCACCTGGATTCTGAAGCACCTACCCGGCAGCTCTGCAGAGGGAGCTTGCCTGCCGACCACAGAGCTGCGCTGCTGGTGGGACGCGACAGACTGGGGACCCCCTGGTGTTCTAACCGTTTCCCCCCCAAACACCGCGTCTCTTTAACCACACGACCGGCTCCCTGGGGCCGGCTCCACCTCCTGGGCCAGCACAGGAGAGGGCGGCACTGGCCGGCGTGGGGTCCCCCGAGGCACCGGTGCCGTCTGCGCCCCAGCTTTTCCTGTCACTGACACCAGGACAGTCGTCCCCAAGTCCGCAGGGCCGTGGCCGGAAGGAAGCGGGACGGTCTCGCTCGCTCACTCGGACTTGCCCTTGGAGGCTGCGTCTGGCTGGATCGGCCCGATGGCGCGCGGTCCCTGCAGGCCCAGGGGAGCAGAGGCAGGGAACCGCAGCGACCGGGCATCACCGCTCTCCGCTTTCTCTCTGCTTCCCCTCCGGGGAAGGGCAGCGGAGCGCAGGGAAGCTATTTTAAGAGGCTGGCTGGGCCACCCGGGGGCGAAGAAGAAACCTTAGTAGCACGTCCACGCGTCCATGCGCGGGGACAGCCGGCGGCAGGAGCTGCCAGATAAAGGGCAGAGACTCGGCCCGCGGACATGAAAACCCTGGTTTCCTCCCGCTCTGGCGGATTAGACGCCCGCAGGGAGCAGCAGCAGCCGGCAGGCCCGCGGTGACGAGCAGGGAGGTGACTCAGGCCTCGGAGCTCGCCTCAGTCTCCCGAGCGGCTGAGCGGGTGTGACTGATGCTGTCACAGCTCGTTTTAAAACGCGACGTTGGAACGCTCGCCCGTCAGCCTCCCCTCCACGCAAACCAGCTCGTCCCTGCCCCGAAAGGAGGCCATCTCTCACTTCCGCGGAGCTGGATGCAAATTTGCCCACTGGCCGTCCAGCCTGTGGCCCCAGGCCGCATGCAGCCCAGGATGGCTGTGACCGCCACCCAACACAAAAGTGTGAATGCACTTAACACATGATGACATTTTTTTGTGATGCATATTGCGATGTACTTAATGTGTGGCCCAAGACAACTCCTCTCCCTCCAGAGTGGCCCCGAGATGCCCACAGACTGGACACCCTGCCTCTGTGGGACCCAGAACACCAAAAGGGACAATTTCTTGGGAACGCCGTCCTCATGGGCAGCCTGGCAGGCAGCAGTGGAGAGAAACATGCACCCACACCCCAAACCCTCATCTTTCCACCACCAGGTTCAACATCAACGCCCGGTGAGGAAGAAACAGCCCCAGGGCTGGCGGTGCAGCCCCTCCGGCCGTTCCACCTGCAGCCGGCTCCTCCCCGGAGCTTGGGGACTCACTTCCAGCTGATAGTGACAGCTGCTTCCAAACAGCACCAGAAGGACACCGGCATCCTCTGTGGCAATGTGGCTTGACTGAAATCACCATTTTGATGAGCTCACACATTTCCTTTATTGTTTCCATCAGAACCGAGCTGCCCTTTGGAAACCCTGAACAGAAGCCCCGTGGGGTGCTGGGAGTGTGTGGCGTGCCTGTTCCCGTGGCCTGCACGTGGCCCGACACGGAGTTCGCTGACAGGCAGGACGTGGACACAGGCAGGTGGACTGTGGACTCGGACCTAGAAATCAGCTGCGCGGCGTATTTCGTCTCTGAGAGAGGACAGGAAATCATCTCCAGTCATCTTTGCCGACATGGCCTGCATAATCCAACCAACACGTGGTTCGTGTGGTCAGTTAACTCACGTCCGGCCGTCTGGGCAGGCAGGTGGGACCGACGGAGGGCTGGCGGACAACTCCGCGATGAAAGATCCGGTGGAACACGCACCGGACGGTGGTGGGGGGGCCTCGGCCCCCGCTCGAGCCCGAGGTCCCCCCGGAGCCCGCGCACCGCGGAGGTCGCGCCCCGCACTCCAGACTAAGGCAGCCCTTTCTCCCGGGAGTAACGTGCGTCATTTTATTCCCGTTGTTATGACAACACTTTTGGAAGCAGCGCTTCACATGCCCGGCAGTCGGTCCTCTTGTTACAGACCTGAAAACCTCCCGGGGGGCGTCCCAGCCCCGGGCTCCCGGGGCCGGTGCTCAGGGAGACTCGGGTGTGCCCCCCCCCCCCCCGTTGCCTCTGCCCTGGCCCCGGACGGGCTCGTGGCCACCAAAAAAAGTAGCGAGGGCTCCTTCAGGGGAGGGAAGCTGGACCATCTCTGTGGGGCGATACGACTGTTTTTCACAGCCTGTGTGCTGGGGCTGCACTGGCGAACCCCATCTTCCGTCAGGACCTTATGCACTCACTCTCCCCCCATTTTCAGTCCCCACCCGAGGGTGTGTTTGCTGATTTCAGAGAGAGAAGAAAGGAGAGAGAGGAAACATCGGCGTGAGGGACAAACACCAGCCGGCTGCCTCCCGGCTGGGGACAGAACCCGCACCCCAGGCCTGTGCCCGGACCGGGAATTGAACCCCCGACCGTTCGGTGTATGGGACCACGCTCCCACCCAGCGAGCCACCGGCCAGGGCCGCACTCAGTCCCCTGACCACAGCCTGTGCTGACAGATTTCAGGGCCGTAAACGACTCCAGTTGCTTCTTAGCTACTGGGATGACTTGTTTGTGCGACTCTGACCTCATGGGAAGACCTCCTGACACCCAGTTGTTAGATCAATGATGGGTAGATCAGTGATGGATAGATCAATGACGGGTAGATCAGTGATGGATAGATCAGTGATGGGTAGATCAATGATGGGTAGATCAGTGATGGATAGGTCAATGATGGGTAGACCAATGATGGATAAAAGGATGCTGCTGCTGGAGGGACCCTGCTCCCTGAAGTCTGTGACCTGTCGGGTTTGCCCTACAGCCTGTGAAAAGCGTAGAAATGTCCGTCACCATGTTCTAAAGCAACATCCAAACAGCAAGGGGACGTGACGAAGGACAGGAGCCGGCTGAACGCCGGCACTTGCTACTCACTCTAACGGACAGAAGCTTAAGGGTCGTGTCTAGTTCTCTCTGCCTTGAACTGAGTTTCTCCCACAACTGTGCCGTGTTCCCCCCGAGCCTGCAGCGCCCTGCGTGGAGCCGTGTGCGCCGTCGCCACCCAGGCACGGCCGGGAAAAGGACAGCAGGAAGACGGCCGCAGCAGGCGGGTGCGTTTCGGAAGACCCGGTGGCATGCAGTCAGGGGGCTGTCACAAAGCAGGGAGAGCCTGAGTCCCCCGCCCCGGGGACACTGGCAGCCCTGGGCCCAGCGGCTCCCGAGGCTGGCAGGCACGCACGAGCTCCGCGGGGTGACCCAGCCAATTAAGCTGCCCCCACAGGCACGGAGGTGTCACGGCTGGTTCTCGTGGCCGCATCCAGAAGGTGCCCACGTGAGTCACACCTGCTGAGCAATTTTTGGTTGCCCAGAGCGAGTCACTTACCATCGGCACACCGAGCAGGTAGGCACACCTATGGCAAACACCTAGAGTACCAAGAAAGCAGAGCCACGTTCTTCCTTTTTTGTGGTCCTGGGGGCAGTGCGTTAACTCCCACACACAGCCGTCCTCGACCCTTGGCCCACGCACAGCCCTGAACCAGCTTCCCTGGAGGGTCAGACCCGCCTCTGCAGAGCAGGGGAGTGCAGGCTCCGAAGCCCTTCACTGCCCACTCCTCCCCGCACACCCCAGCACCAGCTTCCTGCCCTTGTCTCGCCGGCGCCAGCCTCGAACGGCGAAGGGGGTCCGGGCACACGGCCAGCCGACCAGGCAGGCGTCCCCGTGGGCACAGCGTGGCCCCGCCACCCCCCGTGGGGAGCACGCAGGACGCGGTGACCACGAGAGCGGGGGGTGCGGGATGGACGGGACACCCGGTCACCCCTGCCCTCCTGGGCCTTGGCACAGACAACGACGATGGGTCACCGAGAAGGGAGTTTGTTCTCTGCGGAAGGAGAAGGCAGTGTGGTTCGGCCTTTTCGCTTCGGGGTCTCCGTCCTGTCCCACTTCAAAGGGAAAAGAAGCCTGTCATCCGACCACTTTAATGCACTCCAGGTTCACCCAGTTCTCCGCTCCAGCCCGGCCACCGTCTGTGTGAGCAGTGGCTCCGGACGGGGATCTCTCCCTCTCTCTCTCTCTCTCTCTCTCCCTCTCTCTGTCTCTCTCTCTTTTCTCCCCCCCCCCCCACCCCGGATGCAGAACTGTGTGGTCAGGGAGCCTCCAATCCTGCCTCTTCCCCCGACCCCTGGGGAGACGCGTGGGGGAGTGTTCTGAGACTTCCGCCATCCACAAGGGGAACAGAGAGGGCGGTGGCTGTCAGGACTTACAGGAACACACGAACACCTGAGCAAAGCGGCCAGGTGAGCCGGCAAACAGTACCCACGCGACATGAAAACACGACAGAATCTCCCCACAGATGCTGAGTTTGTGAGGATTCGGAGTAGGCGGCCCGCTGGTGTCAAAGTACATAGACTGGCTCGCACCTGGTGGCCGTACTGCTGCCTGTGTCTCTAGTGTCACCTGGCGCCTCAGAGAAGCACCGTTACCAGTGAGGAGAGTCCCGGGGACATCCGTGTTTGCAGATTGCTCTGTCCCAGGTGCAGTGACGTCTCCTCCCTGTCCGGGCAGCAGCCCTGGGGGGCAGTCAGGGCCGGGGGGTCGTGACTCTGGGGGCAGGCGAGGAGGCTGACCGGCCGGCCACTGTTGCACCGCCCCCCCCCACCCCGTGCCCGTTTCTGGATGTGACTTTGCGTCCCCCCTGGAGCGGCGGGTCCGCTGTGCCCGGTGGCCCCGCCGGCGTCACCAGTACTGATCCAGTGCTCCCGCGGGTCGAGGGCAAGCGATGTGTGTCTCACAGCACGTCCTAGCCCTGCGTCTCCTCCTCCCACAGCCCTTCCCCACGACCAGGTCCCGTGACGGGCTGACAACGCGGTAGGGCGATCACAGCGGCGTTAGGGATCCAGCGAGAGTAAGCAGGCGACGTTCGCCGCTGTCCAGGAGTAAGACCCTGACCCCTGTCCTCCTGTGGCTGGTCCAGAGAGTCACGGCCACTCTCGGAACCTGAGTTCTCGGGTTGGCTACGAAGACATTTACTGCACTGAAGTAAATACGCAGCCCCCATCCCGGCCTCCCACCTTGCGATCGACACAATCATCGATGATCGCTGGGAAGTGCCGAATGGAGCTCAACAGCTAATGTGCAGGAGGTTCTCTGACCCGGCCGCGTGGCAGAGCCGCCCGCAGAGCTCTGAAACACGGTCCTGGGGGTCTCAGCCCCCACCCCAGGGACTTGGATCAGCTGGGCCGGGGCGGGGCCTGGCAGTGGGGATTCTTTACCCCCGCCCGAGGGGGCTTACTGATTTCAGGGAGGGGGAAGAGGGCTGGAAAGAGGGAGAGAAACATCGATGATGGAGAGACATCGGTCTGTTCCCTCTCACACGTCCCCTGGCTGGGAATCGAACCCACGACCGGACCGGCCAGTGTCTGGGATGGTGCTCCAACCCACCGAGCCACACCGGCCAGGGCGCAATAGGATGTTTTAAAAAGCTCCCCAGGGCTTAAGTTTTCCGTGTGGGCAGCACGGAGTAGTCGAGCCGCCGACCACACTTCCTCCCTTCTTTCCCCGTGTCCTGATTACGGACGAGAGTCGGGCCATTAATGTTCTCCGGCTGCCCGAGTCCAAAAAATACCTGAGAAAGACGTCATGAGCCTTTACCAGAGACGCAGGATGACACTGAATCTCATTTAATGTCAAAAAAAGAAAGTCGGGGGGGGGATGGTTCTGGGAGTCTCCAGATTTAGGAGAAAAACATCTCCACAGGTCAGGACCACCAACTGAGAGGTACTCTGTTGCCGACGCTGTGCCGAGCAGGCCGACTCCAGCCCGCCAGGGCCCGGGGTCCGGTGGTGCCGCCTCCCCGTGGGGCCTGGCCAGACGCCCCGGACCGGCGCCGCCCTCTGGGGGGCGGGAGGACGAGAGGCCCGCCGCGGGCTGCCATGGCAACCAAGGAGGTTAGTGAACGGCATGCGCTGAGAACAGTGAGTGGTGCTTACTCTTTTTATCGGCGCCCTGTCCTATCCAGTCCAGTCCGGTCCGGTCCGGTCCCTTCCAGTTTCACCAGGCCTGTGGGTGCAGGCCCACTCCTGCCCCGGGGGTGGGGGGCAGACAGCATCGGAGGAGGTCGAGGTCAGGACACTGGTGCGTGAGGACTGTGCCTTCTCAAGTGCCTTGAAGGTCAAACTAGCCAACTGATCCTGTCTTCAGTTACAGGGGCTGTGACACCCTGGGGGCGGGTGGCCGTGAACCATAGTTGGTTTTCCCACTTAAGACCGTGCAGGGCCTGAGCACGCCCGCCCCCGAAGCGTCATTCTCAAGGGCTGGCTTTCTGGGGCCGGGTCTGCTGGGAGTCCGGCGACCCTCCAGGCAATCGGCCGCTCCAAACACCCCGTTTTTGGAAGCCGCCATCCACGCCGCCTGTCTCTCCTCCCTCGTCGTGAGCCGGTGGCACCACATGTGCCGAGAGCACCAGCCGTGGGTGTCGCGTGCCAGCAAGCAGATGCGCAGGATAAGAAACAGGAACGAAGCCGCGGCTTTCAGAAATGACACGGATTCGCAGCAGCGTGTATTTTGATCCCTCAGAGGGACAGGATTTTTTTCCTGCCCCCAAAATACATCCCCGGGCAGGGTGGGCGTCTCGTTGCCGGGTCAGAGTCAGCCGTGCGGGGTCCCAGCCCGGGAGCAGGTGCGCTCCAGCTGTCCTGCCCGGCGTGCTCAGGGCGACCGACGGGCGACAGGGCCACGGCGGGGACAGGTGGCTGCACCGAGACGGCCCCTGCGCCCCCACCTGTCGGCCGCCCTCGGGGTCACACTGCGTGCCACAGCTGACGCGAGGGGGCGGCGTCCGATCCCCCAGTCACGCCAGAGTCGAAGCAAACAGTGTGAGTGAGAGCGTCCGTGTCCGTCGGCGAGAGGACACTTACGCTCCATGCCTGCACACGCCCCGCGTTTCCCGGGACAGTCTCGTGCCGTCTGGGCCCCGGGGAACGGGGAACGGAGGGTCCCGGAGGCTGTCACGGCGTCTCTGCACCAGGCAGAGGGCAGCGGCAAGTGAGGGGAGGGGGCAGCCGGCGCAGAAGCTCACACACACTCGTGCGCACGCAGACACGCCGTGGCGTGTGCCGCGTGGTCAGATCGCCGGTCCACAGACACGCACGTGGTGTCGAGCCCGGTCGGCTTCCTCTTCCGTGAAACGGGGCTCGTCCCGTTTACGTCTGAGAGGTACTGGGCCACGAGGCCCGTGTAGTGCGGCCAGGCACAAAGTATGTGCTCAGTGAGACTGACGCCTGTCATCATCGCCATCATCATCATCATCGTCATCACCGAGGCCAAGAATGAAAGACAAGTGGCCTTAAACAAGGGCAGGTATATGTTGCTATGCTCTGCTTTACTTCGCTAATTAAATTGGTCTGGCTGGAGGCTAAAACCTCAGGTGATACATTGTAGCGGGTCTGGTTATAAGATCGTTAGGAGGCTGCAGCTGGGTGGTCTGGGCGGCCCCCTGTGAGGGGCAGGGGCGGGGGCGGGGCTCCCTGCTCACAGCGAAGACCAGATCTGATGGTGGCGTGTGACTCTGCCGGGCCCCGTCGGGTTTGAGGAGCTCGGTCCAGCCTCCTCCGTGTGCGCTTCCCCCTGAGACATTCCCTCTACCATCTCCTCCCAGGGGGACTCGCCCTCCCACAAATGGCTGTACTTCTTTCCTGGGAGAAACGTGCGTCCATCTTTCCGAGAGCAGTAGCCTACTGTGAGTGATAACCTACTATGTGCCCCGTTCGGCCGGGCTGCCAGGAAGTTCAGCGCAAACAGGCTGCTCAGCCACAGCGTGGGCACGAGTCTTTCAAGTCAAAATCCCGACTTTTCTCAGCTCTCCCTTTTCACAGTTCTCATTTAAACATTTTTTGTGCATTCACCCAACCAAGGACATTTTTAAATTGCTTTTACAGATAGATGAGAGAGAGACACACACATCGATCGGTTGCCTCCTGTAGCGCCCTGACGAAGGATCGAACCCACGGCCTTTTGGTTACGGGACGACGCTCCAACCAACTGGCCGCACCGGCCAGGGCCTTGTTCCCGTTGTCAGTCGTGCATTCTCGTGACCTGCCTCAAACACTGAGAAGCCACACGGTGCCATTTCCTTAGTAACCTTTCACCGAGTCTGACCCTTCTCCCAGCGACCCCGTGGGTGCAGAGTGGCCCAAGCAGCTGTCCCCTGCGTGACGAGAGCCACGAGGACACGTCTGTCCGTGTCCACACGGTGCCTAGCGCCCCTTCCAGCTGTAGTACTGGCTCTAGTTGGGGTTTCGGGAGCCGCCGGACCACAGTGATTCAGGGAGGACGCGGCGACAGGTCACTGTCACTGTGACCCCCGTCGGCCCCCACAAAGGAGATGCTGCTCGTCGTCCCCTCGGAACCGCCCCCGTAAAGGAATGCGCTCCGGCAGGCTCAGGCCCGGGAGGGTAGTTTCTCCTACCCGGATTTCAAATACGGGCTCTTCTGGGAAAGATCGAACAGGATTCGAGTCGGCGAGTCAGAGCGATTGTTCTGGAAAGTATCTGTAAAGCTTGCCGCCCCAAACCTGAGAAATGTAAATCTGAGGGAAAGAATGCTCCCATCTGACTGATCTAGGCAGTTCTGCCCGTGCCCGGAGGGCCCCGGGGCCGTCCTGAGGATGATGATGGCGAGAGAGAAGGGAAAGTGTGAGGGCCAGCCAGGCGGGCCTCGCCCTGCGCATATTTCCGTTCGCGGAGACCAGAGACCACGCCTGCACCAGCTGGCAGGGACCTTGCCTTCCTGCTTTTCGTAATTCAGACAAAGTCGACCAAGGGCTGCATGACTTGTGGGTATGGATCAGACACTGGTCCTTATAAAGGGGAACCAATGGTCCCCCATTTCTCTCAAGTTCTCCTTTTCTCCACTTTCCTCCCTTTTTGTGGGGTTGTTGGGATCACAGAGGCATCTCGAGGGACAGACAGCCCTTCGTGGGAGGGGGGAGGGTGTCACCTGCCAGGAAGCCTCCCAGCACTTGTGCAGGTGCACCGCTGGCTTAGCCGGAGTGACGCCCCCCTCCTTTTGGCTGGGCCGTGGTCGAAGCCCCTCGGAGAAACCCAGGGTCCTGAAGAGTCCCATCCGTGCCCTGGTGTCAGGGACATGCTGAACAGAAGGCTGTGTGGCCAGTCTGGGCACCGAGGGCAATCCGGTGACCCAGCCGCCGCCAGGTCAGCGACACGGGACATGTCAGGCTCAGGGGTGAGCCGCCCTAGCAGCTACGGTGGGAGCTCTGAGTCTGGGGCGCTCATGGGTTTGCAGCCACAGCCCAAGTTTACGATGGAGCTGTGTCCCTATGAATTCTGTTCTCTCGTCTGTAACTCGGAGAGGAGAACGGGACATGGGAACAGAGATGATCCCGGGTTGTTACGAGGTCTCGGCGCAGGAATACGCGCCCGGCGCCCCGGAGGTGCTACTAGTCACCGCCGTCATCAGTCTAGGGAGGTTTCATCGAGGCTGGCTTTCCGCCCCTAAGAGGAACTTGGCGTCAGCACGTCCTGCGGCCTCCAGCGCGCACATCGTCACGCAGATTCGCCTTTAGTTTTGGAAACCACGGCGGCTCCCGACGCCCGCCCGTGCGCCCGGGAGGCCTCACCGGGGGGCCCGCGTCAGAACCAAGTGATTAGTTAAAGGGGCCGACGCAGGACGCGGGGACGGCGCTTTGGGCCCCACGCGGGACCCGTGTGCGGGTCCAGCCGGGTCGGTGTCCCCCAGTGAGAGGGAGAGGAGCGAGAACGGCGCCCGGAGCGGGAAACGACGCAGGCCCCGCCGTGGCGCTGCCGGCACCTGCGGCCCCCCGGCCCCCTCTGCCCTCCGCGGAGACGCAGACCCGCCGGGGGGGGGGGGGGGGGGGGACGTGGCCACGCCCCTGCCCTGCCGTTCCCGCCCCTCAGCGGGGCCCGGCCCTTCTCAGCGGTCCCAGAGCCAAAGCCCATCTGGGAAACATCTTACGTGAAAGAGCGCACTTCGAACCCCAGTCTAAAAAAAACCCAGAACAGCCCTTGAAAAAGAAACACCGCGTGCCTCTCCATCCTAATTTGGGCCGCAGACCATCAGGACAAAGGGCAGGCTTTTCCCGGGGTGTCCCGGGAGACCGGACGGGGGGCGGGGGGCGGCTCCCGACCTCCCCCACGGCGCCGCCGCCGCCGCAGGTTTCCGCTCGCAGCACGCAGCCTCCGACCGACCGAGAGCGAGCGTCCCTCGGTAACGGGGGCAGCCAGCCAGCCCGCAGGCTCCCAGTGACCTTGGCTTTGAACAGGCCACATTTCGGTGACCGGCGGCGGTGGGCAGGCAGGCCCTGTCTCCCCTCCTGCTCCCCAGCTGTGTGAGCAACCACCTGGGGCGGAGGATGGGGAGGGGGAGGGCGATGCGCGCGGGGTTCTCACAGCGCCCACGCCATGGCCTTGGACCAGCCCTGGGGCTGGTTTCCTGCCTTGTGAGACCAGGGACATGCGTGTGGGTCCTGCGTCCCCTCGGGGCTGTTCCGGGACTCTCGTGGCCCGTGGATGTGGAAGCTGTTGGAAACCCCACCGATCCACAGACTCGTGTGGCATTATCACTGAGACTAATGTGTTTATGTACCATCATCAGGGGGAACTTGGACTTGAGCCTCAGGAACCGAGAGTGAGCCTGAGGTATGGGGAGGGAGGCGCGTGCAGGAAGCAGAAGGAGAAGTCGGCTGGCTGGGGCCACGACGGGACTGCCCCGGGCACCCGTGTCCCTGGGCCGGGTCGCGGCGGTGTCTGGGCCCGGCCCCCAGTCTTTTCTCTCCATCTTCCATGAGGGTCCCCGATGTGAGGACACCTCCACAGTCAAGGCTGCAAGGCGTCTGCCCGGCACCTCGGGGCAGCAGCTCCCTTGGGAGGGAGTCGGCCTGACTCGGGCCTGAAACTCCTCAGGGCTCCAGATTCCTCTCCCTCCCCCAGCCCACGAGCCCACGTGTGGGATGATTCATGCCCAAGACCCATGAAGAAGGGGTTTCTCAGGTCGTCACGGGGCAGACAGTGGGGGAGCAGCTGGGGGAAAGGGGCTGCAGATCTGGCTAGTCTGCCGCTGACGCCGCCCCCCCCCCCCCGCCCCCCGGCAGGAGTTCTGAAGGAATAGCCGGGGACGGTGCTTTCACGGGACCGTTTGTCGGCGTCTGACCGTGCGGGCTGCCCCGCTGTTTGCTGCTGCGTGAGAACCACCCTGATGCAGCGGCTCAAACAGCAAAGGGGTGCGTGCGGACTGGGCAGGCCCGGGCCGCTCCTGCGGGCAGAGGTGGCCGGACAGGGGCCGCAGGGGCGGGACGAGCGGAGGCTGGCCGGGCCTCCTCGCGGTCTCTGGGCCGCTCGCTCTCTCTGTGCGCTCGGCGGTGGGACCTCCCCGCGGTCTCGGGATGGCCAGCCGCTTCCACCGCCGCTGGTGGCGTCGGGGGCGGCAGTCCCAGCCAGCGGGGAGGACGAAGGCGGGAGAGTCACATTCTCTACTGGCGACAGCCACGGTTTTGAGGGGAGGGAACAAACGCCCCGTTTCTCAAGGGGAAAAGCATGAGAGCCGCCTGGCGGGACGAGCCCGGGGGGGTGGGCAGCAGCTCAAATGCTGCCGTCTCTGGGAAGCCGCGCCCGCCACGCGGGCTGCCGGGCGCGGGAGGGGCAAGCTGCCGACAGCGGCTGCGTGTCCCTGGGCTGGCACTCGCCTGCACCCCGTCCCGACTCCGCCCTGCGAGGGGCCCCCGGGAGACCGCCTCGCTGCAAGGGCCCTGCTGACCCTCCTCGCCATCCAGAACTCTCCTGCCTCCAGCGCGGGTCTGAACTCTAGGCCACGGGCGGCGAGGGGGGAGCTGATGCCTGGTACCTGCCAGCCCCGAGGATGCCGGGAAGGACGAGACGGACCCCTGCGCACTCGGGGCCGGGGCGGGGGGGGGGGGGCCCACCTTCCTGTCTGCCCGTGCGGGAGGCCTCCCCTTTGCCTGCCATCTGCCGGCAGCCTCACAACAGGCTGGAGAACGAAACCTTCGACGACTCCTCGCACAGCCTCTTCCCCTTTCTCTGACCTCCCCTGGCCCCGGTTTCTAGGGTGACCGTGTGTCTCATTCATCACCGAAACGGGAACACTTCTGGGTGAGGCCGGGCGCTATTAATAATCATGCTGCCACCGGAGACCACGCAGGCGAGCCGGGCGCCCGCCCCCCCCCCCCCAGGGCCCCGCCCGTCGCCCTCACACGCCGCTGAGCCCGCCCCGGCGGTGCCCTCCGAGTCTTACTCTTTTCCACCGAGTGAGAGCTCTAGCCCGCCAGACCCCAGAATGGCTGTGCAGGAAACACGGTTTAAGTTGAAAAGAAATAATTAGTGTTGCCCTAGATCGCATCGCCGCCTGAGACTCCCAGTTCACTCAGAACCAGGAATGACTCTTAGTCGGTCTACTACTCAGGGTCCGGCAGAAGCGAGGCCCGCGGGAATGTGGTTGGGGGGCTCCCACAGTGGGTGTGATAATGTATAGTTTCCACTTGGACATGTCGCCCGAAACGTCCCAGGGTGTGCTTGAGCGTGGTACTGTTATGTCACAGAGGGCATGCTCCTGGCCTTGTAATAAAAGAGTTTGTAATAAAAAGGGGTGTCACCAGTGCCGGACCCTGTATTTTAGGGTGCTGCCTAGCGTGGGAAACGTTCCCTTTGTCTGACCCCTTCCTCTCGGCCTGGCGGGGGCTTGTTCTGATTCCAGGGAACACATCACAGGAATGATACACCTTGTTTGCTTTTGCTGCTGAAAAACTTCAGTTTTCTTTGTAACTCGGGCAATGACCGTGTGAAAATACCCAACACCTCCACACAGAGTCACAGAAAAGAACGCACAACAGCCCTGACCGGTGTGGCTCAGTGGGCTGGGCGACGTCCCGCAAAGCCAAGGGTCCGCCGGTTCGATTCCCCGTCAGGGCACGTGCCTGGGTTACGGGTTCAGTCCTCCGTCTGCGTGTCCCTGAAAGGCCGCTGGCTGGTGTTTCTATCCCTCTCTTTTTCCCTCCCTTGCCCTGCCTCCAAAAATAACTCACTAATTAATTAAAAAAGAAGAAAGAATGCACGATGAGGCAAACAGAGGCGGCGGTGTCCAGGGCCTGCTCAGAGGGAGGAGGACAGCCGGCCTCCGGCCACGCTCAGAATGACCGTCCCCAGACAGCCTGTGGGAAACATCTGATAAACACATCTGCTATTTTTAGGGCATACTTCCAACCGGCGGGGGACAAGTGTGCCGTGACCCCGAAGCCCTGGCCGTCAGCCCGGAGGGGAAGGGCCGGGGGGGGGGGGTGTTCTGACACTAATTCATTCAGGATAAGCCGCCGAGGGCTCTGGCTCCCCTGATGTGGCTCCCAGACTTCCACGCACCCAAGGGGCAGGGTTTCATTTCAGGGAAAACGGGCCGAGAAACTGCCTCTGAGGATGTGGTCTCGAGAGAGGAGAGAAAGGGAGAGCGACACACTCCTGGACATCGCCTTCCTGAACCGATCTAACAGCCCCTTGCAGGTGTTCCCGGGGCCGCTGTAGGTGTCCCCGGGGCGGCTGTAGGTGTCCCCGGGGCGGCTGTAGGTGTCCCCGGGGCGGCTGCAGGTGTTCCCGGGGCGGCTGCTTGGCGACACGGCGATCGGGTCTCGGTTTGCCTCCCGGAGGCCGGTCTTGAGCTGCGGCCTCTCTGCCCCACCCCTCCCCCAGCCCCAATTCCACGGCTTCCCCCTCTCTCCTCGGCTGTACTGGCTTCTGCTTGAACGGCCATCAACACAAGCTGTCCATCTCCTCCCGCGCAAGGGGCTCGGCCGGCGGCGGAGGGAAACCACCCCCGGGAGGAGCCTGCCGCCGGCCGAGGCCGCGCCAGCGGAGCGGGGAGCCCCCGGTGCCCTGGGCGCGCGCCCTGCGCCCCTAGCAGACCTTCACTTCCACCACCGCTGCTCCCCAGGAGAGCGAGACGCCGCGTTTAGCCTTCCGGCTCCTTCTCAGAGTGAAAACAAGCAGCTTTTTATCGTCCCTCCCCAGCCCAGGCCAGGGGATTCGATGAACAGCGAAGTAAAACGTGGATTTGCAAAGTCTTCAAGCGGAGGGGCCACTGGTTTCCGCCCCCGCGATGCAGCACGAACGGTCCCCGCCACACGGCGCGCCCTCCACGGCGGCCTCGGTCTGCCGACGCCCGGCAGCGGGCCCAGAACCGGAGAATTGGGCCGAGATGGAGGGCCAGTGCCTTGGTTACACGTTTGAAGCGGGCATGTGGTGGGCGTCGCTTCTGGGCTGCTGGCTTGCGCCCAGCTGGGACGCTTCCCACTCACGTGACCGCGGATGGACGGCCAGGCCCCACGCTGATGGCTTTCACAGCTCGAGAGTGGAATTTTGATGTGAGTTTAATTGTCGACCTCTACAGATACAAATCCTCTCTCCTTCCGGCCCCCCTGGCTGTCCCGGGGACCCCTGCCGGAAACCGTTTCACTTTGCGGGCGGCCGAAGGGAGGGCAGCCCGGTCTGCCCTTTGTGTCCCAGGGGTCATGACTCTGAGGGGTCCCCGCTGCAGCTGGAGACTTTGTTACATGTGTGCGGAAGACAACGTGTCCAAAGCCCAGCCTCACGTGGGGGCGTCAGAGGGGGAGAGCAGCAGCACCCACTGGGGTCTCTGGAGAAAAGCAACGAGCGGACCCAGCAGGGTGCCACTGAGCGGCGTCCAGCGTTGAGAGTTTCAGAGGTCTGGGGAGCAGGAGACTTCAGGAAGGACAAACGCATGGCCTTCCTGGGGGACAGCCGTGACTGGGCAGGACCTGACCCAAGGGGGTGCTGGGCCAGGAGGCGGCCCTCCCCCCTCCCCAGGGCCGGGCTGGGCGGAAGTGGGGGCGGGGGGGGGGCGTTTCCTCTGGCAGCTGTTGCCCCGGGTAGGCGCCCCCGGCAATTCGTTCCTCCTGCAGAGGGACCAAGCTCCCGGCTGCTTCCCAGTTAACCTCCGGAGAGCAGCGCTCCACGCAACGGGTTCTTAGCGAGTCCCCCCTGACACCCCCTGGCTGCGTGGCGGCCGGAACACCCAGGGACAGAGACACAAAGGGGAGGATGTGGGTGTTACCGGGGAGCTCAGAGGCGGGTCCAGGAGGGCTGGGGGGGCGGGGCCAGAGGGGAACTCCGCAGGTAGGAATACCCGCGGGGGGTGGGGGTGGCTGGGGGTGGCGGGCATGGGCAGGAGGGGGGAACCATCTCAGAGAGCGGTCCACCCGATGGGGGGAAAGGGCAGGAATGGCTGGGTGTCGGGTAACAAAGGGGTGAATGCTCAGGCCAGAGGCCCCGCCCCTTGCAGGCCGAGCACCCTGTCTCTGGGCGAGGGGCCCAGGAGGAGTCCGTCCGGAACTTCAGCCACGTGCCTACGCCGAGGTGAGCGGCAGTGGGGAGCGGAGGGCAGCAGCGGCCAGCGCTCTCCAGACCCGCGCAACTGTTCCCCGAGGCGGCGGCGCGCGCACTCCCACTCGGCTCCGAAGCAACGCGAGCGTGCGAGCGGATCTCCAGGATACGAGACCGGGGCTGCTGGTCTCCCCTCTGCCCCAGCCCGCCCCCCAGGTCAGCCTGGTCTCCCGGCTGTCAGCGGGGTCCCCGGCTCTGGAGACAGCTGTCACTTCCACCTGACACCAAGGACGGCCGGGCTCTCTGCCACCCTAACACCGGCATGGCTCCCGCGGGGCTAACATCAAACGGCACCCCCTCCCTTTAAAACGAGGCGCCCCCACCCCCAGGACAGAGAGGCGGTGTGGTCTCCAGGTGACAGTTGCGGCTTCCCCTCTCCAGCCCCCTCTCCAGCCCCGAATCGCCTGCCTCAGGTGCACTGCCCCTCCCCCACCTTTCCAGCCGGCTGGCAATCTCCTCGCCCCTCCTCCCAATTCTTGCCCACCCCCACCCCCACCCCTCGGAGATCCAGACCCGCGGGGAGGAGGCGGGCCCACGGCCAAGCTCGGTTCCGGCAGCCAGGGGGCCAGTGACCCCTGGGAGCCTGCGACCCCCGACCTGAGCGGGGCTCCCAGGAGGCCTGCGCCCCGTTCCCACGATACGGATGGAGGGGCCTGCGCGCCCCCAGCTCGGGCACTGCCCCGGGCTCCTCACCCGACTGCCCCCGGCACCTCAGTTCGGTCTGTGCGCCCCTCGCTGTCACAACGCCGCGTCCCTCGGGAGGGGTCGCGCGCGGAGCCCTCAGCGCGCGACCCGGGACCGGGTCCCAGGTCCCAGGTGTCCGAACGGCCGCCCACCTAGCGGACCCCTGGGTGTGTGAGCAACGCCGGGCACTGAGGGGCGCAGGGAACGGCGCACGTACCTAGAGAAGTCGGCCCCTTGTCATGACAGGGACGCGCGGGGAGGCTCCGGCGAGGCAGCGCCGTGGCAGCGCCTCGGTCCCCGCGGCTCCGCCGGTAGCTCGAGCTCGCCCTCGGGCGCAGGGACAGCGGGAGCGGCCGGTCCCCACGCAGGGTCCGCAGCTCGGTGAAGGTGAGCGGCCGGCGGAGCACGGAGGAGCGCGCAGGGGCGGGAGCGCGCGCGGGCCGGAGCGCCGGGAACGCGCGGGCAGCGGCGCCACCCGGCGGGCGGGTCGCGGAGACAGCAGCCCGCTGCCCGAGCCAGCTCCTGCTCCGAGGCCGTGCCAGGGTCGCCAGGGGCAAACTGGCACCCAGGCGAACGCCCTGACAGGGGGAGGACAGGGGCCCGCTCACAACTCGGACAGGCCCTCCAGCGACCTGGGGTCTGGCACAGAGGCGGTGCGTGGGAACGGCCGCGCGCGGTGGGGGTGGGGGTGGCAGCCTGTGGGAAGCACGCGACCCCCCCCCCCCCCCGCCCCAGCCTGTGTCGGAGAGGCCTCGTCCTGATGGGCGCCAGCCGTTGTTTTCTGACCAACCGGTAGGTCTGAGCCACACGCAGAGCTTCCCCGTGGCAAAGCGAGGGCCTGACCCACACACAGAAACACTCCCCGGGAAGAGTTCCTGGGAGTGGAAGGCACGTGGGGCCCGCGTCCAAGACCCGGAAACGAGGTCTCCAATAGGGACCCCTGCCCGTGCCTCAGTTTCCCCGTCTGGGAAGCCACCCCACAGAACACGCTGTGCACTTAGAACACGTTAAATAGGACAGACACCCTGCAAGCACACCGCCCCCCCCCCCCCAGCTGGGGACTCAGTCGCTTTGGAAGGGAAGTGGTAAGCATCGGTGACCAAAAGGGCCCCCCGAGGGTGTCAGCATGGAACACACCCACCTCCAGGGGTGACCAGGAGGCGCGTCCCCCCACCTGGGAGGTGAGCAGTGCACCCCAGGGCTGGCCAGCCTGTTGTAGCCCCCGAAGGAGCTCCATGGACCGCTCGGTGCCCGAGCCTTCGCCCCCCAGGAGCGGCCTCCGGGCCCTTCCTCCCAGCTCCCCCTGCCCTGCCTCTGCTGGACAGCTCGAGTCCCCATGGGGACAGTCCTTCGGGGACAGAGCTGGTCCGTCCAGAGGACACAGTTTGACCCGCGTGCCCCCCCTCACTGCCCGTGTGTCGGTGTGAGTTGGAAACCAGCCCAGGCACAGACGACAGCCCTGTGTCCACACACTGCCATTCTCTCTCAGGTGCAGGCAACCCGCTCAGGGTGGGAGACACGCTCGGACCCCGAGCCTGGTGGTGAGGATGGCCCCGGGCCCCAGGAGGGGGGCGTTTATGGGAGAGGGGTCCCGTGGGTGCCGTGGGAACTCTGGGTGTCTCTGGGACACAAGACAGACCGCTTGAACTTCAGCGGCAGTGAACATGGCTCCTTCCAGCAGCTGGGAACCGTGTTCCGCTCTCTCTCATGGGCGTGGTCAAAGCCAGCTTTGGGTTGGGGGACGGACAGGGCACACCCCTCTGGATTGTCCTTTGTGCCACCAATCAATGCCCGTGGACGCACGACTGGTCCAGGGGGCATCCAAGTGGCAGCCCCCTCACTCTCCTGAACCAGAGCTTCAGACCCTGATGCAGGATTCGGAGCTCACCCGCAGACCCACCGGGAGGGCGAGCGGACGCTCTGGCCGGAAGGCTGCAGAGGTCTGGTGACAGCTATGGACCCCACCCGTTATGGTCCCGCCTCCCCCTTCTGCCCGTGACGTGGCGCCTCGTGGCCTTTCCTGTCGTTGTGGTCGTGCAGGCTGGAGTGAGGGGACCAGGGGATCTCTTTTTGGTCCTGCGACCTTGGAGTCCCCGTGGACAGCAGCCCCAACGCCCTGGTTTGGAAAGTCCTTCTCTGCTCCCTGACTGTCCCCGGGAGGCACCGCTTGGAGGGGTGCCGGTCCTGAGACCCCCCACGCCCGTCCCACAGGGTCACCTGCTCCCACCTGCTCATTCCCCATTCTCGCACTGGCCCACCCCCCTCCGTCCGTCTTTCTGACGTTCTAAGTTATGAAGTGTGTACGTGCCAGCCCTGAGCGCGCCCCGCGGCGCTCGGTGTGTGGGAATAGCCGGGAAGGGACTTGGACGTGGCGTTGAGACACCTGGGCTCTGTTGGGGTTCAGCCGGCAGAAGTCCCGGCACGTCCCGGACGGCTGTGCCCATGCACCGCCCCTGCCTGTCCCGGGAGGGTCTGGACAACGCGATCGCCCGGCCTCCCTCCGACTCGCACTCGTGCTGGTTCCCGCTTCCGCCGTTGTGCTCGGGCCGCGGCCAGGGCCTGGGGGTCCCTGCTGAGAACTTCCCTGGCTCCGTGCGCCCCTCCGACGCCCGTCTCCGAGAACGCGCCGGCCCGGGAGCCCTGTTCGCACAGCGCCTCTCCCCAGTCCCCCCGTGTCCCCGGAATACGGACGCCCTCCCAGCCCTTCCTTCTGCCCAGCTATCTGGTGCCCTCCCCTCGTTCGTGTATCAGCCCCGACGCCAGGCGTGGTGCTGAGTGCCGCTTCAGCACGGTGACCCCCAGGACGGCGAGGGCAGGGGCAGTCGGGAGCTACCGACAAGATGAGCGACGAGAGCGGCCCAAGGGCCCTGCGGGCTCCGCCACCTTTCCTCCTGGAGAAGGGGCGGTTCCAGGCTGCAGGGCCACGCCTGCGGAAGGACACCTCCCGCTCGCTGGGGTCGGCTGGGCCTTGCCCAGGGCCCGGAACCGTGGGGAGCAGCCCCGGCCCCTCTGCCGGGTCTGGCGCTGAAGATAAGGCCCTCCGGGGAGTGGCTGTCTCCGGCTGTTCGCCCTGCTTATCTGCTCGCACAGTGGGAGGTGCGCGTGGCCGACACCCGGGGGAGGGCTGACATCAGTCACGTGCTTCACCCCGACCTGGACCCCCACTCCACCCCGCCTCCAGCCTCCCCACCCAGGGCCCGGGGACAGTGTGGCTAGAAGACCGTCGGCAACACGTTCAGAGAATGCCCCACGTGCGCCAGCCAGGCCCCTGCAGCCGGAAGCCTGCGGCTGGGTTCTCGTGCGTTGCTGTTACACATGGAGTTACACATGGAGTTACACATGGAGGCCATTTTCTGCAACAACGTAACCTGGGCCAGCAGCTCCGGTTTCTGGGCAAGACCCACGGACACAGTAACACAATCTAGACCGGCCACTTTGTATTCCACGTGTTTTAGACGACGTAGGACACAAGCTAGATGAACCCCTTTATATCTTTAACAAACCATCGAGGACCTCGGGGACCCCTGACAGGGTCTTGGGGAGCCTCGGGGGTCCGCAGAGCTCACTTTGGGAACCTCCGCTCTGGGGCGACCGGCGTTTTGGCGGAACGTTGAGTTCACTAATTCCTAAGCCGGGAATCCCGTAAAGCCGGAAGCAAACGGCACACATTTAACTGAGTAACTGCTATCATGCAAAGACATTGAAGTGAGTATGAAATAGTTCACGATGCAGGTAGAGACGATCGGAAGCCGTCGATAGATGTGTGTGTAAATGCAGTGCCCGGTGCTGGGTACGCAGACCCTTTTAAGGGTCCGAATTGACTTTATCATCAGTCCTTCTCCTTTCTCTCCTCACGGGGTCCAGGGTGGGGGAGGGACACACAGGGAGAGGCTTGTCTGTGTGGTCCTCCCAGGCCCCCCCTCCATCAGACCCCCAGGGGGCTGTCCCTGTCCTGCCCCCCCCCCCCGCTCCTGGCCCCGGGGGCTCCCTGCAGGGACCACGCCAACCTCCGGGATGCCCACCCGAAGGGACACAGGAGAAGGGGGAGGAGGCGAGAGGTCACTCGGGCTGTGTCCCCTCCAGGCACCGGCTCTACAGCTCTGTCCCCTCGAAGGGTCTCACAACCCCTCCCACCCTTCGGACCCGGCAGCCAGGCTGGCCTGAGCATGCCGCTGGGTCCCCGAGGGCCGCCCGCAGCTCTGTCCCTCTCTCCAAGTCGCCCTTCCCCCGGCCGTTCTGACCAAGGGCAGCCCTGACCGCCCCACGCGTACCGGCCTCTTAGTTCCTGGAGAAAACATGCGGAATCCCCTTGACCCAGTCATGCCTCCTTCTAAAGTAGTTCTGCTTTAGGGAGCCCCTTTAATTCCTTTATTTCTTCAGTTCTAGGCCGGAGTCGTCGTTACGCGGAATCTCTTCCTTTGAGTTGTTCCCTTCTCACGGCCTCTGCCGTGCAAAACGCATTCCCAGAGCTCACGCCACCTCGCAGGTGCAACGTCGAGGCCATTGCTGGGGCGGGGGCGGGGGGGGGTGTGTGCAGGAGGAGGGGTGGGGGGAAATGTAAGTACTCAAACGGGTTGTCACACTTTGGGGCCAGTAGTCAGTCTTTCCGACCCCCACAGACGGTGTTTTGGGGTCCAGCGCACCTCTGGACTGGCCTCTGCGGGGCTGAGTGACCAGTCACTACTATTCAGACCAGGGAGAGTGACAGAGAACCCTGAGGAGCTTACACCTTCTCCCCGACTCCCTGCCGGGAAGGAGCCCGAGGCCGTGCCTGAGGGTCCCCCTGCTCCGCCCCCAGGCGGGGGCCGGCTCCTGCGGCCCCCGGGTTCAGGAGGGCTGTGACCCCTGCCAGGCCCAGGGACCGTTCCATTCACTGCCGGCTTTGGGGCCCAGGGGCTCCCTGCCTCCTAGACCTTCCCAGCCGACACCTCCCTCCCCCTCTATCGTAGGTTTTATGTCAAATCAGGGACTGGAGACCAGATCGCCCCCCGGCCCCGCAGACCCTCCCCCGGAGGTGGCAGTGGCACCCCGACCTGGTCCCTGGTCCCCAGCTTGCTCGGCCCACAGGCCGCTCCGCAGCGGGCGCCAGGCGTGGCCCCTGCTCCCCCTGCCCTCGACGGCTCACACGCGGCCCTCGTCCCTGGCAGGGCCCGGGGGCCATGGGACAGGGTGCTGCCACCTCTGTGATAACAGCCAGGCCGGCTGGAGGCTGTGGTGTCACCACGTCCCCCACAATGAACTCATCATTCACACCCGAAGTGTCGTCCGCTGTCGGGTTCAGAATCCGTCCTTGGCGCAGAGGCCGCCGGAGGTGAAAACCGCAGAGCCACGGTGACGGACGCCGGGCTCTGGCTGAGGCCGGTCCCCAGACAGCGGCCTCCGGGAGCAGCCCCCTCTGCTCTCTTCCCCTGGACCCCGAGCGGGTTTCCCAGTGGCTGCAGGGAGAGGCTGACTCAGGCCCGGGACAGAGGGCTTTGGCTGTCACCGGCCCCTCCCCTCTCCGCCGGCCTCACGGGGCTCCCAGGGGAGGAGGAACTGAACGCCCGCTGGGCTCTCTCCCCTGCGGCACTGGCCTCGAGGCCCCGGGGGCTGCTCACGGAGGGGTCCGAGTCCAGCGGCTGTGGGCCCCAAGCCCCTGCCTCTCAGGTCCCCGCCCACGGACAGGCCGCCAAGCCCTCGCCCCTCCAAGAACACGGGCCCTCGTCGGCCGAGATGCCGCCTTCCACCAAGTGCCCAGTGGAATGCGAACACTGGCCTGGCCGTTTCCGTGTCTGGAGAGCTGCTGGCGGGTCCCATGTCCCGGTCATGGTTTCCGAGGACACGAGAGACTGTCGCACAGGAGGAAGGACGCTTTCCCCCAGGATTAGGGTAAAGAGGAGCGATGGAAGACGTGGCCCGGGGGACTGGACTGAACGCAGGAGCCGTGTGCCGATGGCTAGTTCCTGACTGCCAGGGGCCGTGTGTGTGACCCAGGGGGCGGGAGGTTGGCAGGGATGGACGCCTTGCCCGCCTGCTCCGAGGAGGGCGGCCCGAAGGCTCTGCGAGTCCCTTCCAGCTGGGACCCCGGGACGCGCAGCCTCGGGGCAAAGGGCACCGAACGCTGTGGCCACGTGGGGGTGGGGCGTGGGCGGAAACCTTCTCCTCCCAGAAGCCCGCCCCCCCGCAACGCCCCGACCTCTCCCCCAGTGTCCCCTCCGAGTCGGAGCGCAGCGTGCGCGGCCTTCTCCAGCCGCCAGTCCTGCGGAGCACCCCGCGTGGGGGGCGAAGCTCGGTGCCCAGGAGCTGGGGTTACACCTGTGAGTGGTTTCCCAGGTGCTGCCTGCTCATCACCTCCCCCGGACACGTCCCGGATGCCTGCTGACTGCTCTGGGTGCTCCGGTAAACCTGACTGTCCCAAACCGGCCCACTCCCCCAACAGGCCGCCCCCGCCCGCCCAAGCAGGCTCCCCATCAGCGTCAGGCCTGGAGCGGCCCCCACCTCTCGCTTCCGGATCGCTGCAGCAGTCTCTACCTGCTGCCGCCTTTCAGGCCTCGTCTCTGTTTCCAAGACAACAGTCAGAATGCTCTCTTTGAAAAGCAAATCGAACCCTGTCACCCCGCTCCGCGCCCACCAGTGACTCCCACACAGCGAAACTCAACATCCTGGCGACGGCCTGCAAGGCTTCCCGAGGCCGGACCCCCAACACCTGTGGGTCTCCCCGTCTTCCGCTCTCTGCGTGCTCACGTCACGCTGCTGTCTACCGCACCGGCCCCCTGGCTCTTTCTGGAACATTCTCCCCCGTCTGGCCAGGGCGGCCCTGCAGCTCCTTCCAGCCTCCGGGCACTTGCCAGGACAGCCTCCCGGACCCCGGCGCCCTGCGTCTCCCTGCACCCTTGTTCCCCAGAACTCGTCTACCCCCCTGACACGCCCCATTCTCACGTGTCCGGCTGCTGCCTCCCTCCACCGCAGCGCAACCCCCCAGGGCCGGCGCTGTGTCACTTCCCCGCGGACCCCAGGAGCCGAGCACAGCGGAACCCGGCACGGGGCGGGCGCTCGGTGGACGGCTCCAAACCGGTGGGAGAAACCTCCTCTCTCCCCGCATCGTCCGCCAGCTCCTGAGGGGCAGCGGCCCCAGCCCCAGCTGTGACCTGATGCCCAGTCCTGTGCCCGGTCACCACTGCCACTGGCTAGCACTCAGCGGGCGTTTGCCGGTCGGCACGCGGCAGGCGGCCCTGTGCCCTGGTGCTCCGCCCCGTCCGTGCCGCGTGAAGCGGCAGAGCGAGCGCCTGCCCTCCCCTGCCAGTGTGCGCAGGTAAGACACTCACGCACCAACACACACACACACACACACACACCTCTCGCCACGATTCCCTCCGGGGGGGGGGGGGAGCTTTCCCCTTGAAAACATCTGAAAAGCAACGGGAGGGAAAACAAAACACCCCCGAGGGGACCCTGTGAGGTTTCCATATGAAACCTTAATTGTCTCTCTCCTCACCCGAGCACGTGCTCACTGATTTTCAGGAGAGGGGGGAGGAGAGAAACACCGATGTGAGAGGGGAACGCCAACCAGCTGCCTCTTTACACGCCCCGACCACGGACCGAACCTACAGCGCAGGCCTGTGCCCCGGCCAGGAATCGAACCGGTGGCCTGTCGGTTTACCAGACGACGCTCCGACCAGCTGAACCACGCTGGCCAGGGCTGAAATCGTAATGATTGATCACTGTCCTAAAATGCTGTAACATATATGGAATTCAAATTCCAGTGTGTTTTGTCTTTGCATTAGAAGCATTTTAACAAACACGGGTGGGGAGCAGGGACGGGGGTGCTTACGGGAAGTGAATGTGTGCCCGGGAAACAGGGTTTCCACACTGTCACAGACACACTGTTAGAGGGGGTGCTTCCCACCCCCCGCGCCCCTGACCGAGGCAAGGGACTCTGGCCAGAGGAAGCTGCCACCGCCGCATGGCCCCTCCACACCGAGAGAGAGACGCTCGGGGGGGAGACCAGGCCTGGAAGGAGGCACGGACGACAGGCAGGAACAACTCACACTCCCGTCCTGTGCCAGGCGCTGGGGTCGCTCTGAGCCCGGCCCTGGGCGGCAGGCACTGCTCGGGGGGGCAGCCGGCTTGTCCCTGCCCGGGCAGGGCAGCATGGGGAGCGGGCGGTCTGGCAGCTCTGCCCTCCGGGCCGCGTCCTGGTCAATCACGGGCCAGGAGTAGAAGGGGGGGTGGTATGGACCCGGGGGCGGGGGCGACTGAGAAAGTCACGGTCACAGAGTGGCTGACACCTAATCGGTAAGCCCTTCTGGTTTCCCATGATCTCACACATGATCCCCCTTTAACTTCACGGTAACGTCTTAGGGAGATGGCCGTCACCATCATCATCGTCTTCTTCATCACCTTCATCATCACCACTATCATCATCACCATCATATCATCTCCATCATATCATCCCCATCACCACCATCATCATTGTTACCCCACCATCATCATCTTCATCACACCACCAACACCACCAATAATATCCCCTTCACCACCATCATCATCGTCACCCCCATCATCATCTTCATCACGTCACCATCACTACCACCATCAACACGGCAGCCGCCACCATTGCCGCCTCCCCCCTCCCCCCGCTCCCCCCCTCCCCCTCCCCATCGTCCCCTCCAGGTGGGAGGTGGAGAGTGAGGCTCCTGAAGCGTCAGGTCGTTTGCCCCCGGTCACACCCCTGGTGTGCTCAGTGGGGGCTTCTGAGTCCAGACGGTTTGCTCTCTGTGCTCTGCTGCCGTTCCCTCCTCGGCCGGGAATTCCGAACGGTAAGAGCCAAAGACTGAAAAACAGCGGCAGCTTCAGGATTCCTGTCGGCCGAGTACTTAGCACGGCAGCTTCACTGGCAGAACGGGGGGGGGGGGGGGGCTAGCCCCCCGCCGGAGGCTGTGTGCACAGCAAGCGTACACCATCTCACTCAGGCTGTACAGTGCAGACCACTCAGGACAGCAAGGCGCTCTGAAGAAGCGTGCTATCAGGGTTCGACATTCTCACTTACTGTTCGGTGTTTAAAGACACTGACGGACAGTCACAGGGGCTGAGACCCGCCGCACCCTAAAGGCACCCGGGCATCACTCGGCGTGTGAACCAGCCATCGGAGGGGCTGCCCGTCCTCACGGTGCGCCGTGTAATCCCTCCGAGCGCGGCCAAGACCGCCTCCTGCAAGCCACACCTGCCTCTCCCACGGATTCTCCGACGTGCTCTTCCTCACGTACCGCCCACCAGGGCGCTGCCACAACTCGGAAGAGAACTCCCACTGTCACCCTCTGCTCCCTCCCCCAGTGCCCTGGATGCTGGTTTATCCGGAAAGCCCAACGGGGTGCACCTGCTCAGCCAGCGGACCCCGTCTGTGCTCTGAAAGCCACGCCACGTCCTCCCTGCTTCTTGGCTCGTTGCTTCCCGCACGGAAGGGACAGTTTAGAATGGAGTCAAGAGGCGGAAGGGACCAGCTGTTTGAGTTGTACAGTGTAAATATTTAGACTTCTAACTCCCAGGGACCCAAAAAGGAAAAATTAGGGGGGAAAGGTGTCCTCCTAACCTCATCGGTTTCCAGAAGGCGATAAGTTGTTCTTCCTTCTCTTTATTTGACTTACAAATGATTATTTCCTAGGGTTAAAGGTCCTAACACAGCAGAGGTACCCCTGCCCAAGATCTTTCCTCTGCTCACCGGGTTACCTGCCGGGTCACGGAAATCTCCACAAATCTCGACGCACTGTCTTCTTTCCCCCTCAGCTGGGGAGACAGAAGCCTCCTGAAACCGCTCTGAAAATTCACGTCTTTCTGACTTTCATATTTTAAGGTCCAAAATTGTCCCTTAACAAGGACCCATCCCTGGTCTTGAAGCATCTCCGGCCCGGAGCGTCTGTTAAGCGAGCAGAGGCGCGTGGGGAAAGCCTGAGAGACACGGAAGGTCCGCGTGGGAAAGACGGATGACCAGATACATCACCATGGACTCGCCTTCTGGAGCAAACCGGCTGCTCCACCTGCCTCCGGAGAGTTCCTCCAGCAGAGCTCAAGCTCTTTCCCCAACACGCCACCCAAACCCAGCCAGGGGGTTGTGCTTTCTGCTTCCACAGGGAATGACCGACAGACGCGCTCTCTGCGCTCAGCGCGGAGTGACGTGGTTTCCAGCCCCAACGTCCCGGTTTGCCTCTCGACCAGGACGGAGCACGCCCGGCCCTGGGCCGCCCCTCCCCCACCCGGCGCTCCTGCTGCGGGCTCCTCCGCCTCCCAGCGGGCCGGGCCGCTCCGCGTTCAGCCGCAGCGCAGCCTGGGACGCGCGGATCTCCGACAGAGTGCGCGCACGCACAGCCTCCTGCCGGGGCTGCATCTGGGGGCTCGTTTTCTTCTCTCCAGTCGTACTTGCTAGGGCCAGTCCCTGTTGCTTTGTTTCGTGTTTGATCTTGTCCTTCCCGGCTCTGCTCTGCCTTTCTCCTGGAACTTGAGATAGTTGGGCTTTCGGCTGGGCTCCTCTAGTCCCTTTTCCATCCTTACAACTTTCTTCTGAAATCAACCGAATTGTAAACTTCTTCCCCGGACGCCACCGCTGTTTGGCAAGCGATCGCCAGGCGACGTCCGTGAGGCCATCCACAAGCAAAGGAGAGGTCGGGTCCGCTGACGCCGGCTGGGCACCGCAGGCCACGGGGGGCATGGCGAGCGAGGCGGACCCCTCCCCTCTCCCGAGCGCGCCGACTTGCGTAGGCGTCGGGACCGCGCTCAAGCATCGGGTCCTGATGCGCTTCACCGCTGACGTAATAGCGACACGTTTCCTTTTCTGTACACACATCGCGTGGCCACACGTGCAGTGGCTGGGCCTACACACACCCGGGCTTTCAGCTCCAGCCCCGTGGGAGGTCAGGTCCGCGTGCTGCGAGCCGTCCCCGAGAACACTGCTGGCAGCTCGAGGAGACCTCCTGTGAGTGCCTGATGCCCGATGTGTCTGTGCGACGGTGGGCCCCTGCTGCCGCGGCTGATCTCAGCGGGTGCCTGCGCGGTCCCCGGAGGGGGGGCTGGGTGGCGGCCGAGAGCCCACGTAGCCGCGGGGCCGTGTGCCGTTTCAGTGTGTGCGCCCGAGAGGACGCCGGCTCCTGGGCAGCGGCCTCGGGAGCCTCCCTGGACGTCCCTGGGAAGGGACCACTCCGCGGGAACCAGAGGCCAAGCTCCCACAGGCATGAATTGCTGGGGAGGGGGAGGGGGAGGGGGAGGGGGAAGGCCGCGTCTGCGCCCAGCCCCAGGGACAAAGAGCGCGGGGAGGACGGCTGCCAGCCGAAGCTTTTGTCCCGGAATCCGGAGCGGACAGCGTTCCAGGCAGCCGGGCGCTCGGGGAGAGCAGCGTGACCGGCTTCTCTCAGCCCAGGGAACCGGGCGGCCTCCTCCCGCCCCTCCTCGCGGCCAGGGTCCCGGGAGACCCCAGGCGCGGGTGGTTCTGAGAGAGGTCCCACACAGCTGAATGGCTGGGATCTCGTTCACAAGCCCGAAATGGGGCCTGGTCCAGCACAAAGCTCCGCCTCCCTCCAGCCAGTGGGCCTCTGCTTCTCACGCTTTTTCTGGAGGCTCTGACTCGACCAGTCTGGGCTCTCTGGACTGACGGGTTTCGTAAATAATCTTAATGTAATCTTGCTTCCTTCCTTCTTTCCTTCAATTCTGGCAAGGGCGAATGTGATTCAGTAAACAGCGTCAAAGTGTGCGAGACCCCGGCAGGCTGTATCACTGTTTACCTGTTTTTAAAAATCTCCCTCGGCTTCCTAAGCCGTTTCCACGGGGAGACAGGAGGTGGCCGTGGACTCAGTGAGGCTTCTCGTCTGGAGACGCCTTTTGCAGCTTCCTCGCTCTCCCTGAGTCTGTGCTTCCCTCCCTCTGACGGGGACCCGCCGCCCGCTCTCGCACTTGGCCTGGGGACAGGCGGGAGGTTTGGTTCAACGTGAGTGGCATTTTCCCAGCCACCTGCTGGTCCAAGCGCGTCAGCTGGCCAGAGCAGGACAGTGGAGGGGGCTGCCCTTGGCCCGAGCCCCGCCCCCCCCACCCCCCCACCCCGGGGAGTGCTTCTCCCTGGGGAGGTCGGGACAATGCTCCCGGAGGCAGGGATGCAGGACGGGGGTGTTCCTGTGTGCTGCACGGGCTCTGGGGAGCATTTGACGGCCTGGCCCAGCTCCCAGGCCCCTGTGCTCTGTCCGGAGGCGAGATCTTAACAGGCACATGCGTGTCTGGGGAATGGAGGACCCCGAGAAACACTGGGCACCGATGACCACACGTGGACTCGTGGTGCTGCTGTTCCGGTCACTGCCCTTGACCACGGACCCCCGAGCAGACCCAACACGCAGGCAGCCGGGGCTCTGGTTCTGAGGGAGGGAGCTCTCGCTGCAGCTGGAATGCGGGCCGGCGAGCAGTTCCGGCCGCTGACCCACTGAGTGACCGCCCCTGGGGTTGTTTCCTCCCACACGCCACCCCGTTCTGTTCTGGGGGGCTGGCCCAGGGCCTGCGCCTGGCACTTTTTCTCATCATCATCATCATCATCATCATCGGGATTGTTCTAGTTATCACTGCTGTTACTATGTTACTACCCCCCCCCCCCCCCCCCCGGCCAGTATGACCAACCTGCGCCAGGCTGGCTGGCGAGCAGGCCCAGGGAGGGCACAGGGGAAGCCCTTTCGTTTGCCAAGTTTGAACCCACCATGGAAAGGCCCCTCTGGTCCCAGCTCACGGGGCTCTCAGGGCCCTGTGTCAGACCCACGGCCCCCCCAGGGAAGGGCAGTGCACCGGGGGGTATCGTTTCCCAAGCAGCAGGAAGACGAGGTTGTTGGAGGTGTTTGGAAAGCCAGCCTCTGTGTGTGTGTGTGTGTGTGTGTGAGAGAGAGAGTGAGAGAGAGAGAGAGTGAGAGAGAGAAATAGTGAAACAGAAAGAGAAACATAGAGAGAGAAGCACACACACACACACACACACACACACACAGAAACAGAGAGAGAAGAGAGAGGGGAATAAATACCGGGTCTCCGGCGGTAGCTGGGTGACAGCCGCTCTCTCTCTACCCACAGGGACCCCCCCCCCCCCCCCCCCGTTCAGGAGCACAGTCACACGCCAGTGCCTCTTTGTTCTGTGAACCTTAACGTCTCCTGTAGCCGCAGAACACAGTAGCTGAAGCAAACAGGATCTCAGGAAGGCAGGTAAAAATACGCACTGTGGGCACGACTCATTGTTCCTCCCCCCCAGGTCTCTATGTGGTCCGTACATCCAGATGAATGTATTTTCACTTGTAACCAAACGGCCCTCCTTTCTAAATCTATGCGCCTTCGGGGGGAGAGAGTCCTTTAACAATGTGTCCGTCACAAGGAACTATGGTTGCCTTAGCAACAAGGTCCTCGGCATTTTTCTTCCTTTGTGTTAAGGAAACTCCTTGTACCCAAAGTGTTTTTGCGCTCTGAGGCCAGCGAGGTGGGCCGGCAGCCCGGCTGACACCCGTGGTCGGAAGTCCCTGAGGAGGAGGCCACTCGCCGGGCAGAGACGACGCTGCAGCCTAGAACCAGGTCCCAGAGGGTGTGAGCCCCGGCCTCGTGTTCCGTGTTCCGGGGCAGAGCACGGCCCCGAGAGGCCGAATGGCCTGTGGGGGACCCTGCAGACAGGTGGCCGCAGGTGCAGGCCCCTGACCCCCTCTCCGGGCCGTTCCCACCCCCGCAGACCTCTGAGAAGTTGTCTCTCAGCTCAGGCTCTGTAAGTAAGTCCTGCTTTGAATACATGCGTCACCTGTCAGTAAACCCTGCACGGACTCTCTCCATGCGTCACCTTCCAGGTGTTCCGCGGGGCCGTGTCTGTGAGCACAGAGCGCGCGTTAGTGTTTGCTGAGAGCCCCCGCGTGCCAGGCCTCCAACCTGCCTGTCTCCTGAGGCCTGCACTCTGTTCTGTGAGTGGGTAAACCGAGGCACGGCGCGGGGAAGCGGCACGCCCTGGTGCTGCGACGACCCCAGAGCAGCGCTCTCGCGGTGCCCCCCACCCCCCCAGAGCCCGCCTGGAACGACGCAGCCCCTGGACGAACTTCCACAGAAGTTGGCGAAGGTGAGCCGTGACCCTGGAAACCAAACACAGATGCTCCGGATGTCGGGTTTACAAGAGCCCTCGCTCTAATCTCCGGAGATTAGGCCAAATGAGACACTCGGTCTGGAATGCAGGGAAGCGCGACGCCAGCGCGAGGACGCTCGTTGGAACCTATCGGCTCAACCCGACAGGTGTTGCTGCCCACGCAAAGGGCGCTGAGGGTTAGCAAAACAAACACGTCCCTTAAGGCCCATAGGCGCCGTGAGGCCGAGTGAGAATTTGAATCTGAATCCTGCCCGCCCCCCAACTCGATTCTGCAGCGTGCCTGCTGAGGTCAAAACAATGACCTTGAAGCTTAGGGGTGCCCCCGGCCCCCACCAGGCGCTGGGCTCCCCCACCCCCGCCCTGCGGGGCCTGACCTCTGCTGGGTGTGGCGCACAGCCCGCACTGCAAGCACCGGCCTGCAGGTGGCGCCCGTTAGCACCGTCGCGGAGGTCACCGAGCCCGAGCTGCGGTCGGTTTTTAAATCATGAAGGAGCAAATACCGCAGCAGGCTTAGCCAGAGACAACACCTGCGAGCGGAGCGAGGCGCCCTGAGGTCCAGCGGCAGTGGCTCAGACGACAGCAGCACCAGGGGCTCCGGCCAGTGGCCACCAAGCCCCAGCAGATTTAAGCTGCCGTCGAAACCCAAGCCGTGGCTGTAAACATTTCCGAGGCCAGAACCAAACGCAGAAAGACCGACATCCACACGATACACCGCGAGAGGGTCCTAGTAGGTATCTGTGCCCTTGGAATGTCCTTCAGTGAGCTTGAATACTTGGGTATCCCCCAAACCCGGCTCGTGCTCCTTTAAAAATCATTTCATAGAGTTCTTGCAAAGTTAGCCTAGACATGGTTTCCTAGGGAAAACAGCTGAATTTGGGGGACTCCCTGAGTCCAGAACACCGTGTATTCAGACAGCTCCCCAGAGCCCCTGCCTGCGGGCCAGTGTCCTGGGCAGCCTTTGAGGACCGCAGTGGCAGATGGCTAGATTACCGTGTGAAATCACAGCCCTCCGGCCACATCCCACCGCCCGGCTCTACCCGTGGAAAGCCGTGAAATGGGACGGGAAAGCCGGCCGTGTGCCGGTGGGTGTCCCGGCCGCACATCCGGCCTGGAAGAGAGAGGGAGAGGCAGGGGGGTTGGGGCCCGAGGAAGAGTGAGGGGAGGACCCGGGGTGGGTGGGGCAGGCGGCGCAGGTCAAAGCAGTGGGGGTCCGTGGAGGACCGTCCCATCCCCTGTCCCCTGTCCCCCTCCTGCTGCTGCGGTGGCTTCCCTCAAGGTGCCGGTGAGACAGCCCAGGAGGGGAGTGGGGGAAAGACTTAGTTCCATTTCCCAAGCTACACTCGACTGGGTCTAGTCCTGACCAAACAAGTGTACAGAGGCACGGCCCCACCCCCTGGCCCCGCTGCTCGGCCTCGGGCTCCTTGGGCGGCCACAGGGACCCCCACCACCGCCGTCCCAGCCGGAGGGCACTCGAGAAGGTCCTCCGGTCCTTGCCCGAACCGGGCAGCAGTTTCCAGCAGACCAGCGTGGCTGCCGGCAGAAAGACGTATTTACCTTCACCAAAAATATCATCCTCTTCGTCGACCGGGAACTCCTCCGGGTCCGGAGACTGCATCGCGGCGAGGGCGGTCCGAGCGCGGCAGGCAGGGGCAGGCGGTCCTGGCAGTGGCCCTGGCGTCCCAGCTGCCACACGGCCCTGGGCGGTTTCCTTCCCCGTTGCCTAAGCCCCGGGGAGGGCAGCTTCCGCCTCAGCCCCGGAGAGCGGCTTCATTCATACCAACAGGCTGCCTGCGCCGTATGACGGCTGACGGCTGCGTGCCGGGTGGGGCGCCCTCGGCCCCCGCGGGAGGAATTCTCCTGGACGGGGCTGCTCGGCCGGCGGGGTCTCCCCACAGACAGGGCTCCGGGCCTGAGCCCCGTGACTTCTGTGTCAAAGCCACAGCTCTCGCCGTGCCTCAAAGAGGAAGGTGGGCTCTCAACAGTCGTGTGAGCCTGAACACAATGAGTCATGTTGAAAGAGGAGGGCTCACATTCTCCTGTCCTGGGTTTGCTCCAGTGACAGTTCAGCTGACAGAAATGCGGCCACCCAGGACCTGGCTGTCCCTGCACATAGCGACAGCTGCCCTGCTGCCCTTTCCCCGTGCAGACTCCTCGCACGTGGGGATTCCGGCCTCGACGGCGCTGAAACCTGACGTGACGCACCTCCAGGCTCTTACGGGGCCCATTCAATCGATGGCCAATCAATAGGTAACCAGTCGGGGTCAGACAACTTCCGTTTCACCATGTTTTCCCAGCCTGGTTCTTTAGACTGGGTCGCTGCAGGGGCCGGGAGAAAGCGTCACGCCACAGGCGGCTCCCCCCAGAGGGAGCTGCTGGCGGCCGCACCACGGCGGCCGGCTCCCCGGCGCTGAGTTCCTTGTGGCCGTTCAAACCAGATCTCGAGTGGTGGTGCTGCCTGCATTGTCGGTGGGAGTCCCGGGCTCTCGGCCGAGCGGTCAAACCTCCCAGAGGGTCAGAAGCTCAGAAGATGCAAACTCGGAGGGTGGTGGGGAGCCTGGACCCAGGGTGATTCCTTCTGGGGACTTCTCTTATGGAGGAGGCTGTCATGATACGTGGATACATTTCAATAGGCCTTATTTTTAGAACAGTTTTAGGTTCGCAGCAAACTTGCCTGGCAAGGCACCGGGGTCGCCCACACCCCCCGCCTCACACCCGCGCAGCCCCCTCCTCCAGGACACCCCCTCGGAGGGGCGCAGCGGTCACACCCGGTGAGCCCGCACCGCCGCGCCGTCTGCACCCAGCGCCCTCGCCGCAGCGCACGGCTCGCCCTCCGTGGTGCCCGTTCTCCGAGTTCCGACGGTCACACACGTAACGCCACGCAGCCGCCCTGGTAGAGCCGCACGAAGGGGTCTTATGGCCTGAAGATCCCGCGTCCCGCCTGTCCGTCCACCCCAGCGCCGGGCCGTGGCGGAACGTCTCACCGTCCCCGCGTGTTGCCTGTCCCAGAATGCCACGCGCTGGGCGCGCGCAGCACGCGGCCTCTTCAGGGGGCTCCTTGCACGCCGTGGTGGGTCCGCGAGGGGCCCCCGTGTCTTCTCACGGCCCGATGGCTGACGGAGTTGGGCGGTCCGGCTGCTGCCCGGCTGACCCGCCGCCTGCGGCAGCACGTCTCGGTGGCTCCCCAGTCTTGCCGGCTATGCGCAAAGCTGCCGTGAGCACCTCCGTGCGCGGGTTTCTGTGTGGACGTGAGTTTCCAGGTGCTTCGGGCCCACGCGGAGGACCGTGTGCGATAAGAGTAAGCTGGACGGTCCGAGAGACCTGGGCTGTCCCCCCGGGGGGGGCGGCACCGCCCGCACGCCCAGCCGCAGGGACGGGCATCCCTGCCCCCCCACGTCCCCGCAGCACTCGGCGGCGTCAGAGCCCTGACTGTGGACACGCTGACGCTGTGTGCTGGCCGCCCTTTGTGCTGATGGGGGCTTCCGAGGAGCCCCCGGTGCTGCTCTGCCAGCGGAGCCCCTGGCCCCGAGTGCGCCCTTGAAAGGACACCCGCTTCTCCCTGGGAGCGGAGGAGACGCAGGCCGGACAGGTCTGGCCGGGAGAGGCGCCCCCTGCAGGCACTCCGGCGAGTAGCCGTGAGGAGCCGCCCGCGGCCCAGCGGTGGGCTCTGCGCCCCTGCGGCCCTGGCTGCTGTGGGGTCCCCACCGAGCACGCGCAGTGTGGGCCCGCCGGGGCCGCCCACTGCCCGCCGCCCGGGCTGGGACCACCCCAGGGGAGAGTGTGGAAATGTGTGGGTGTTGGGGCTTGCACAACGACGGGGGTGTTACTGGTATCAGCATCTCGGGGACCTTCCTGCAAGGCAGGGGGTGTGGCTCGCGGGGAAGAACGGTTCCGCCCCAAATGCCAGTCATGCCCCTCCCCCCCCTGAGAAAGGCCTGGCCCGCCGCTGGGGCTGCCGCCTTCCTCCAAACCTCCCGCCCCGCCCTCCACCGCCCTTCACCCCGATGCACTCAAGGGACATCTGTGGTCAGGGGTCCCACTGAATGATCTAAGTGAGCTGAGCTGCAAGGGGCTGGCCTGTGATCACGGCGGTGCAGCCACTGTGGGGCACAGCCCGGGGCTTCCTCAAAGAACCGAAACTCCAGCGGCGGTGCGACCCAGCGACTCCTCTCGGGGCATTTACCCGCAAGGGGCAGGACAAGGTCTCGAACGGGCACTCGCCCACCGGGTTTGTGGCGGCACCGGTCCCAGCCGCAGTCGGGGTCCGGAAGGCACCCAGGGGTCCGTGGGTGGGAGAGCGGCGAACGGAATGTGCCGTGTGCCCACAGTGGCATGTCCCCCGGCCTGAGGAAGGAGGGAGCCCGTCCCAGGCTGCGGCACGGACGAACCTGGAAGACACCGCTGAATGAACTAAGGCAGCCGCTACCCAGACGAACACTGCTCGACTGCACGTCTGTGAAGGGTCTGAGGGCGTCAGCGTCGCAGACACCGAGAGCAGACTGGTGGCTGCCAGGGGCCGGGGGCCGGGGTCTGGGGGTTTGTTCCACAGGCAAGCGGTTCCGTCAGGCCAGCGTAGAGAGTTCTAGACGCTAGAGATGTGACGTGCGTGCAGCTGTCAGCGCTGCAGCACAGACTGAAACAGGGAGCAGGCCGGTGTGGGCTGTGTGTTCTGTGCCACCGTGTGCACGGCCGCGGGCCCTGCGCAGGAGACGGGGCTGTGGCCCGCGTTGGCTGGGGCTGGGGGAGGGGACCGGTGTCCCCGCTGGGCCGGACCACACTCCTCGCCCTTTGTCCTTGCTCTTCAGCCTTCCTGACCCCGGAGGCGGGGGCTCTCACCCGGTTCACAGAGGAAGAGCTCACAGGACTCGCGTGGGCCTGCATGGATACGAGCGGCCGCCTGGACCAGCACCAGCACCAGCGCCCGCACCGCGGCTCCCGGCGGAACAGCTCTGCACCCCGGGGCATCGGGCACCCCGGCGTCCCCGTGGGTCTTGGGGGTCCTCGCCACTTCTGGTCTCTCCTGCCTCAGAACCACCCAGTGGGCGAGTTGGCCTAAGCTTCTCGGCCGTCTCCTCGGGGCGGGTGCAACTGTGGAGCTCCCAGTCCCTCTGCTGGGTCCTAGCCCCCTGGACCCCAGAATGTGGCTACTTGGAAGTAAGGCCATTGCTGATGTGACGGGTGAAGATGAGGTCCCACTCGGGTGTGGTGGGCTGCTGACCCCATGTGACCTGTTCTTCTACACAGGGGTGGGGGGGTGTAGGCAGGGAGGACACTGGGGGAGATGGAGACAGACAGATGGGAATCTGCCAGACAGCTGGCAGATACCGGGGTGAGTCGGGAACCTACCCCCTTTCTCCATCACGGAAGGAGCCAGTCTTGCTGACACCTTGACCTTGGGCTTCAGCATCAGAGCTGTGACGCTGTAGCTGTCTGTTGTTTAAGCCCCTGGTCTGGGGCGCTGCGTTAGGAAGGTCTCCAGACGAGGCAGGGGGGTTGTGAAGCCTGTCCGTGGTGGGACCGGAGCTCCCACCGGTGACACTGTCTCCCTCGGAGCACTTCGCAGGCGGCAAATTATTGCTTTAAACCGTAAGCCAGGCCAAAGGTTCACGATTAATAAAGAGCTGATCCTTATAACCTGAATTCTCACACCGCAAACTAGTCATGACCGTGTCGATTTTCACACGCCCAACACAACCCGTGCCCGGCCCCTTACACGTCCACTTAAAACGGGCCCCCCCGTGGCTGAAATACAGTAGGCGCACACGGGTGTTTCTCAAGTGGAAAAGAATGTGAAACGATGAGGGCGAAACGTCCAGAAACAGAAAGGAGAACAAAGCAGGAGAGAGGAATTGAAACTGTGTGGAGTGGTTGGAATCCAGGAAGAAAAAGAAAGTAAAAACCCCACGGAACCAGAAATACTCTTATCTCTGGGCAACTTTGCCCACAGCAACACACGGAATGTGCCGGACCGCAGAGGGCCACCACCAAGCCGCCGGCACTGCAGGGGCCTGGTTTTTAATGGTGTTCCTGTTTCCACGCGGCGAAGGGCGGCACCCACTGTGGGGTGACAGCCCGCCCGGAGGCTGTGCAGGCCTCCGCTCACCCCCCACCGCTGCAGGGGCGTCCCCCGGAGGTCCGGGCCGCCGAGGGTCCCTGACGGCAGGAGCTGAAGCAGCCTGTGGGACAGGATTGTCGTCCTCAGTGGGACCTGCGGCGAGGAGGGGGACTGCCCAGCGCACGGACCTGCCCTCCCTCTGGCAGAGGCCCAGCCAAAGGAAGCTGTTTTCCACCAGCGTGCCCCGAGAGTTTGTAAACCGCGCCACACCGGCCTCTGTAGTCAGGGGCACTGGCCTCTTTTCCCTGAGCTTGTCGAGAGAGAGAGAGAGAGAGAGAGAGAGAGAGAGAGAGAGAGAGAAGAAAGGAAGGAAGGAAGAGCCAACACAACAGTAGCCTTCTGGGGTGAACAAATCAAAAGTAAATCTATTTTCTTGTCAGATGGCAAAAAGACATTATTTGGCACGCGCCAGAATTTTAGTGATGAGCTGACGTGGGCCACGCAAGGAACCGGGTGGAACGTGGCTGCTGTGGTGAGACCAGCACAGGGCGTGGTTCCCGCGGCGACGGCGACAGCGTTGGCCACGCGCACCATCGCGGAGTCAGGAGCTGCAGCCAGCGGCGTCCTCAAGGGCCTCGGAGGGAGGGACGGGCGCGGGGATGAGGCGGAACACAGCTGCGGTCCTGGCCCTGCTGCTCCCCGGCCCTCTGGTGAGCGGAGAGGCCGGACCCGACTCGGACTCTGGGAAAGGGGAACCCCCTGCCGACCGGCCCTCCCTCCTCTCCACCGTCTCCGCCACACGAACTACACATGTACACACGTTTCACTACACGTGTGCCCGTCACACAGGTTTAGAACTGTGGCTTTAGGCAGCTGCCTTTGAAATAACCCGGAGGGAAGTTACACACGAAAATGCACTCCTGCCGTCCTGCCTTTTTGCTTTCGCAGTGACCTTCGCCAGTGCTCTGATCTTCACTGTTCTGTGTCTTCTTTGTTCTGTGTCCTCCTTGTTCTCCATCTCTATTGTTTTCATGGCTTCGAGTCCCCGTCCAGCGTCCCCTCGTTTCGCCCTGCGGGGCTCCCTGCAGCGTTTCTCATGAGGCAGGTCTGCGCTAGGTCTCACCGTAAACGACCTTCCGCAGCTTTCCTCGCTCTGGACCTGGACTCCTCCCTCCTTCCTTCCTGAGGGTGCGTGTTGCCAGATGCAGGACGGGGGGGGGGGGGTGGACACTTGGAGTGCGGTACCTGCCACCTTCTGCCCCGTGCGGTTCCCAGAGAGAAGCCGCTTGCTCGTCTCACTGAGGGTCCCGTGCCCATGGGGGGCCGTCTCTCCCCCCTGCTTTACGGTTCTGTCTCTGCCTTTGGCTTTCACGGGCCGACTATGAGGTGCCCAGGTTTAATACTCAGGGTCCGGCAGCAGTCCGGCCCGCTCGAGTGTGGTGGGCGGGGTCACAGCGGGGGTGCAGTACTTTATAGTTTCAATGGGAACATTCCATCTGAGATGTCGTCTGCTGTGCTTGAGTGTGACACGGTTCTGTAACAAAAGAGTTTGTAATAAAAAAAAAGGGGGCGTTATCTGTGCCGCCCCTGTAGCTCTGTGTCTCAGCAGCCTCTGACCACACAGAAGACAGGAAAGCGCTTTGGGGCAAGAGATCTCTCACAGACTGCCTTCAGGAAGGGAGAAAGGAAGGGAGGAGAGAAGGGAGGGGGGGAGGGAGGGAGAAGAAGGAAAAGGACGCATGAGAAAAGGCAGGATATTTCTTTTTTGGAAGGAAAATGCTTCCAGATTGTGTGTTTTTTTGAGGGTTCCGTGGGAGGACCGCCAGAGACGCTCCTGGGGTGGGAATCCCGGCCGTCCCGGGAATCCCCACGTTCGCCCCGGGTGGCGCCGGCAGAGCCAGGGCCGGGACAAGCCTCGGGCACCTCACGTGTCACCCCCAGGTCCCGGGCTCCCGGCTCCCCTCCCCTGGGCCTCAGGCCTGCACCCAGGGAGGGCCTGAAGGCACCTGAATCCGTCGCAGGGAGAGAGCGGAGGTTTGGGGCTGAGAAATCTCCGTTCCCCCTGTGTCTCCCCGGCAGGCTGGGCCCGAGAGTCCCCTCCTCACGTAACGGTGTGTTTCGCAGGGCAGTCACAGCCCAGGGGACTCGGGGGACGCAGGCGGAGGGAAGACGAGGCCCGCTGTGGTCCGCTGCCCAGATGTGGGGCCCGGCTGGCCGGCTGCCCGGGAGGACCAAGGGCCCCTGCCGTCCTGAGCCCCCCGCTCCCCAGGGTTCCCAGGTCTCCCCGGGGCGGCGGGGGCCGGCTTCTGCCTCCAGGGAACAGGAGCAGCCGGAGCAGCTTCCTCGCATCTCTGGGACAGGGCGGCCAGACACAGCTCCACGTGGGCGGAGAAGGGGGCGCCCCCAGCCCCCTCTGATGCTCTGCCGGCCCCTGAGCAGCCCGGGACGTCACCGTCACCCCGTCACCGGGCAGAGGGAGCTGCCCCGTCCCCTTCCCGCTGACTGAGTGAAAAGGCTCCAGCAGGCGGGGATGGCGGGAGCGGGGCGGGGGGCCGGGGGCGGGGAACGTGGAGGAAGGGAAGAGACAGCAGAACAGGGGAAGGGGGTGACTTGGGGTTGGGAGCTGGGGGGCTCGGCCTTCTCTCCAGAGCCCCCCTCTCGGCCTCTCGCAGAGCAATGGACACATGGGAATTCGCAGTTTGTAACACATTCGCCTGTTTCCAAAGACAACCCCCCTTGATGGGCAAGCTGCGGCTGTGGGGAGCGGGGAGCTTCGTCCTCCCTGGCGGTCCACACCTGGAGGCGCTGGGCCGCCCTCTCTGCCTCCCCCCCCAGTGGGCCTCCCGTCTCTCTCCAGCAGCCCAGGCAGCCTGTGGCTCTCCCTCTCCGCGAGGGCCTGTCAGCCTCTGCCCCCACCCCTCCGCCTCTCTTCAAAACACGACCTCTTCTTCTTTTCCTAGAACTATTTCAGGGTGACAGATCGAAGAGCACCACCCACCCCCGCAGGGACCGCAAGCTGAGCGGAGGAGTGGTGCACCGGCTGGTAAACAAGGGCGTGGACCCGAGCCCTAGCCAGGGCTGGGGAGGGGGAGCAGGAAGGAAGAGCCCTGCGGCTTCACGGGGGAGGGGGGCCGAGGGCAGCCGCCCTCCAAAAACAGGAATCAGGAAACAAAACCTGAACCTCCTGAAACCGCCATGGGGCTGAAAGTTTTAGAGCCGTTTCTGCAGTTGATGTTAGAGACCTCTTCCACTGGCCAGGAGCCCCAGGGTGGTGAACCCCAGTCCTTCCAAGTTCGGTGTGAAGGTGCGGGGTCCCTGGAGGGGGGAAGGGGGGTGCATGGCCTTCGTCTCCCGTCTCTGCACAAGAAGGGTCTCAGCGCCTCTCGGGGCGCCCGACCCCCGGACTCTGGAAGGGGGTCCCTCAGCTCCTGCAGCAGACGCGGGAAACTGGAGAGGCTGGCTCGGGGGCGCTGAGGCGGCTGGGTGGGCTTTCCCAGCGTGCACTGGCAGGAGCCAAGAGCAGCATGAATGTCCACTTCCCGCTTTCTAACCTGGACTTCCATCTTGTCCCGGCACAAACACCGTGGTGGGGGAGATGGGGTGGAAGAGAGGCCCCGGGGGTCAGAGTCCCGCCTGAGGGAGCAGGAGGCTGGGACCCCTTTGCCCAGGGCAGCCCCACGGGCATTGGCCCACCCTAGGAGGGGGCAGCCAGTGGAGGGATGTTAGCATGGTGGCTGTGTCGTGTTTTAGGAAATCTCATCCGATGTGTCAACAAAGCACAGACAGCACAAGCGCTGGGCACAGCGCAGAGTGGGGTGGGGCAGTGGGGGAGGGACAGGTCTCCTCACTCGCTCCTCCACGCAGATGTGACCTCATGCGCGAGTCCGCAGATGCAGCCGGCTGCCTGGGCGCCCACGTGGTGCGGGTGTTATTTATAACAGGGTATAAATGTCCCGGGGCTCGTACGGGGCAGGGTGCTACAGGAGCACCCAGTGTAGGTACCGTGGCACCTAGTACAGTTTCCTCCCCCCGAGACGTCTTGTAAGAGCTGCCCGAGAAAGGGCCGGGCAGCCAGTGACGGCAGGTGCGACAGGTGTGGTGTGGTGGTAATAATCCGGGCACGGCCCACTCCGACCAGCTCAGCCTGAGAGGGGAGGCCTTGGCCGGGCTGGTCTGCAGAGCCAGGGCCCTCCCTCCCCTCCCTCCATCCTGTCCCTCTCCCCTGTCCCTCTCCGGCAGCTGGGGCCCTGTGTCAGCTCCTGCACGCCCCGGGGTCTCACGGTTCCCTCCTGGCGATGACCTCCCTGCCCATAAGGTGCATTTCTCCTAAGAAACTCCTTCCCCTGCGCTCCTTGTGAGGGAAGGCAGGAATCCGTGTGCCTGTCCTCACTTCACTGAGGGGAGACTGAGGACAGAGACAGAGGTGGCTGGGCAGCGGGGCCTGGGTCGCAGGTTGCAGGGCCAGTCCGCACCTGGGGGGAGCCGAGACGTCCTCAGGGGCCGGGGGGCCGGGGCTGGTGCCTCCCCGCCAGGAGGTTCTTCCCGGGCTGGCCAGCTGGCTCCGCCTCGGGGACGAGAAACCACAGTCATGTGAAAAGAGCCGCAAGCGCCTGTGTCCCAAAGGGGCCGCAGGACGGGTGGGGTGAGCTGGGCAGCTGACCCCTCAGATCTCCCACTCCCCGTGCCACCCCAGCAGTCTCCCGGAGCCCGGCCCAGGTGGCAGAGCGGGGGCCGCAGGCAGGGCCTGGGGGAGCGGGTCAGGCTGACTTCAAGGTCCTGGGAGAGCCGGGTCAAGCAAGACCTTCAGCTCTGGTGGCGGCCAGCGGCCCCTGACCTCTGCTCAATGAAGGAGGGGTGATCCCCCTCCTCCGGTCCCCGCGGGGGTCGGACCTCAGGAGGTCCCAGCACGGACGCCCCAGGGCGGGCATGCAGCTCTGCTCTGTGAGGCCCTCCGTCCACCTCCCCACGCGGGAGAAGCGGCATCCCCAGGGGCCCGGTGGGGTCTCCCGTTTGGAGGGCCCGAGCTGCCTGGCCGGCGCCGCAGACCCCAGGCCCCCGTGAGCGAGGCGCACACGGACGTTTGCCCCTGCACGCTCGTCAGCCGGCCCGGGAGCACCGCAGTGAAACGGCATCTGTTCGTGGCGTCATCCGCCAGCTCCCGGGGAGGGCGGCCGTCCGACTCCAGAGACCAGGACAACGGCTCCCTGCGCCGGCCCCCTGGGGGGGCTCTCAGGCGGACCCCACGGCAGCGCTTTGCAGCCGTGATCAACGCAACCCCAGCCCTCCGCCCCGGCCGCGGCCCCCAGAGTGGCCCCCCACCCCCTCTGCTCTTTTTAACTAACGCGCTCAAAAGAAAACCACATAAAAGACGCTTCGCAGAAACAGTGAAGACTGGTGTGAGGGGAATTGCACGGCAGGGCACAGGATGAAAGCCGGGTTTAAAAGAGGTGGAGCCCTGGCTGGCGTAGCTCCGTGGATGGAGCGCGGGCTGGGAACCAAAGTGTCGCAGGTTCGATTCCCAGTCAGGGTACATCCCTGGGTTGCCATGACCCCCAGCAACCGCACATTGATGTTTCTCTCTCTCTCTCTTTCTCCCTCTCTTCCCTCTCTAAAAATAAATAAATTAAAAATCTTTAAAAAAATTTTTTTAAAAGAGGTGCAGACCTTGCGTCTTGCCTGTTCTGGATGAGATTTTTGCGGGCCCGTTGTAGGGACTGCCCGGCCTCGGTGTGAGGTCGAGTTCCCCTTTCTTTCTGCCCCCGGGGCAGGAGGGCACGTGGGAACGGAACTTGTGGCGAGGGTGGCCCGGCCGCAGCGGGCCCCGCCCCCGCCGGCCGTTGGGCCTGGCTGTAGCTGTGCCGTGAACGGGGCCGCGGGCACGGGCGCGCTGGGAGGCGCAGGGGCGGCGTGAGACACTCGCGCCGCTTCCGAGATGCGGTGAAGCAACAGAGGGCTCGGTAGTCGGGTGACCGCACTCTGTGCCCGCTGTGCTCGCTTGCACAACGTGTGAGGACACGGCGCAGGAACCTTCAGGAGGAGGAAGCAGGACGCGTGAGGTCGTCGGCCGGCCAGGCGGCGGCGTGAAGGGCAGGGCAGGGCAGGGGTGCCCCACCCAGCCGACATTTTCTCGTGGCCGTTTTCCCTGGCTTCACGCCCCTCTGACTTGACTCTCCCCTCCCGTGCTGTTCTTTCCGTTCATCCGCGATCCACCCGTCCACTGTCCATCACCCATCATTCACCCATTCATCTGGGATCCACCCATCCACCATCCAACCACCCATCATCCATCATCCACCCATCCACCATCCACCCATCCTCCATCCACCCATCCTCCATCCATCCATCCATCACCCATCACCCACCCATCCATCACCCATCCACCCACCCATCCAACATTTACTGGACACCTCGTCGTCCGGGCTGTTGGGGACAGTCTGGCACAGGCGTGCTGCTAACAGTTCCGCAGCCGGCTCTCGGACGGGGGGCGGGGGAGAGAAGCGGGTGGGCCCAGTGCTGCTCTGCAGGAGCGCGGCTGCCCAGAGGGGAAAGAAGGGGACTTGGTCGTTGAGACCCAGCTCCTGGCTGAACTACCGCGGCCCACGCTGCCGCCTGTGGCTTCCATGGACACGTAGGTGACCGGCGGGCTGCGTCTGCCACGCAGGGGACAGAGGGTGACCTGCACCTTCATTGCTCACGCGCCCCGCCTTGCGGGAGGTCTGCGGTGTCTCGGCACGGCGGGTGCTCGGAGCATCACCTCTGCTGGTGGGGTTGTGCGCGAGTGAAACCAGTTTTGCATCTTTAGTGAGACGGGTGTCATACACCCTAAAACTCATTCACTCAAACTGTGTCAGTTCGGTGGTTTTAGTGTATTCGGGGTTGTGCAACTGACCGCAGTCTAACTTTAGAACACGTTCAAGAACTCAGAGGGACGCCCTGCAGCCATGAGGAGTTACTCCTGTCCCCGCCTGCCCCTCACCCAGCCCCAGGCCTCCGTCCGGCTGCTGGCCGTGTCTGCATGTGTGTGCGTTTCGCATGACGTCGTGGGATTTGCGGTCTTTGGGGGCTTGCTCCTCTCACTCAGAATGTTTGCGAGGCCCGTCCCCGCGAGAGCCTGGGGCAGCATCCCATTCCATTCCCTTTAACGGTCGGATAACATTTCTCCGTCTGAATAGACTGTACTTTCTTTGTCCACCCACCGCCTGATGGACGTTTGGGTTTTCTCCACCCGTTGGCTGTTATGAATGCGGCCGCCGTGAGCACACGTGCACAGGCGTGCGGACACGTGCCCTCCAAAGCCACCGCCGCCGCCTCATTTCACGTTCCCGTCAGCCACAGGGAGGGTCCCGGTTCCCAGTCCTCGTCAACACTTGCGACCATCTCCTTTTCCGCTTGGGCCGTCCTCGTGGGCGGGACGCGCCTTCTCGTGGCTGTTTGGGTCTGCGTTTCTCTGATGATGAGTGACGTCGAGCAGCTCTTCGTGCGCTCAGCGGCCGTCTGTGGGTCTTCTCGGGTAAATGTCCGTACGAAGTCCGTGCCCACTTGAAAGCTGGGTTACCCGTCTCTGTGAGACTCCGCCGTGCATGGTGCACACAAGTCCCTGGTCAGATACGTGAGTTTCGTGTGTTTTCTCTCACTCTGTGGGTTGTGTTGATGATGTCCTTCGCGATGCACAAAACTTTAAAATGTCGATGAGCTGCTGTTTGTTTGTACTTTGTTACTTGTGCTCTGTAAGAACCACTGCCCAGCCTGAAGCCACCGCATTTGTTCCTGTGCCTTCTGCCAGGAATCGGACAGTTGTCACTCTCACGTGTGGGTGAGGACCCGCTCCCAGTCAGGTGTGGCCTGTGGGCGAAGGAAGGGGTCCGCCTTCACTCCCGGCAGGTGGCCCCCCGGCTGTCCCAGCACCATCTGTTGACGAAATTTCCCCACTGGATTGTCTTGGCATGCACACATTAAAGTTTGTTCTTCCTACTTTCCTTTTTCCCAACAATTACTGAAAGAAAAGAAAAAACGTCAAGCCCGTGTCTTCTTCTTTTCTAAGTGGGAGAGGCTGTCGGTCCTGGGAGACAGCAGGAGCACCAAAGGTCCCAGGTGGGTGGCATCACCTGGCGCCTCTTCTGACGCCGACTCCAGCGGCCGCTTGACCCCTAGCTCAGCAGGGAAGTGCCCAGGCTCCTCTCCACCCCGCCGGCTTAGCGTTTGAGGGAGCACGGCCACGTGGTGAGTTCCGGCTGTGCACACAGAGTCGGAGCCCCTCAGAGACGGCCAAGAACTCCCCCCAGGACCGCGGAGGGTCGAACAGGAGGGTGAGGTCACCCAAGTGCGCTGGGGCGGGAAACCCGTGCGGCTGAGCTGCGACGTGGCCATGACAGACGGTCTCTTCAAAGTCCACGCGGAAACACCTGTGTCCGGTTTACACACCTGCCCCCCGGACCCAGACAAACCCAACCCTTCTGACAGCAGAGTCCCCAGCGGCAGGTGACGTGCTGCTAACGGTGTCACCCGTTACCGGCTCCCAGAAAATAGCCGGAGGGAGTGATCTACCAGGAGAAGACACCTGCAAAGACGTGCTCCTTAAAGCAGGCCCAAATGGAACAAGGAATATTGCAATGCCCAAGGAGCAAGGGCTGGATAAACGGATTCACAGCGAGCACTGCAGAGCCCTGAGTGACAGTGACCGCGGACCCGGGGGCCCGGGGCGGGGATCTGGGGGCGGGATCCGGGGGCGGGATCTGGGGGCGGGGATCTGGGGGCGGGGTCTGCGCAGACGCGGAGGCCGACGAGCGCTGCAGCGAGCAAAGCAGAACGCGCGCAGACGCCTTCGCCGAGACGCTCGGAGGCCGGACGGGAGCTGGCAAAGCTCCGAGTGCACGCAGCACAACATGAATGCCCACCAGATCTATTTCTGCAGCAAAAAAAGGGGGGGGGGGCTGCCTAAATGCCACAAGGAGACGGAAATAAGCTCCTTCTGAAGCCCACATCAACACCCCAGAATTCCTTCAGCACGTGCTTTTCCCAGCTCGGGGCCAGCACGCCGAACCCTTATGCTAACGTGTGGGCAGACACGACCGAGTGCTCGGGAAGGAGAAGTTCAAGGCTTCTCAGAGTGTAGCCCCTGAGGCTGTTATTCCCGAGGAGGGCAAGCGGCGCCTCCAGGAAGCCTCGCTTCTTGCAAGAGGCGCGCTGAGCAGGCGTCCGCCTGCACTTTGGGGTGAGAAACAGGAACTTTGGGTCTTGGGTGCCGGGCGGTGCACTGATTTCCTGGGGCTGCCGTAACAGAACGCCACACACTGGGGGCCTTGAAGCGACAGAACTGCCTTTTCCCACAGCCCCGGAGGCCGCGAGTGGGCAGTCAGGCGCTGGCACACGCCTCTGCCCGGCGAGGAGTGGGGGGGGGTCTGTCCCTGGCTCCCTCCCAGTGTCCGGGCCCCACCCTGACCCCTGGCGTGCCTGGGCTGGGGGGCACGTCACCCCAGTCTCCGCTGTCTTCCCGGGGCCTCCTCCCGGTGGCCCTGTCTCCTCTGGTAAACAGACCAGACCCGCTGGGCCACAGGCTCCGCCTGCTCCAGTGTGACCGCGTTTTAGAGCAATTGCCTCCGTAGTGACCCGATTCCAGGTGTGGTCACACTCGGAGGGGCTTCAGACTTCAATACACCTTTTTGGGGGGACATAATTCATCCCTTTACAGGTGGCCTTGGAGTTCATTTAATTCGAATACTGTTCTGATCCATTCCGGAATTTTCTCAGGGCTGCCCAGGACAGGTCCCAGGAGGACCCGCTCAGGAGTGTGGGGTGCATCGCCCCAGTGGACCCCCGGGCTGTCTCCCTGGCAGGGGCGTCACTTCCGGCAGACCCCGGGGGCGGAGACGGGTGGAGGTTCCCCCCCCCCCGGAGGCAGACACACGGAGCTCGTGGCCCCGTCACTCTCTCAGCCTCCTCGGGGGGGGGGGGGTGCGGGGGGCGACGTGGCTGCTTGGTGGGTCACACAGACAGCTCTGAGCAGCCCCTCCGGCCCCTCCTCCCCACTTCGGGTGTGTTCTCTGTCCTGCCCGCCCTCAGCTGTCCTGGGCCATGCTCCCTGGGGGCGTCTGCCCGATGTCCAGCGTTGCTGTGGCTGGGGGGGAACTCTGCCTAATTCTGGGGGGGACAGGATTAGCCCCTCGCTTGGCCAGCAGGGCTCAGCCACACGCTCCAGCCCGGATTCTTCCTGCACGGGGACGCGTGGGGATGCTCTGATTTCCTTCGGCCGCTCCTGCAGGCCCCGCAGTGGACAGGTCACAGAGCGGATGCCTGCCCGCCCTGCACCTGGCCCAGGAGGTGGAGGTGCACAGAGGGTGTGGCGTGGGACCTGCGGCCGCAGCGTGGGGCCATGGCCTCGACCGCCAGGGTAAACAATGGCAGAGCATCTTCCGACTGCGACCCTTTTCCGTTCGCTGCTTTGCTGCTCGACCACGTTGCTTGGACTCGGACCAGCAGGGTTCCACGTGGCCGTCGGAGGCCGGGCAGGAGAGAGGAGGGAAAAGCTGCTTCACGAGGCTTCCTCCCTGACGTGAGTTGTGGCTGGGGCGGAAGGGGGAGTCTGGAGACGCGTTGGAAGGGACGCTGAGCCCCCACGGAGGGCAGGGGCCGGGGGAGCGGGAACGGGAGTGAGAGGGAAGGGCGGACTGGGAGACATGGCCAACAGGAGTGCATGGGTGCCAGGCAGGGACGCCCCCTGTGGGGTCTGCGCCGGGACTTCCGGCCACGAGACGCGGAGCCGAGGCCGTCCCAGGGCCCTGTGGTCGGTCGCTGAGTGACCGATCTGTCCGTTGTGCCGACAGCACGGTCGTTAAAAGGCAGCGCTCGGTCTCAGGGCCAGGTCCCTCTGCTGTGCCATCTGTCCTTTCGCTTGGTTTTCAGGGGGACAGGCACTGCCCGGAGAGGCGGGAGGGACCCTTGGAGGCTGGTTCTCTGCGGCAGCCCGGCGGGCTCCCCGCTCTCACCCGCCTGCGGGACAGCGTGTGGGGGAGGGCGCCCTGTGAGCCTGTCGTAATCCGGGGGGGCTGCTCCTCTGCCCGTCTTCCAGCGGGGCGTCAGGGCGCCAGCAGCCCCGGCTGCGTCTTGCCTGCCTGGGCGGGCCGGCGTGGGCCTCTTCGGGGCCCTTGTGCTGCCTCCCGCGGACGGACAAGGCTCCGGGTCACTCGGCCCAGCGAGAGGGTGGACTCTCACAAACAGTCCGCAGACCGACGAGTTTCCAGAAGTGTTCTACCGCACGGCAGAACACGGGACGGGGGAAACGGCACACCCCCACGGGCGATGCATTTCTACGGGGCAGACACCACTGTGACCCCCGCGAGGGCTGCAGGTCCCCCAGGCCCCTCCGCGTGCCCGTCCCTGCCCCGAAGTGAGTGACACCACCTGGCAGACGCACTCTGGACCCACCAGCTCTCTGTCTCGCAGGTCTCTGACCCCCAGGGTCGTGAGGACTCTGACCATCAGGCGGGAATGACCCGAGTGCCCGGGCCCTGTTCAGGGTCACGCGGCAGGGAATGCAGCGACCCCCTCACGCGGGGGTGGGGGGGACACGGTGAGGCCGCGTGGAGGCAGAGGAGGGAGCGTGCGGGCCGTCTCGCCCCTCCTGCCCTGGCCCTGCTGCACCTCCTTCTCTCCAGCTCCGGGGGTGGGGGGGTGGGGGGGGAGTGGGGGGTGCACATGACTGATACTCGGGGGCTCGAGCCGGGACCCCAGGGTGTCCGCAGCACGCTGGCCAGGTGAGCGGGTGCTGTGAAGCGCTTTGCAGGACCCGAGCTAACGCAGCTGGCGGGGCTCCAGGCACAACAGTAACAATAACAACAGCAACAATAACAATGACAACAATACAGTGGAGGGATCCACATAACCGACCGAGTGATCCTTCCCGGGACTGAAACATCCAGGGGGGCCGTTTCTCGGGGAGAACAGGAGTGCTTTTTGCATCAGCTGCTGGAGTAGGTCCCCCCCCCCCGCCCGGGAGGTCACAGGCCAGACTGGCGGGGGGTTGTATTGGGTCTCGCCGCCCTTGCCCACCACGGCATCAAGGGCACAAGATCGCCGAGCCCCAGGCCCGAACGTCTGGTGTGCCGCCGCGGTTCGGGCGCCCGGAGCAGACAGCTGGGACGCCGCGTGACGGGGCCCCGCCGTGCGGGGAGACGGCCCCTCGGAGGAGGATGAAACGGGGCCTGATTGAGTGAACCGCTGCAATCACCGGCATTGTGCAGAAGCGCGGCCCGGAGGCTCTCCTGCCTGCAGTTGTGCGCGGCGAAGCCACGTGACGGGAAGGAGGCCCCGCATGCGCCTCTGTGGGCGGGGGGGGGGGGGGGGGACGGGGAGCAGGCGTGCTCCCGGCGAACCCGGGCCACGCGGCCAGGAAGAGCCAAGGTCAAGTCTCGGGCCTCCCTCAGCCCCTGTGCGGAACCTGGACCTGACCGAGGCAAAGAACCTGTGTCCAACCAGGTACACGTGCCGTTGTCCTCGAGGGGGATTATCAGGCGGGCACCTGGCTCACCGCAGGCGCCCTGGGACACTGTTGCCTCTCCGAGAGCCCCCCGGGGCCTGGGGAGCTGTGGGGCAGCGGCTCCAGACCAGCACCCTCCTCGCAACGCCCTGTGACCCCGGACCCCCGGAGGGGCGGCTGGGGGTGAGTTCCTCCCTCCCCCTGTTTCTGCGGGTTGACTCCGTGGCTGACCAAACGGAGGAGCGTCGCCCCATTGGGAAGTGGTACAGATTGGGGGGCTAGTCCCTCTCTGGGGGAGGCTTTGAGGAAAGAGCTGGAGCTGTTTCCATCCCTGCAGAGTCCCAGGGCCCCGGCTGGGCAGACGCCCGGTTTCCGAGAGCTCTGGGCGAGAGAGGGAGGGAGGCTGCGTGTGTGTGTGTGTGGGGGGGTGCACGACCGGGCAGCACAGCCGGAGGGTGTGGGGGAGCCCGGGCCAGGACCTTGCCCAGGGATAAGGGACAGAGGCAGCCTGTCCTCCGGCACCGGCACGGAGCCGCAGCGGCAGATAGGAGGAGACTCCGGAGACCGTTGGCCACACCCACTCTGGTGGCTGCTGGGGACCGGGGCAGAGCCCTCAATCCAGGTGTGAGTCCTGACCAGGGATGACGCCCCAGCCCACAGGGCCACACCGGCCAGGGCACCTTTCTCTAGCTCACGCCATATGTCCACGGGCCCACGGGCAGGACCGCGCCCCCTTGGAGCCGTCCCCGGGCCCCCCAGGGAGCCCCCAGCACCAGCACGACTGTGCTCTCTGCCGGCCACACCTAGGGAGCCCCCCATTTTGCAAAGACCCTGGTGAGAGTCCCATGAACTTGCACCTTATTCTTTCTGTCACCGACTCTCTGGGGTTCAAAAACACGAGTTTCGTGGCTGCTGGGAAGCCCCCGGTTATGCTCTGCTGAGGCAGGGGACGGGCGGACCTGAGGACCTCCTCCACACTGCGTGGGGGCCGGGAGCCGGCGCCACGGCCATCTGTCACCCCCATGACCAGTTTTCACTTAGACAACGACAGGCTGCCCTGGCTGGCGTGGGCCCGTGGACTGAGCACCAGCCTGAGGAACCGAAAGGTCACCAGTTCGATCCCCAGTCGGGGCACCTGCCTGGGTTTCGGGCCAGGCCCCCAGTAGGGGGCGGGCAGCAGCTGTTGCTCTTTCTCTCACACATCAGTGTTCCCTTCCCTCCCCTTCTCCCTCCTTTCCCCTCCCTCTAGAAGTACATAAAAAATAAAATCTTTTAAAAAGGAAAGACAGGAAAAGGAAAGACAAAATAAAATCTTTAAGAAAGGAAAAGAAAGACCGGTTTTGAGAGGAGGTCAGAACTCCGGGGCAGAACTGACCGTCACGGAACCCACCAAGGAGGCCCAGGGTCTCGGGCCGGCCCCTCCGGCAGCCCAGCCTGGACCCCCTGTTTTCTGCATGGATGCCCCCCGCCCCCGAGGGACCCCGGGGCCGCGTTGCCTTCTAACTACAGGCCCTTGAGCGAGGGACTCTGCCTCTCTGGGCCGCAGTTCTGCCGTCTGGAAAACGCGGTCCCGGGGGCCCCCTCACGGGGTCGCCGAGAGGGCGCAGTGAGGCGACGGCGCCCGTTGCAGGCTGGAAGGTGTCCTGGCGCCCGGCACCGAGCGCTGACGGTTATTCTCCGGGCCCCAGGTCCGGGAGAGGGGAGGGCTCCCCAGTCCCCGGTGTGGCAGGAACAGAGTTCGGCAGATCTGCCCCCCAGACACGCCCCCCGGGGCACGAGGAACAGGCCGGTGGAAAGTACCGGAACCCGGAGAGTCTGCCCGAGCCGCCCGCTTTCAAAGGTCCATAGTGTCTTAGCCGACTCCTAAAACATCTTTTCTTTTCTTCTCATAAGAAAAGAAAAAAAAAAAACCCAAATTTGTGGCAAAAGTTCATGTCACTCCAAAGGACAGGGAATGAAAACCAGAGGTATTCGTTCCTCAACCAAACGCACGTTCCGAGGACGGTCAACAGTCGCCGGCTGTGCTCACAAACACGGCTGCGGCTCCCCCAGGATCCGCGGTCTTGGCGCTCGCCGGTCTGTTCACACGGAGCGGTGGTTCAGCGGCGAGCGTGCCGGGCGCTGCCGCCGGTGCGGGGAGCGGCACCGCTCAGCGAGGGGAGCTGGGGCCCCGTTGCTAAGTGACTCAGCTCCCCGTGTTCCCGCGGCCCCTGTCACGTTCCCCCTCCTCCTCGGTGCGTGTGCCGATCGCCGGCTTCTGAGGCTCAGTGTGGACGCACGGCACCCGCAGGCGCCGGGTGTTTATTTTGCAGAAAGACACACATTCTTAGCGTCTGCACTTCCTGAGACACGGAAGGAGGACATCTGATCCCGGGGCCTCGCGCACCGGGCAGCTCCCCCAAATCCGGGTGCTGGGCGGAGGCCCCGTCGCCCTGCGTGAGGCGGCCGAGGCGCCACCTCAGGGTGCCCGGTGGCCGTTGTGGGGTCCGAGAGATGGTGAATGTCGTCATTCAGAGCTAGTGAAAATGTTGCACGTCTACTCACAGGTTTCTCATCTATAAAACTTGAATACTTTTACAGTGGTTCCAGCCCTTGCGCCCGGTTCCAAGTCAGCTCGTGGGACAGGCGCCCCGTTCGCCTGTGACGTGTGCGCAGGGCCCCCGCCCGCGAGGGTCCTCCCGGGGTTCACGCAGCACGGATACGGTGCCCTCTCGGTGCCCCCTCATCGGCAAACCCTCCCCAGAGAACCAGCGTCGCAAGTTTTTTGTTGAAAGAGGAGCAAGAAGTCTGTCTGATCTCAGTGAAGAAGTAACTGTCGGCCGTGAACAGGGCTAGAACCACAGCCCCTTCTCAGAGTGGGGGGCGGGGGGACCCCTTCAGCGTCTGACGGATGAGGCAGGGGGTCCCACGGGGCTGAAGGAGCTGAATCTCCGAGGACGAGCTACTTCTCTCACCGACTGGGGAACGTGCCATGGGGAGCTCTCCCCTCCCCGCCCCCAGGGTCTTTCCTCACGGTCACAGAACCCCGGTCCCAGCCTCTACACCCCCAACGTCCTTCTCTGACCACGGGGCCTCCCTGACTTGGGGGTATGGGCTGGACACTCTCGTCTGCCAAGTCCAAGGCTGAGAGCTGCCCCCCAGCCTGATGGTGGAAGGGGACGGGGCCTCTGGCGGGGGCTGAGGGGGTGGGGACCGAGCCTGAGCGGAGCTGGTGGTCTCATAAATGAGACCCCAGACACCCCCCGCCCCAACGCCCTTTTCCACGTGAGGACGCAAGCGGACGCCCCCCTGGCCCGGGCAGGGGGCTTCGCCAGACCCAGACGCCACATCTGCCTGCCCCGGTCCTGGGGCGTCCGGCCTCCGGACCCCCTGGCCCTCGGGTCTGCCGCTCACCCGCCGCCCGGTCCGCTGTCCGGCGGGGCTGTTCGTCTAATGTTCCTCGTTAAGGAAAACGTTTGTTCGCCGAGGATAAAGGCACGAGAACATTCGGGAAACGAACAAAACGAGACGCTTTGACTCCACGCCCAGCGCAGAACTGCTGCAGGTTTTATGCAGCCCTTCCCGGACGCTCAGGACGCTGGATCCTCCGGTGAAAAGATTCCTGTTACACAAACAAGAGCTAATCCTAGGGAAATGAGGCTACCCCAGAAAATCATAGAGGGAGAGCAATTAGAGCAACCTCTGACCCCTCCACCCGGAGATAAATAGTTACCATCTACAAATCCAGATGTTTCTTCATTCGTATGCCAGTATATATTTATTTTTTATAACTTTAAAAAAGACTTATGTATTTTTAGACAGAGGGGAAGGGAGAGATAAAGAGGGAAAGAAACATCAGTGTGTGGTTGCCTCTCTTGCACCCCTTACTGGGGACCTGGCCTGCAACCCAGGCATGTGCCCTGACTGGGGATCGAACCAGCAACCCTTTGGTTCACAGCCTGTGCTCAATCCACCGAGCCACACCAGCCAGGGCACCGATATATGCTTTAAATGAACTATTTCTCGAAGCTCTTACACACTGTTGTGCCTTCACTCACTCATTTGTTCATTCGCTCACACAAAAAGCGTTCATTAAGCACCCACGGCACCGCGGCCGGCAGTGCACGGAGGTCAGAGCAGTGGGGGGGGGGGGGCGCGGCACCCCCTCCTGGTTCCCGAGACCCTCACAGCGCACAGGCCGAGCCAGACCTTTCAGCCATAACTGCCCACTTCTCGGAGGAACAACGTGCATCTGTCTGTTGACCTTGGAGTTCCCGCTCCCTTTCACACCTCTCCCGCTCTCTCGCCCCACAGATCCCCACGGCCCTGTACCCCCGTCCCTCAGCAGGCCGTCCCCAAGACCCCGGTGAAGGTGCCTTGGGACCCCCTGCCCGGTCCTGAGCCTGTCGCCCGCGCCCTGCCCGGCCGGTGAGTCAGCAGCGTGGAGGCACCAGCGAGCAGCCTCTCGAGGGTCTGACGGCCCCTGCGCGGCACCTGGGAGAGCGCGGGGAGGGGCGGCCCAGGAACAGAGTCGGGGGCGGCTGTGCGAGAGGCTGGCCCAGCGGAGGGCACGCCCACGCTCCTTCCCGCTGCTTTGGGGAAAGCAAGTTAAGTCTTGCCTGGGCTGGAAGCCCCAAGCTTCCAACTGCCCGCTGGCCCTGGGTGGGGGGCAGGGGGCCCGTTCCAGGTGCTGAGGGTGCTCCGCTCAGCCAAAGGCTGGGGGGGGGGGTTCTCCACGGCCGAGGGCCTAGGCGGGTGTCATGTTCCCTGCACTCAGGCTCCCCCTCCGCTCTGGCTGTGGAGACCTGGACTTGTTCTCTTACGTGCTCCGCCGTCCGCCCTGCCCTGCCCTGCCCTGCCTGTGGGCGGGGAGCTGTGGACGGTCGACTTGCCGGCTAGTCAAGGACCACCCGCCGTCCTCAGACCACCACGGAGGAACCTCTGCTGCAGGGCAGGGGGCGGAGAGAAGAGACAAGCAGTCGGACCCCCAGGACACCCATCCGCCCCGAGTGCAGGCTCCCGCCCGCAGTGGAGCTGCTGTGGGTCCCGAGAGGCGGGCGCCCCCCCAGAGCTCGGAGTCGGCGAGAACACGCAGAGACCGCGCCCCACCTGCCGCGCAGCTGCCTGCTGTGCCCACACCGCGTTTCTCTCTTCTCTCGCTTTAAAAAAAAAGTCATTACATTAAAAAGTCCTTCCCAAAAGGAAGTTCTGACTTCCGACTGGACAATCCTCAGGCCGTACGCCTGAGCCCACGAGGGTTCCTTCCCCGGTTCTTCGGCGGTGGTCCGAGGACCGTGGGTGGTCCCCGATGGGCGAGCAGGCGAGCGTCTGCGGCCCCCCCTTGCCTGCCTGTGGTGAGGGGGGGCACCTGCCCTGCCAGGAGCGGTGGCCACTTCGGCCCAGGGCACCGTTACTGTGAGGCCCGGGAAGCTAGCAATCCGGAGCTTTCAAAAATGCTCCAGTCACCACATCTCTAAAAAAGTCTAACTCACTTCCCTGCGCGGGCCAACCTCGGCCGCAGGGCACACGTCTGTGACCGGAGCTGCAGGTGGCCCGGGCGAGGGCCGTTTGGTGCGGTCGGTGAACGTGGGCGGCTGCAGTCGGAGAGGGAGGGCGGGCGCCGCTCACAGTCCGTCTGGTTCGCACCCCCCCCCAGCCGCTCCCCCCCACCGTGTCCAACTCCTCCCTGGCGGACAGACAGCCGCCCGCTTCGAGGAAGGCAGGGACTCAAGCCAGACCCTTGCAGGTTCTCTACTGGTTTCTCGTTGTCAGAAGGTCCTGGGGCAGCGGTTCAGCCAGGGGCTGGAGGTCAAGGTGGGTTGAGGGGAGCAGGCCGGAGACCTGGGGCTGGAAGGGGCTTCAGTGTGGATTTTTTTTTCCTGATTCTCTGTTTTGGCGCACGGTAGCATTTTTTTTTAAACCTCAGTTCATTCAACTGTATCAGCATGTTTGGGGCGTAGGTTTTCCAGAATTCACAGAGGGAAATAGAACTTTATTCTTCTTTCAAAAAGATTTTATTTACTTTTAGAGAGAGGGGAAGGGAAGGAGAAAGAGAGGGAGAGAAACATCGATACATCGACTGGTTGCCTCTCTCATACCCTCAACCAGGAACCTGGCCTGCAGCCCAGACAGGTGCCCTGACTGGGAATCGAACCGGCGACCTTTCAGCTCACAGGCTGGTGCCCAGTCCGCTGAGCCACACCAGCCAGGCCGGGAAACGGAACTTTGCGTCTCAGAAGCGCTGTTGTCTGAGCCCCGCGTTTCACAGGGGACGGAGGGAAGGTCCACGAGGCATGAACCGCTCGATGAAAGGCACTTTGCACGGCTGTGGCCGAGTCCTGCGGTCCTTAGCATTTCCTTCCGAGGGTCCGGTTGCCACTCCTGAGTAGGGTCCCAGTGGAACCGAGACCACCCGTAGCCCGCTGTACCCGACCCCCCCCCCCAGCACGCACTCTCTGAGACGCAGGAGGGTGAGAACAGCGGCAGTGGCGGCAGAAGCCGGCACCCACGGACGCTCCGAGCTCCCTCCGTGGGACGAGGAGACAAGCAGCAGGAGCTGCCTGCTCGGGGAGCCAGGCAGAAAGTGCGGTGGTTCTGCAGGCTGGCGAGAGCCACAGACAGGCCCGCCGCCAGGTAACTCCCTGGGTGCCCGCCTTCCCAGTCAAGCCCTTTCGGGAGCGGCTGGGTGCTGCAGTGACAGCCTGTGTCTCTCCCTCCCCACTCACCCTCCCAGGAGCAGCGCTGCGGGACAGCGGGAGGGCTCCATGAGCCCGTCGTCAGTCAGTCAGTCCCGTCCTGTGTCCGTGTGGACTGCGCCTGGCACACGGTCCCCGGAGCCGAGTTCTCTGGATCCCTGGGGCAGGGTCAGACAGGGCCCCCGGCGTGTGGCGCCTGCAGAGAGGGGCCTGCGGGGTCACGCCCCGGCCTGCGTCGCTGCTGCTGCCACCCCCGTCGGAGCGGCGCCTGCACACAGACCTGACAGGCGGCTGCACAGGATCGGGGGCAGGCAGTAATGGGGACTCGTAGGAAACGGGGGGAGGGTGTGAGTCACACCGCCGTCCGTCCACGGAAGCCTCTGTCCGGAGAGTTTGTGGGGACGTTCTCGGCCTCCGTTCTCGGTCCTTCTCTTTGGGGGCACGTGGTGGCCCCAAGTGGACTGACCTGACCACGTGGAAGGGGGTGGCGTCAGCGGGGACCAGGGCACCCGAGCAGCGGCATTCCCCACGTGAGCCCACGCCGACCCCCGCCCGTCTCTCCAGACGCAGTCAGGAACCTTCCGGACCTTTTGTGCGGACCCGGGAGGCGTCATCATCCGGCACATTCTGACAGGCGACTCTTCAAGGGCACATTTGTGCGGTTGAGAGGCCCTGGCAACGGCTGCTGGGTCGTCATGGCAACAGACACCCGGGCCCGTCCGCTTCTGCAAGGAGGGCCGAGTCAGGAAACCGCCCCCACGGGGTGGGAGGGGAGAGCTCCAGGGGCTCTGGCGGTGGTCACGTCTGGACCCCCGTGCAGGGCTCAGGGGCTGTGCCCTACACTCCGCGAAGCTCCGGGCAGCGTGGCCGGTCACGTGCACGTGCACCGAATTCCCGTTTCCTTCTGAGCCCCGCTGCCTGAGGACGCCACTCCGTGTCAGTCAGTGACTGGGGAGGCAGCGCCTCTCGTGCCCGTCTCTCCGGAAATCCACTTCTCTGGTTTTCCGTGGAGGTTGTGAGGGGCGGTCCGGCGCCCAAGGGGAGCTGGGACTGGAGGGGCCTTTCACAGGGCTGGCCGGCGGGGCGGCCCACGCCGAAGCACCGGCACAGCGAAAGGAAGTCAGCCCATGGTGCCGGGCCATCTAGACTGAGTGGACGCTGGGCCCCGTGGGTGCCCCTGGGCGTGGGGAGCCGAAGGGGCATGTCTCCTCTGTTCGCCCGAGGAGAGCCCCGGGGCTCCCTCCTGCAGGTTCCTTTCCCACGACATTCGTTGTGGCACTGAGTGCTCCACAGGTGACTGAGTTGCCACCGGAGCTCCTCCGAGGAGAGGGCAGGAGGGACAGGAAGGTGACCGCCCAGGGGGGTAGTCACAGTCCGGAGCAGTCTGCACCCAGAGGGGACGCGGGCGTCCCCAGCAGCTCGGGAAGCCCCCCCCCCACCATGTGCTGGTGCCGAAGTTCCCCCCCCCCCCGTCCTCAGTTTCCCCGTCTGCAGCGGCCCTTCTCCCAGGTGCGCATGGGGATTGTGCCCTCCCTCCCACCCTGGCTCCGGGCCCCGCCCCGCCCGCTGGCCCCCCCTGGCCGCACCTCGTCACCCGTCCTGCGCCCTTGTCCTTCAGCTCTTGCTTGTTCTCGGGTGGGGCCCTGGCGCTGAGTCGCGACAAGCAGGACACCCCGGAGGCTGCGGCCTGCTGTTGTGGCGTCCTCGTCCAGGACGGTGAGTGGGCGTGCGGGAGCCCCGCAGACCCAGGCCGGCTCGGCGGCCGCGGGTGCGCAGGGAACCGGCGACGGTGAGGAGGCCCGGCCGCCGCAGCCCCAGCCCCGGGTCGCGCTGCTTCCGAAACCGGAGGCGAACAGCCCACGGCAAAGCATGTAGAGCGAGCGCCCCTGGCGGGCTGACCTTGGGGTTACGGGTCGAACAGGTAAAACGCACCTTTCGGCCGGGCTGAGATGCGGGTCGGTGGGTTGGGCGTCCTCCTGCAAAGGGAAGGGTCGCCGGTGTGATTCCCAGCCAGGGCACGTGCCTGCGTTGGGGTTTGGTCCCGGTCAGAACCAACAGATGCTTCTTTCTCGCATTGATGTTTCTCACCCCAACCCCCCAAATAGATAAGTAAAACCCTTCAGAAAACAAAACAGAGACCTCCGCACGTTTGTGCCCGAAACCTGTGAGTGACAGGCTCGTCACCGAGCAGGTGAGCGGGCACACACAGGCAGCTGGATGGATACACCGCCCCAGGCCGCCGTGGGGTCGACTTAAGGGTTTGGTGTGGACGCCATCCCGGGTGCCTGCCGCAACAACGCGCCACGGACTTGGCGGTTTAAAGGACGCAGGTTCAGTGCGGAGGCGGAGCCAGGGCGGGGGAATGGAAAAGACGACGTCTCCTGGGCAAGGAAGACAGCAACCGCGGGAAGGACTGGGGTCTGCGGGACGGGAGGTCAGAGGCAGGTCGCCCCCCCTCCGCCGCCGCCCCCGCCCCGCCCCCCAAGTCTGTGCTCACCCGCTGAGCGCCCAGCACGAGCCACACGGGGAGAAACCAAGTCACGTTTGTCCCCACGAAGCCCCCAATCTAGTGGGAAAAAATGTAAGTTCATGGCTGTTCGGTGTGAAATAAGGTGGTCAAATAGGCACGAATCCTGGGCAAAAATCCCCAGAGTGAGAGAGAGCTACGTGGATGTGTTTCAGAACGAAAGCTGACGTGTGTAGTGACTCGGGCCCACAGCTGGCACTTAGCTCTGTCCGTGAAAGTCAAAAACTGTTACGTGAAATCCCGTCATGAGGAGCCATGCTTTCACGGAGCAACACCACCCAGTGCACAATGTGTTACAGAGTTGCTTCTTCCTCGGACAGCCCCGGGAGCCATTGGAGGTTGCGTTGGAAACACTGTCACACAGCGCCACCTGCTGGTGACTACCCAAAGTGCAAGCGTTAGCCTCGCCACCTCAAAACCTGGGACCCGGACAGGCTCCGGAAGCCTCCTCGCGGATGCTCCCCGCCACACGGCACCTGACGTGTGTTCCCGGAACATCAGAAACACAGCGTCTGACCGCAGCCAACCCAGTGACACCTGGAATAACCTGCCACCAGGAAAGAGGGTCCGTACGTGATATTCGTTGGATAATATTGGATTTCTGTGATAGAATAATGGACATTCTTTAACACTGGAGCGTCTCGTTATTGCTCCCCAAGTTCCAGAGGAAAGCGGGGATTCTCCCCCGTAGAATCCCCCTCCATCAGTTGTTTGGTTGCATTGCATGTCCCAGCGTTTCGGCCAACAAGTCCTACTTACTCATTGAAGATCTGTCCGGTGGATGTTCCCGCTCGCACGGTGCCACTTAACAGGTTCCCCTGCTCCTCGTGCGTCCTGCCCCCTGGTGGCAGAGTCCCGACTCCCGGCCAGGGTCCCGGTCGGCTGGCTGCTCATGGGTGCCGCTGCCTACCTCCTGGTCACCACGTCCCGGGGCACAGGCGTCCGCTGGTCCCGCCTCGGCGATGCGACCGTGGAAGGGCGGGTTGGGGGGTGTCTGGCGCAGCCCTGCCTCGTGCAGCCCCCCAGTAACTCCTCAGCGAGAGCTGGACAGTTACCGAGGGTCATCGTCTGGACCCTGTGTTTCACGAGGACCGCACAGTGCCAGCTTCTCCTCATTCCTTCCGCCGGGTGTCAGCTGGGATCCCGTCGGGTCCATGTGGTCGGCTTGCGAGAGAGTTTGCGCAGAGAGGGAGGGACCAGTAGGCGGTCTGTCTGTTTCACAACGTTCAGAAGAGTAAGTTGGTGTCGCAGCCGCCTCCAGAGGTGGTGACAGCTGCTGCTGCGTTTGTGTTTCAGTATGCATTCACGGGTTGCTATGGATTTGCTGTGTTTCAGCGGAGGGCACGCATTTTTCCTTTTGAAGCCCGAACTGCCCCGCCCTTCGCCCATGGGCACATTTTTAACACAAATGCTTGAGCATGTAGCAAAGCGGTTAAGGGGTGAGGCACGCTCCTTCCCTCTCAGAACGGATTGTTACTACTCTCGAGGCAGGTAATTCATCGAGATGTCCCAGAGCCTTAAAAACATCCGTACCCTGGTGTCCACCTCAAAGAGAAGTTTTCTATGAAGATGTGAGGGGGTGTGGACGGTCACTGGACAAAGATATCAGTTCTAGTGAACAGTCGCAAGGAGATGCCTGTAGGCTTCGGCACAGTTTCATGATGGACTATTTATTACAGGTGTCATGCTAAAAAACAAGGGTTTGAAGAATTTTACCACCAGGAGGCCTTTCAAGAATGACGGGAACAGACAAAGAAGCCCACCCTGTCCCTGCCCCGAGCCCCCGGCGACAGTCTTGCTTTAAAAGAAGGAAAGAGTGAAAGATCTTTGGAATAGAAACAAAATTTCTGAGGACGAAATTTCTTTCTTTAAAAACTCTTAAAAATATAACAGATTGAAACAAAAACTAGTGATTATTATTAATAGTTAGCACTCATAGCCCTGACCAGTGTGGCTCAGCTGGGCGTCGTCCCACAAAGTGAAATGTCGGGGGTTTGATTCCCGGTGAGGGCACAGGCCGGGGTTGGGTGTTCGGTCCCCGGTCAGGGTGCCTATGAGAAGCAGCCAATCAGTGTTTCTCTCTCACATCGGTGCTTCTCTCCCTCTCCTTCTCCCACCCTTGCCCTCTCTCTAAAAGTAAATAAAATCTTTAAAAAATAGAACTGATAAACAAATTTGACAAAGCTGCAGGACACAAAACCAATGCACAACAATCTGCTGCATTTCTCTACACTAATAATGAACCGGCAGAAAGAAATTAAGAAAAAAGTCCCACTTACAATCATATAAAAAGGAATTAAATATGTAGGAGTGAATTTAACCAGGAGATAAAACACCCGTATTTGGAAAACTAATGAAACACTGAAGAAAGAAATGGAAGAAGATACAAATAAATGCAAAGATATCCTGTGCTCATGGATGGGAAGAACTAACATCATTAACATGTCCATACTACCCAAAGCAGCCTACAGATTCAATGCAACCCCTATCAAAATTCCAATGGCAGTTTTTGCAGAAGTAGAACCCTAAAATGTGTATGAAACCACGGAGGACCTTGATTAGCCAAAGCAACCTTGAGAAGTTAGAACAGAGATGGGGGCACCGCACTTCCGGATTTCAAACAATATCACAAAGCTACAGTAACCAAAACAGCATGGCCCTGGCATGAAACCAGACACACAGGTCAGCGGAACAGAACAGAGAGTCCAGGAACAAACCCACACATATGTGGTCAATTAGTTTACGACAAGGAGCCAAGCAAGTTCAATGGGGAAGGTCGTTTCTCCCAGAAGTAGTTTCTCGGGAAAACTGGCGACCCACACGCAAAAGAGCGAAATGGCAGGGTCGCCTTACACCCCACGCAGGTCCAGGTGGGTTCCAGACTGAAGACACGCGAACGCCTGGGAGGAAACACGGGTGCACTTGGCTGGTGGCGCGGGTACACTGGGTCTTCCCACAGGCTTGCGTTTGCCTCGTGCATGGAGCAGAGGCCGGTGTCCTTGCTCGAGGCGCCGCGAGTTCAGACTCGCGACAAGTCACAGAAGGGGGGGCGGCATGGACCGCTGCTGAGCAGGTGCACCAGGAAGGTCAGGGGGCGGATTGGACGTGCGACCCCTCCGGAACACTCTGGAAGGTCAGTGTGTAAACAGTGAGTTTCTAGTTACAAATCCTTCCTGTTTGTCCTCACAAACAAGAAGCCCGAGGATTTCTAGAAGGCAATGCTTCTGTTACTCTGTTTTGTATGGCTGCACCTTTTTCATAATCTGCATATTTGTAAAAACGAAAAAAAAATTAACGTGTGCTTTCTAGGAAATCACTTGTACGGATCCAGAACCGAGTTTCCCTGTAACTTCTTTGACTTGGTGGCCGTGTCCTGTGTGTGTGCAGATGACAGAGGCCTTCAGTGGCCAGACCATGGCAACTGCAGGAGGGTAAACGGGGGACAGCCCTGAGAAGGGGCGGGGAGCCCCCTGGAGGGAAGGGGTGCAGACGCTGGGCTGGCGGCCCGGAGGGGTCAGTTCTCGGGGGAGGCCGGGGGGCAGGAGAGGCCTGCGTGGGTGTCTGCTCCTCCCCGCCCTCCCTCACCCTCTCCCCTGTCCGTCGTCATCCCTGCTGGAGCCGCCGACGTATCTGTGCAGATCAGCCCGCACACAAAGAGGGCAGTCTCCCGACCGACAAGCCCTGAATTATTCAGAGTCGCGCCCTTTCTCGGGTTTCATCCCCGTTTCCCGGGCAGCGGGAGCCGGAGCGGGCATCTGGCGAGGACACTGGGGCTGGTGGTTCAGGCCGGGGGGTCAGGCTGGTCAGCGGTTCCTCTGAGCGGTGGGAAAATGGGTGACGCCTTGTGTGAAGGTGTATGAGTCATCCTTACGTCCGTGTGAATACCGGGGTCCCCAGCGCAGACCACGGCCGGATTCTCCGGTTGGCCGAGCGCCGGGCACGCGGGAGGAGCTGGGGAGACACCGAGGCCCTGGGGCGGAGCTGCTGGCTAGGCTGCGGGGGCCAGGCTGGCCAGTGGCCAGTCTGGGCCTGGGGTGACCTTTGACCCCTGGATTAGGGAGAATGTCCTAACAAGCTTCTTCCTTTGTTCTCCACTCCTGGGGTGACCCTCTCGCTTGCCTCCTGCCGGGTCTCTGAGCTTTAAAGGGAAGAAACACCGAGAGAGGGTTTCGTGGGTGGAGCTCAGACAGAGAGGCCCAGCCCAGGGAAGCCGAGGTTCGGTGGACAGTCTGTGCCGTCGGGACCGGACCCCGGGGTGGCCAGTTGACCTGCAGCCCCGGGGCGGGGCGTGGGGCCTGGCCTAGGGTGTGCAGGTCACGCAGCTGTCTGGCTCGCCCAGGCCAGAGCCCCGTTCCAGGGGGAGGGGCCCGGGGGAAGGAGAGCCGCCCACCCCTCAGGGCAGCAGGCCTGCCAGGCGGAAAGCCGATAGCGTGCCACGCGGCACTGTAAGCTGACACTGGGCCCGCAGGCGGAGCCGTCTGTGGACTGGTGGCCGGCGCGGAGGGCGGCAGCTGGGAAGGACGCCGGCACACCCCTCTGAGGCCCGTGGCCCTCTGGCCCCAGCATCTGGACCCAGAGACGAGACTCCCGGACCTGCCTGTGGCCCAGGGCGCCGCCCTCCAAGGCCATGAGGGCAAGGAGCGGCCGCTGGGTCCTTAGCTCCTCGTTCTAAGGCCAGTCTGGCCGGCCACGCACGGGAGGGCCCTTCAGAGCCTCGCCCGCGCTCCCGGCCCCAGGCCCGCGACGTCCGAGTCGGGGGAGCGGCCGTGAGCCGAGCGGGGCAGTCACCGTGGAGCCTCTCGGCCGGCGGGGGGGACCCTGGCCCCAAACGGGCGTCGGCCGTGTCACTGCGGACCTTTCGGGGACAGAGACGTGGCCCCTGCCCCGCGGACGGGGGCCCGCAGAGGATGTCATCGGGCCACCTCCCCCGCAAAGCTCCCCCAGACGTGGGTTCCGCTTGGGCCACGTCCCCTGGACACACTTGTGCAGAGGACAGCCTGGCACTCTGGTGTTGGGGGGGGACATGCGCCCCAGCTCCCCGAGGGCAGGGGTCAGCGCACCCAGGGCCAGGGCGGGCCGGTGGACACGAGGTCGGGTGAGGTCAGGGGCTGAGAGGGGACCGTCTTCTCCAGCCTGGCATTTCCCCAGCCCCGAGCTTGGTGGAGGCCGTGGTCAGCCCTTCCCATGGTCCCACGTGTCGCTGCTGCCACTTCTAGTCTCGCAGGTGTCAGGAGGCACCACTGCCATGTGCCGGGTGCTCTTCCGGGTGCGTGTCTTTCAGCCCCCGACCACACCGTGGGGCCAGTGCCGTTAGGGTGACCATGCTGTGGACACGCAGGGAGGGGACGGCCACAGGCCAGCAGCGGAGGCCTCGCAGAAGACTTGAAGCAGGTCTTCTCCGTGTCAGGAAAGCACACACACGCCCTCTCCGGGCCTTTCTGGCCTTTTACCCCCCCCCAACTCTGGCAGCCAGAGGGCACGAGGGTCCCGGGCACCCTCCTGCCCAGGCCCACGCCACGACCCCCCCGACTCTGCTGCTTCGAAAGCCTCCAGACCGTCCGGTCGCCGCCAGCCGGGCCCCGTCTCTGCCCCTCGTCCCCGGGGTGGCCTCCGTCCTGCAGCCGCGATTCTGCCCACAACCCTGGGGCCCAGGGCACCCTGAGTCTTGGGGACGTGGTCCCGGCCGACCCCCTCCCTGCAGCGGCGGGGCCCCTGAGCAGAAGACGCAGCTAATTCTTGCCGCTCCCGCCCCGCGGAGGCCACGCGACAAGCAATGAGAGTCCGTTTAAGACGGGAGGCGGGGGTGGGCTAAGGAGCAGCAGTAGGAAACAGTTCCAGGTTCGGGGCTGAGGCGGCCCTAAACTGATGAGCGAGAGCCGCTGGCGTTAGAGGGTCCTGGACGGGCCGGCCTCCTGTGGGGGGGGGGTGCGGGGGGCGGGGGGGGGGATGGAGAGAGTGGGGCTTTGCTGGTGACACAGGCACAGCTGGGGGCCCTGCATGCCTCCCACCGCCATCCAGGGTCCCTTGGTGCAGCTGAGGGAAAGGGCGCCCTCCTCCTTTTTCTCGTGGACAGCATAGCCCCCAGGGCCAGCGGTGCCCCCAGGGCCAGCGGGGCCGGGGCGTCCCAGTCAGGAACGCAGACCTGTGAGGGGCCTCGGGGAAAGGGGGCGGGGACGGGCACCAGAGGCAGGTTCCAGCCACTGCAAAACCCTGTCCCAGCCGGCTTTCGCAGCCGCTCCTGTCCCCTCCCTCCTCGGTGCCTTCCTCCCCGCCCACGGCCTTGGCCCCCTGCTGTCCGCACACGCACAGGTGCCCACGCATGGGGACAGCCACCCCAAACCACGGCGCCGGTCCAGCTACAGTTCCCGAGGCCGAAGCCGGAGGGAGCCACCGCCCTGGAGGAGAGTGGTCAGAGCCACCTCCCGCCTCGGACGGTCCTGCCCAGGAGGCCGGGCTTGGGCTGACCCGGCCCGACACGTCGTCACTGTGTCAGAAGGCCCACCACAGGGCCCTGCTGCTAGCTGCACGACTTGAGTAAAACTCCTCTGGCCGCCAGGCCTCCCTCCCGCCCCGAGTCCCTGCTCTTCCAGGGCAGGCGGCTCGCTGCCGGGGCCTCACGCAGCGTCCCCGAGGACGCAGGAGGGGACGTCCCAGGAGGGGGCGTCTGGAACCGGAGCTTGAACCCAGGCAGGAGCGGCCGGCCGGCTGAAACAGAGGGCCCCCGGCCGCCCCGGCTCTGCTCAGGAAGAACCCGCTGGAGGCAGGTCCTGCTGCGTTTGGGGTCCTCCCGGCCCAGCGCGTCCCCCTGAGCCCCAGGTGGGGACAGTGGCTGTCACTCGAGGTCCTGCCCCTCGTCCACCTTAATCCAACCGTGTGTCTCAACAGGCAAGGGTGCGCGCCACCACCCAGCTTGGCCTCGGTGACCCCGAGGGGCGGCCTCCAGCGAGACCGACACCCAGCAGGGACCCTTCCGCAGAGCGTGCAACTGGCCGGTCGTCGCGGTTCTGCAGAGGGAAGGCATCCCTGCCGAAAACTGGCACCCAGTCGGACCCTTTCCCCCTGAGGACAGGGTGGTCGCAGGGGGTGGTGGGTGCCCTCCCGTGGCAGGACAAGGCCGTCCCCTCCCCGCAGTCTCTGCCACTCCCTGTCGCCTCCCAGGCCGCCGCGGCCAAGGCTCAGCTGCAACTTCTCGCCGTGGCTTCCTGTTTTCTCATGACGGAGGTCAGAAGTGAGCTGCCCCCATGCCGCCCCCCCCAGTGGCCCCCCCACGCATGCCCCGGCAGCCCCGGCCCTGCTCACGGTCCAGAGCTGCTGACACCTGAGATCAACCGGCCTTCCCGACCACAGACACACACAGCCGGTGGCTTGTGGGTGCGGAACAGGTGGGGCACACACTTGCCTCCACCTGCCTGCCCCCCCAGGTTACTCCCGCACTACAGGCTCTCCCCAGTCCCTGTCCCCACACACCCCGGGGACCCCCGTGGGAATCAGACTGGGAGCCGGATGCGTCACAACGCACACAGCGGGGTCCTTTCCGGGGAGCGTGCGCTGCTGCCCACAGAGCCTCCCCTGTCCCAGCGACACCGCCCGTCACAACAAGTTCCAGCCCACCCGGCCCCTCAACAGGTGTGCGCACGGCCGGGCGGGGGAGGAGGGGAGAGGCCCCCGGCCGCTCGCCCCTGCAACCCGGCGGCGTATTCAGTTACCTCGGCAGGAGCGGAGCGAGCTGCCGGCAGGACGCTGGGGGTGGGGGGCAGGAAGGCGGACGCTGTGTGTGTGTGTGGGGGGGTGCGCAGGAGCCCGAGCGCGGCGGGGACCGGGCTGGCCGCCCGGGACACTCACGGTTCAGCTGCCTCCGCCGGATCCGGTCGCGCCATGGCCGGCTGCGGATCCAGTGCAGCCGCGAGCGCAGCACCATGGCCCGACGCGCCTACGGCCTCCGCATGGCAGGGGAGCGGCCGCGCGCGCAGGAAGCCGGGGCCGGCGCACGCGGGTCACGCGGAGCGCGAGCCCCCCTCCCGTTTCCTCATGGCTGAGGCTTCCGCCGGCCGCTTTTATCTCGTGACCCTCCCCTGCCTTCCTTCCCGGCTCCCCCGGCGGCGGCGGCGGCAGCTGCGGGCGCGCGGGCGGCCCCGGGGCCATGTTTTATGCATGAAGACGGCGGGGCGGTAATGTATCCCGCGTCCGCCCCACGTCACAGGAGCCGTGGCGCGGGGCCGGGGGGTGGGGCAGGTGCGTCCGCTCGCAGGGCGGCTGAAACGGGAGCCTTCTCCGTGTCGGTCCGGGGCTGCGGGGCGCCGCCTGGCGCGGGAGGCCGCCGGTCCGTGTTTGTGGACTCGGAAGGGCCCCCGCTCGGGTCACCGGCCCCACAGCCCACGCTGGCTCCCCACCCACCACTGGTGCTCCGCCGTCCCGGGGGGCTGCCTGCCCAGACCCGACGTGTCACAGCTCCTGTCTGTGCGCTGGTTTGTTCTAACGTCCAAGCAGTGAGCGAGCTTCTCGGTGGCCGGAGCCCAGTGTGTGTTCTCCCCCGTCACGCACGGGTGTGCACGGGACACGGGTAGCGTCCGGGAGCGGCTGGGACAGCGTTGTCTGCCTCTCCCAGTCTCCAGCTGACCCTCCTCAACACCCCCCCCCCCCAGTGCATGCGTGGTCTGACCAGCCCCTGCTACCGGCTGTGAGGACACAGGCCCCAGCGGCTGCGCCCTCCCTGCGGGGGGCGCCCGGAAGCCCCTCGTTCCGAGGTCCTGGGGCTGCGCCCGGGAGGGGACGGCCCACGCTCACTGGGCCCACGTTCCCCCTCGGCCACGTCAGGCCGCTGCAGGACTGAGCTGTCACTGGACCGTCCTGCCACGAGGCTGCAGCCAGAGGAAGGGACACTCAAGTGATGGCATTTAGCCCAAGATAACCCATGCGCTTGCTGACGGCGGACGCGCTGTCATCCGTCACTCGTGTCTCTGGTGTCACAGGCGGGAAAGGGGACAGGGAAATGGCCGTGAGACGGGCGGGTCGTGATCACCGCCGGCCAGCGGCTGCTGTGGCCACACCGCTGTCCTCTGGGCCTGGTTCTCCTCTCCTGAGAGTGGGCGTGGCCTACGGACATCACGGGGTTGGCAAGGGGTCAGGAGGTGGAGGCACACGACTCTGTAGGGGCCGGTAGGGTCTTGCACAGGGGGTTTCCTCAGGGGTTTCCTCAGGCTCCTCCTCCCATGAGCTCCGAGGCTGGCGGCGCGGACCGAGCCCTCCGGAGCCGACTTGCCTTTGTGCAAACGCTCCGCGGCCTCCTGAGCACCGTGGTGCGGGGACGTCACTGTGCCTCAGTGTCTTCATCCGTCAAAGGGGGAGATGGCCCAGGGCAAGGGCTGCAGGGCTGGAAGGAAGGAGCCTTTCCTGTTCTTGTGTGAGTCTCAGCACAAGCCCGGACAGGGGGCTCGCCACAGCCATGCAGAGACTCGGGGCAGGGCGTGGGGTGAGGGGCAGAGGATGTGTCACCGTGCTCTCTCCCTGTCCCTCTGGGTCAGGTGGGCGACGCTCAGACCCCCGGCTCCGACCTCCTTGTCCCCTCCTCCCCGAGCTCCCAAGTGCCCAGGGGAACGCGTCCCAGAAAGTGTCATCATGGGGTCCCTCCTCCCAGCTCACGTGCGATAGATCCGTGGCACTCAGTGCACGGTGTGGGGGAGAGGAGCACAGCGGGCCGGTCCCCACGGCAGCGCCGTCCTGGGGGGAAGAGGCCTCCGACCCCCTCGGGGAAGGCAGGGGCGGGGCCCGGGCCTCTGCTGCTGTGAGGGAGGGGCGTTGGGGAGGACCTGGTCTCGGTCTGAAACGAAGGCTCTCAGACTTCGGGGCCAGTGACGGCCGAGCGGGGACCCTGCCACTCGTCACACCCACGGACACAAGGGCAGAGGCTCCGTTCTCCGCCTGGAAACGGGAAAGGCTGGGGAGCCAGCTCCGTTTGTCTGTCTGTCCATTCCACCATCTGCCCTCACCGGTCCAGCACTCCCCAGGAGGGCGGCTTCGCGTTGCTGTAGGTACATACGGGACTTCGGTTTTCCTGCCCCTACTGCGTGTTAATATCAGTGATTAGCGGCCATCACGAACCCCATTCCACAGATCAGAAAGTGGAGGCTGAAGGGTAATCACTCTGAGTCGTCGTACAGTAATCATTCTCATGACAACCCTGCGCCCATTTTGCAGGGGGTAAAGCCGAGGCCCAGAGAAGGTGAGTAGTTTGCCAAGGCCACACACCCAGCACGTGACCGACTGGATTCAGGCAGCCCGGCTCTGCGTTCAACCACAGCCTACGCTAACTCTTCAAACTGGGTCACCGAAAACCGCTGCCAGGGACGATACGTGCTCAGGGCTGCAGTCTGGCCGGACCCTCCGTTTCTGAAATATGTGCCCTGTGGCCTCGGCAGAGACGGAGAACATTCGGCCACTGGTGGAGCATTCGTTATCTTGGGCAACATCACGTTCGACACGCTCTCACTTTAGAGAAAGTGAAAGGGGCTCGGAGAGGCCTGGGGTGGGACCCCGTGTGCACAGCCGGGTGGGCGGGGCCTGCTCCACCCTCCCCACCCCCAAGCCTCAGCACCGGCTTCCTTCCACCGCTGCTCAGACCTGACTTCGCAGCAGTCCACACGGTTGGAGGAGGATTCTTTTCTTTCTTTCTTTTTAAAAGATTTTATTTACTTATCTTAGACAGGGGAAGGGAAGGAGAAAGAGAAAATTAATGTGTGTTTTTTTTCTCAGACATCCCCTACTGGAGACCTGACCTGGTCTGCAACCCAGGCACAGGCACTGGGAATCGAACCGGGACCCTCCCTTAGGTTCTCAGGCCGGCACTCAATCCACGGAGCCACACCAGCCAGGGATGGGGGTGGATTTTGTGGAGGAGATGGAGGACTTCGAGGTGGACTGCGAAGGACCGACAGTGAGGCATTCACCTGCTCAGACACCCCCCCCCCCCAGCCCCTCCTCTCAAACAGCCCCTCACAGCACTTCCTCCTCGGGAGCGCCCACCTTTCACCGGCGGCTCCAGCCCTAGAGAGGCCTCTCTCCTTCCCCTCACCCGTCTGTCTGTCCATCCACCTCCAGCCAGCAGCCAGGCCCGTGCACTCCCGCCCTGGTTGCCCCTCAGACCTTCCCTCCGGCTGTCTCCACAGTCATTGGCCTGGCCCAGCTGCAATCGCCTGTCCCCCGAGTGGCCACCGCTAAGTGCCCAGCTTCCCTGCAGCCGGTGGGCAGTGTGGCTCCCAGGTTGGGTGGAGGATGGACTCTGGACTGCCCCCTTTGCAGCTGGGTGACCCTGGCTGGTCGCTCGGCCACCTGAGGCCTGCGTGCCCTTGCCCTGGGAGACAACAGTTACAGCTCCCACCCCGTAGGTTGGGGGGAGGACCCGAGACTCAGCCAGGGGGACACGGTTATTAGCCACTGAGCTGCTCTTGACCTCCTCTTTCTCTGCGTGAGCTGGTTTCCCTGCTTCCTGGGGCCTACGTCCATGCCTGGCCACCCCACAGTGTCCGCTTCGCTCCTAAATCCTCATCACCCCGTGCAGGCCAACAGCCAACTGCATGGGTCCTCTCGGCCCCCAAACCAAACTCCCAGGGGAAGTCTGGGCTGGGCAGAGGCCCTGGAGGCAGATGGAGTCAGCTGTGGAGGGCTGATTCCCTCGTGCTGGGGGAGGAGGTGATGGGGTGGAGGTGATGGAGGAGAAGGTGACAGAGGAGGAGGTGACAGGGTTGTACGTGATGGGGTGGATGTGATGCAGGTGGAGGTGACACGGGGGGAGGTGACACGGGGGGAAGTGACAGGGGTACTTCTCAGAGACAGAAGAGCTATCTCCAAGCACCAGCTAATCCTCCCAGAGCCACGAGCCGGAACCCTGCACCCTGTAGTCCCGGGGGCGAGTCTCTGATCAGGGACTTCCCTGCTTCCCGTGGCCTACGTCCATGCCTGGCCACCCCACAGTGGCCGCCTCGTTCCTACATCCTCATCACCCTGTGCAGGCCAACAGCCAACTGCCAGTGGGACCAGCACCAACGTGCCCATGCTGACATCTGGGGTCCTTGTCCCCGACCCCTCTGTGTGCATTTGCTCAACTGCCCTCCATCTCCTGAGTCGTGGGCCAGAGGGCCCCAGGGTTACGTCCTCCTGCCCTCCGGGCGGCTCGTCCCTGGGGACAGCCACCTGCCTGTGAGGCTGCCTGAGAGCCCGGCGCCCCAGCACCACCTACCCGGGCCTCAGCAGAGGTCCCTGGGCTCTGTCCAGCTCCCCCTTCCTGGCTGCCCGAGCTTCCCCTTAGTAAACAGCGCACACCTGAGCCCCGCTCCTACACCCGTTACCAGGGCTCCACTTAAAACAGTCCCACAGACGGAAGGGGCTCTGAGTTCCTCTGAGAACCGCTGACGAAGGCAGCCGAAGTCCCCGGGAAGGGGCTCTCTCATCCGCTGAGAGGTCATTTGCTCCTCACCCCGCATTCTTGAGAGCGTCCCGCCCGGTGGGGGACGCTGCTGGGAGCCCTTCCTCTGCCCTCGGAAGACGATCTTTCAAAGGAAACGAGGAGGGCAGGACACTTATCAGGAGAAGAAGTTGGTCTGGAATGTGACTTGACTTTGCTGCCCCCTCCCCCGCCAGTGGGGACAGCCGTCTTAACTTTCAGAAAAATAGCCTCTTCCTGCCAAGTCCAGCGCCTGCCTGGAGGCCCAGCGGGAGGGCCCTGGATGGAGGCGGCGACGGGCGGCCTGCCTGGGACAAGCGGCCACCACGGCCGACTCCCACCCGGTCATCCTCACTCTCATTGGTCCTGAGCTTTAGAAGGCGGAGCCCGGGGAAGGAATGTTCCCACATGGAGGCACCACATGGGGCTGCTGTCCTCGAACCTGGCGCCGGGGGAGCTGCGTGGGGCGTCAGGGCCGGTCCTTGGAGCCTGGCCAGTCCCAATGACAGGGTGTGGGGGACTGTCGCTGATGAATGGCATTTGGGTGCCCCTAGTCCCTAACCCCACTTCGGAATATTCCAGCCACCCCAGTGTGGCGCCGGCGACCGGAGTACCACAAGTCGCTGAGCTGAAAACAAGCCCGTTGTTAAGATGTTGCCCTCCCAAGAGCAGTGACACATTTCTCTGGTGCACTAACCAGGACTTCCTGGGGTGCGGGTGCCAGAGACGTAACTCGAAATGGCACGTGCAAGACAGGGTTTAATTGTCTTGGTCATTAGGGTGGGCTGGCTTCGAGCACAGCTAGGTCAGGGGCCAACACGAGGCCATCAGAAATCCGCTTTCCATTCGGCAGCTTTGCTTTGCAGAGTCGGCTGGGTTCTCGGCTGCCCCCCCGCCCGCCCCGCCCGCCCCGCCCGCCCCGCCACTCCCAGTCTCCTAGCAACCCCAAAAGAAGGCGTGCTCAGCCCTCTGACCAGCCAGAATCTCAGGACCGCTTCTCATTGGCTCAACTTGGGTCACGTGGCCTCCAGGAACCAATCACGGTGAGTCTGGTTGATGAGGCCTAGAGGCGCTCCGCGGGTGTGGCAACACGGGTGGGGCTCTTCCCCACAGGAGAGAGTGGGTGATGAGAAGGCAGACCTACCCGGCTGCCACGCGGACTGTGCGCGTCCTGCCTCCACGGTGACAAGCCGCAGGGGGCAGCCCCCTACGGGATGAAGCAGAGACTGTAGAGCGAGGGCACTGCCTTGGGACACGTGGTGCGCGTGGGCAGCATTAGGGCTCCGGAGGGCCTGGGGGGCAGCACCCTCTTAGTGGCTGAGCGCCCCGCAAGACTAGAACTCCGGTGGCTTGCCCGGTGCTCGGCCGGGGAGGCGTGGCGTGCATGACTCCCACCAGCAGGCTGGCTTCCCCCGCCTGGTTTAACGGGAAAGAAAGAATCTACTCGAGTTTTCCGTGTCTCAGACCTTGTCACGCTCACGTGCGGCCTGGCAGGGATCAGGATGCAGCTGGGAGGGACACCAGAGTTTCAGTTGCCGGACTATCCCACCTTGTCATTAGGCTGTTCCCACGACAGGGTCGCAGCGCCACCTACAGGCAGCTGCGGTTGCGGCGCTTTGTCCTACAACGAGGTCCAGCCTCGGGTTCCGCGCTGCTTCGAGGAGGGACCTGTGTTTGGAGAGGTGACCGGTCTGCCGTCTGGGGAGAGGGGTCCCAGGACAGAGACCCCAGCCTGGGGACTCCAGAGCCCACCATTCGTAAACCTCACATCGCAGCCGAGAGTCTGAAACCGGGAGGAGTTGGGGGGATGGAGGGAGGCTGCGGGAGAAAAAAGGTGCAGGCGTACAGGAGAACCCAGGTGTCCCCGCACCCGCTGCGGGCCGGGCCGGCAGCCCCCAGACTGGGAGAACGTGCCGCTGTTTGTTTGCTGAAGGGGACAGCGGTGTGGGCGAGGTGCGCACGCACTGACTGTCTGAACCGGCTCCACGGGGAGAGGCCGCCCGCAGGAAGGACGCAGGAGGACGGCAGCAAGTCGAGACTGTCCGGGGCAAATGGGGCACGGGGTCGCCCGCACTAGAGCTTCCCACAATCCCGTGTGGCCTCACTCCCACAGCGGGGAGGGGGCGGGGGGGGGAGGGACTAACGTGGACCCACCCTCAGCCCTGTGTGCCACCCAGCTAAGCGTATTTCCAGACACAGCAAAGACGGGACAAAAGACGGTTTAAATAATTAACGTACTCAGTTCTGCCAACAATGTAGCAAGGCAGTCTCATGGCCTGGCCTCAAGGCTGGGGCTCCGCTCTGTGACCTGGGGCGAGATCCCAGGGGGTTCAGAGTCCTGCTCAGTAGATGGAGGGGAGGGGCAGCCCCCACTGTGACAGCTTTGGCTGTGTCCAGGCTGCTGGCCAAGCCCTTGCTGCAAACTGCTCCGCTCCGTGCTCGTGACAGCCTCACGTGGCAGCGGGGGCCCTCATCACCTCCGAGCGGCAGACCCGGCCTGGACCCCAGCGCCCCACAGCTCACAAGTACCTAAATACAAGGTTGATTAAATGACACGATGCTCGTTAAAAACTTGGCACATCGCCTGGGAGACAGCAGAGGGCCCTGGACACACGGAGGCCCCTGGCTGGGCGTGAGGAGCACTCAGCACCCGGCGCGGCTGTCTGACACTGGGGGTTGGGAGGCTCGTGGCTTGAGGCCCTGTGGATGAGCAGGACCCATCTCGGGCAAACCTTCCATCGTCCTCAGTGTCCGAAGAGCGAGCACCGCCGACCTGGCCTGTCGGAGAGCCCCTGGGACACGGAGCGCCCGGCAGCCCTGCTGCGGCCGGGAAAAGGCCATGTCCCCGAGGATTCTGGAACCCAGGCGGTCGTCCACAGAAGTGTCCTCAGTGGAGAGCCGGCGGGGAGCGGACAGTTGTCCAGTCCTCCAAAACAGAGGCCGGGAGCTGGGGCGCGGCACCGCCACCAGCTGCTCACCTGTGTCCGAGAAGCCTTCGGGGTCCCCGTGGGTGCGTGTTGTGGGCACACGGGGAGCACGCTGTGTGCTCGCCTTCAATCCTCGGGCAGGTGCTTGGGTCACAGGAGAACGTCTGAATCGCCCCCAACCCCCCGAACCCTGGGGTCTCCCAGGCAGAGGGCACAGGACCCACCCTCGGAGTCCCTCTGCTGGAGGCACAGGACCCACCAGGGGCCCAGGACCAGGGTGTCCTGGGCAGCAAGACTCGAGTTCAAGTTCTGGACCCAGGTGGGTGGTGTGACCCCGGGCAGGCTGGTGAACTCTCTGGGAGCCTCGGTGTCCTGGCGGGTGAAACAGGGAAAAGGAGACCTTCCTCGTAACTTCAAGGAACAGTGTACGCTGTGTGCTTAGCGGGGCGCCTGACACTAGTGGTAGTAGGGTTACACACACACACACACACACACACACACACACACACACAGAACGTTGGCTATTGTTGCTAGTGAGTGTGTGCTGGAAATTCATCTCCTTTCCTTGCAGAGAGGCCCGGGCTGGTGGGTGGGTCGCCGCGGGGCATCTCCGGAGCCTGGGCCGGAGGGGGAGGGGCCGGAGGGGAGCGAGTGGACGCGGTCCTCTCGCGCCACCTGCCGGCGACACGGGCCCGAGGCCGGTGGCGAGCGCCGTGAAGGGGTCCTTCGGGAGGAGGACCCATCCGGGAAGATGAAAGCGGCCCAGGGCGGGCGTGTGCTGCGTTCCAACGACGATTTCCGGCTCTTCGCGCGCCCGGAGCGGGGCTCCCGAGACGCGAGAGGCCGGCGGCGCCCCGCCGCTGCGGTGCCCCGGCCCCTCCGGCTTCCGGACGCCGCCCGGCGGAGGCTCCCGCGGCTCCCGTGAGTAGCCAGGGGGCAGGTTGCACGGCGCTCAGCTCCCGGTGCTTTCGGGGCGCGGGCAGATCCTTCCTCCAGCCCAGCCCCCGACGCTGACCTTGCCGCTGCGTTTCCCTCCCCCGCCCCCTCCCCGATCTTGGTGGCTCTTGGTGGCGGGGCGCCCGTGGAAGGGGGCGGCGCTCAGGGTGTGTTTTGAAGGTCGAGGTGTAAGACTTGGAGCCGCGGTGGGTGTTAGAGCGGGTTGTGCCAAGGATGATGTTGTGGCTTCGGTTTAACTCGCGGAAATGAGATGTGAGGTTGGGGAGGGCAAGAGGGCAGGTGCGGGGTGGGGGGCTCGCAGGCAGGAAGGGCCGCCTGCGGGCGAAGGGGAGCCGTGCAGGTCAGAGGACCGCAGGTCTGGGTGAGGAGGGGTTGTTGGATCTCAAGGAGGGGACAGAGATCGGCGTGGGGGCGAGAGGAGACATCCACATTGAAGAATAACCTATTTTTTGCTTGCGTGCATTGTAACATATACGTCATATACGTCATATACCTCGGTACTGGTGGGCCTCGGAACTCGTCAAGCCCTGTGCCGGTCGCATTGGGCGAGGAAAAGATGTTTCAGCACTCGGCGCGTGCCCGGGACTCCTGACGAGAACGGGTGCGGGCTGGTTTTGGTGCCAGTGGGTCTCGGCACTCATCACGAGTTCCGGAAGGAGTCAACAGTGCACACGTACGTTCGTTCTTTTAGGAAAGTTGAGTATTTTACTATGTACTGTCAGTCTCAAACCACAACTCTCGAACATCCCGCATTTTGTTGCGATAATGTGTAAGGTGAACCATAATCAAACGTCATTGGTGTGAATGAGTAAATAGTCGAGGTTTCGATCACAGAGCAGGAGATCAGAGATCAAAGGAGAAACATTTCATTGTGGGGTTCTTGTGGCTTCAGAATCAAGGAGGTGATACACAGAATCAGAAAACCTCTGTGTGTGTGTGTGAGAGAGAGAGAGAGAGAGAGAGAGGGAGAACTGGAAACGCCAGTGTGTGAAATGGAAACCTCGTCACCGACCCCATCCTCCCAGGAGTGCATTCGCGTGGATTTGTCCGGATCCCGTGAGCACCCTGAACAGCTGCGGGCGTCAGCGGCACCAGTGGGACTGGCTGCCTGCTTAACCGGTGAAGTGTTTCTAAGTGTTCATGAAAGGGTTTCCTAGTTTTTTCAAGATACAGATCTTTACTGCTGAGTTTTCCATTGATTTTGATTTTCATCTGTACATCATTAACAGTGCTCCTATTTTTATTAATCAAAGGTCTCTTTGTTAGAGTTTATACGCTGCATTAAGGAACGGATTTTGTCACTGGATCAAAACAACCCCAGTCCCAGTGAACTGGTTCTTTTACAGAGAACGGTGGCTGACATCAGTAAAATGCTCATCACCTGGCTACTTCGAGATCCCCCAACGTCCACTGTGTGAGCACCCCACAGACGGAGTGAAACCATCCGAGTGACATCAGACGCTTTGGCCTAAGCTGGGGATGTCTGGCCTCGGTCACCTCAGGGCCTGCACACACCAGCTGCTAAAATTCTGCGGTGCGCCAGAAGTATATTTTTTGCCATTCTTACAAAAAATAGAATTTTTACTCATCGACACTGGGCAGCTGTTGTATTGGATGCTGCATTTTTTCAAAGATTTTATTTATTTATTTTTAAATTTATTTTTAGAGAGGGAAGGGAGGGAGATAGAGAGAGAGAGAGAGAAACATCAATGTGTGGTTGCTGGGGGCCGTGGCCTGCAACTCAGGCATGTGCCCTGACTGGGAATCAAACCCACACCACTTTGGTTCGCAGCCCGTGCTCAATCCACTGAGCTACGCCAGCCAGAGCTGATGCTGCATTTTTTGTTTGTTTGTTTGTGTGTGTGTGTGTGTGTGTGTGACAGTGTCAGGGAGCAGAGGTCGGTGGCCCTGACTGGAGAGGCGGGAACTGCACGTTGTGCACACTCGGGCAGCCCGCAGGCTGGAAACCACTGCTCTGAGCTTCTTGAGTCTAAGGCGCGACCCGTACCTTCCCGAACCTTCCCGTGAGTGAGAGATGTTACTAATGAAGAGCAGGATGAGTCTCATTTCAGCACTTTTCATTTTTTGATTGCCTTGGGGCAAATGTTCGTTATTCTTTTTACAAAATTTTTATTTATTTATTTTTAGAGAGAGGGGAAAGGAGGGAGAAAGAGAAGGAGAGAGACATCAGTGTGTGGTTGCTTCTCACGTGCCTCCCACTGGGGACCTGGCCCACAATCCAGGCCTGTGCCCTGACAGGGATCAAACCCGTGACCCTTCGGTTCAAAGACTGGTGCTCAGTCCACTGAGCCACACCAGCCAGGGGTGTTTCTAATCTTTAGTTCATATTACATAGTCCATGGCGCTGCAAGGTCAGTGAGACCCACCGGGGGCTATGACTGTGGTCCCCTCACCCACTCTGTCTGCCTGAAATATTCTTTCCCCCACCCCTCCCCTCCACGCCAGCGTATTACAGACTTCACCCACTCTTCAAGCCACTCTCTCAGCACCCCACCTGCCCTGAAATACCCCCTGAGCCTCGCAGAGGTCTGACAGAACCTCTCTCTCCCCGGTGTCCCCGGCCCACATCTGCCTTGCCATCGCGTCCTGTGGGGACGCCCTCGGCACCCCTCTGGCCTGGCGCCGGCCCGGCGCCGCATGCTGGGCTCAGCAGGGAGCTTCCCAGCTGAAAAGACTGTCCGACTTAGGCCCTCAGTTCCGCCGGTGAGGATGTGGACCCGAGCTCAGACGCAAGTCCCACTGACCGCGGGAGACCGCGTCCGCTTGTCCTGTCTTCCTCGGGGGCAGCGGGGACGCACACGCGTGTGCCCCGGGACACGCGGGCAAGGACGTCCGCTTCCCGGAAGGTCAGAGTCCGCTGGGCAGAGGGGGCAGCAGCCATCTGGGGAGTGAGTGGACGATGAACACGGGAACGAAGGTGTGAGTCGAGGAATCCCCGTCTGTGGTCACACTGTGTGACCTTCCCGATCCCAGTGTGGGACGACAGGGTGGCAGGTCGGTTCATGAAGCCGCAGCGCCGGCGGGGTGGCGGGGTGGCCGCCCTGGGGGCGGGGGGGGGGGAGTGGCCCGTGGAAGTGCAGGTGGGGGTGTCTCTGTCTCTCTCTGTCGTCACTGCCTTGCCCTCCGGGTCTCGTGGCCGATTCTGTTCACATGGTCAGGGTCTCGTTCCGCACCCGCCGGCCGCCGGTGCTGATTTCTGTGCTGGGTTTCCACTGGCTGCGGGCCCGCCTCACCCAGGCCAGCGGGCCCACCGACTGCGGCTGGGTGTCGTCACTATTCACGGCATCTACGTCACGTTAGCCCCTCTCCTCCCCCCGGGGCAGGCTTCCCGACGGGCACCCTGCTCCTCAGTGTAGGTGCCCCAGGGAGTCCGACGGGGCGCCGGCGGCAGTGCTCCCCAGACCTGCGGGGGGCCTGGCCGGGGACGGCTCGGGCCCGAGCCCCTCACAGCGCGTCAGGAAGGACTGCCAGTTGGGGGGCGTGAGGGGCAGTTTTATCTGAAAATGGTTCCAGAACCTGCCAGAGAGAGAGAGCAGAGATGAGGTCTGGCTCCCTCCCCCCTTTGGCCTGCTGCGTCTCGGGGTGTGTCGGTTCCCGCCGTCAGCGCTCCCCGAGAAACCCGTTTCGGGGCTGGTCCGGCCGCTCAGGCGGCTCAGCATCGGGGCGCTTTGGCCCGGCTGTGGGGGATCCTTGTGCGGCAAAGCGCAGGTGTTTGCACGGAGCCCGCTGCACCAGGGCCCAGACTGGGGGGGGCAGGGGCCTGGGCGGCCCCCTGCGTCGGTGCCGCGAGGGGGGCTGGCTCCCTGAGCCAGGACTGGGCGGGCGGCAAGGCCGTGTGGGCACTGGGTCCCGCAGCCCCACCCCTGCGCTAGGAATTTGTCCTGAGGAATCGGCGTTTATTCGCCAAACCACCGTTCCCATAGCGAGAAGCGAGAACTCTGCAGGGAGACACACGGTGGGGCAGACTGTTCCAGGAACACGCGGGCAGGAAGGTGTGCGCAGCGTTACCCTGTTTCTGTAAACAGTGCACGTACTCCTCCGAGCTCTTGGACAGAAACAGGCTAGCTGGGCACCAAAGTATGAATCGCTCTGTCTGTGATGTGCGGTTACTTGTGGTTGAAGTTGCTTCTTACGTTCGCAACATCGTTCCACATTTCCTACAGCAGATACGTACTGCTTCCATAGCCACACACACACGCACACACACACACGCATCGCATTTTAAGAGCAACGAAGGCAAACTGGGCTGTGGCTGCCTCCCAAGATTCCTTGTGAACCCCCCGCCTTCACTTTCAGGGCCTTTGTCGTGGGGACACGAGATAACACAACAGTCTCACACGGCAGTATTCTAGAAGTTTCCAAGATGGAGGATGTTTCCTTAAGTAGCCCCCAGGACACCCCCCCACCCCCGGAGGTGCCGCACACAGCCCCGCTTCCCCAGAACAGGAAGGCAGGCGTGCGCGTTGGGGAAAGAGACCACAGTGGGGACTGTTGTATGGCTGTTGACACATTTGAGGTTGACATGTGCGTCCCAACCAGGAGGGGGACCAAAGGCGCCCCAATGAGCCCCGGCCGGGTGGTCAGTCAGTTGGAACATGGTCCTGTACACCCAACGTTTGCGGGTTCGATCCCCAGCTGCGGTGCATTTGGCAAGGAAACAATCGATGTTCCTCTCACATGGGTGTTTCTCACATGGGTGTTTCTCTCTCTCTCTTTGTCTGTCTCTGTCTCCCTTTCTCCACCCACAAATCGAACACATCCTTGGGTGAGGATTAAAAAAAAAGATACACGGATGGGTAAAAAGGCAAGCTGTCGAATGCAGGCCCTGGGCTTAGGTTACATCGGCGACAGTACCCAGCCGCAACCACAGGGGGCGTTTCGTGGAGAACCAAAGAGTTCAGGGCAGTGCCGATGCCCCCGGGGCCTGGTCCTGGGTGATCCCCACCCAGCTGCCCCCAAAGGCCGCCCCCGGGGCGCAGTGGGGGGAGGGGCAGGAAACGGGATTGTGTGGGGCGGGTTCTTTACTGTCTGTTTTACAGACTTCTACAGCCTTCCCATTTTTTATCCTTTAAAAGCACTGAAGGCAAAGAAGTGAAAAAGAAATTTTAATATATTTCGAGCAAGCTCGTGAGCTCAAGGGTGGAAGGGAGGTGGTGGGTTTTGCCCCTTGAAAATAAATTCCTGCGTGTTCCAGAGGGTCTGGGCTAACGGGAGGGGCGCGTCCCTCTGGTGACTGCTCTGCCAACAGGAAGATGGCCCAGGGGCCTTCCTGTCATTTCAGCTCAAGCACTTCCCCTGTATCCTTAAAGTCTGATAATGCAAGGGACTCACAAGGGTTTTCTTGTTCTTTTTTTAATCCTCACCCGAGGGTATGTTTACTGATTTTAGAAAGAGCGGAAGGGAGAGAGAGAAACACTCATTGGCTGCCTCCCAGAGGACCCTGGCCAGGGATCAAACCCACAACCTAGGTATGTGCCCTGTCCAGGAATCGAACCCTTAACTTAGGGTACGGGAGGACGCTCTAAGCAACCGAGCCACTCCGCCAGGGCAAACCAGACTTGCTCGCCACAGGCTAACAGAGGAAGGCAGCTCTGGTGCTGCAGCCCCCCGTGACCGCCGGTCACCGAGTCGGCATCGGGGGGGTGGGGGAGCACAGGCGGTGCGGACTCACAGGTGGTGGTATATGTCCGGATCCCTCCGCAGCCGGGTCTGAAACCCGATGTACAGGTCGTCCCAGAGCAGGCCGTTCTTCACCACGTGCCGCATGACGTCCACCCGGCTCCGGATCTGAAACGGACGCGGGGCAGTGAGCAGGGCGCCCCCCGCACGGCGGCCCCTGGATGTGCCTGGGGCGTCCCGGAGAGGCGGCCGCTACAGCGGACACCACAGGCTGGGCGAGAAGGGGCCGGAGTGCGGGGGAAACGGAGGAACGGGAAACGGGTCGGGAGCTGGGGTGCGTCATGGCTCAGAGCACAGTCAGATTCGTGGGTTCAAATCCAGGCGCTACCATCCCGTGCCTGCTTCCTCTTTATTTTTTAAAAAACATCTTATTTATCTATTTTTAGAGAGGGGAAGGGAAGGAGAAAGAGAGGGAGGGGGAGAAACGTCAGTGTGTGGTTGCCTCTCACACGCTCCCTACTGGGGACCAGGCCTGCAACCCAGGCATGTGCCCTGACGGAATCGAACCAGTGACCCTGTGGCTCACAGGCCGGTGCTCAATCCACTGAGCCACCCCAGCCAGGGCCATCGCCTCGTTTATAGAACGAAGATACGGGACCACTCCTCCCAGGATCTGTGTGAGGAGTAATTCAGCCAAGGTACACAGAATGCGTAAGCAGGGCCGGCACTCAGGGAGCGCCCGGCCAGCGTGCGCCGTCGCTGCTCCTCTGGACGCAGGACACCTGGTCCCCCGCCGGAGCCTGCAGAGGCTAAGCAGGGCCAGCAGCGTCTTGGGCGCGGCTCCTCCCTGAGGTCGCCACGGCCTTTACCTGTCGAGAACCCCAGCCCCTGACGCAGAAGGTGTTGGACAGCCAGGGCGCACAGGCTTAGGAGGCAAGCAGAGGTGGGCTGCGATTTCAAGTAGCTCCTGCGATGAGCGGCAGCCAAAGGGCGGGGAGAGGCGGCAGAGCCCGAGGGAACTCAGCGCGGGGGGCGGAGGCTGCGCAGGGGGCGACAGCGGGTGCACAGGAAGCAGCTGCCCCACGTCCGGGCGCGGTCCCACCGAGCAGCACCTCCGGACGGCTCTCGGAATACAAGGGGAGGACCTGTTGGGGGAGGGGAGCGAGAGAGCAGGCAGCGTATGGGTCCTGTCGCAGGACCAGAGCCTCCGCACCTTGGTACTTAGGGGTGCCCGGCCTCGTAGCTGGCTCCTCACCCTCGAAGCTTCAACTAGTGACCCCTGGCCCAGTGCAGCCTGACCTACAGCCCCTTTTAGAAAACGGAACTATCGCCCTGGCTGGGTGGCTCAGTTGGTTGGAGTATCTTCCCGTAACCAAAGGTTGCGGGTTTGACTCCTGGTCAGGGCACACAGCTAGGCTGGGGGTTGAGCCCCAGTTGGGGCGTGTGCAGGAGGCAACACATCAGTGTTTCTGCCTCACATCGTATTTCTCTCTCCCTCCCTCCCTCCCTACCATCAATAAACATAGCCTTGGGTGGGGATTTTTAAAAAATAAAATAAAGTGAAAACTTGGATTATCTTCCCACAGGTATAAATCTGGGTATTTTACATTGAAAATCCAGATTTCCAAGTTCTCTGGGAAGCTGAGAACACAAATCCAGCTGTTAAAATGTGGTTGAAAGACACCGTTATTCAGTGAGGGCGGCACCTGGAGGCCACTCGCGCCCCCCAGGCACTCCGCAGAAGCTTCAGGATGGGCCGCGTGCCCTGCCAGCTCAGCTAACGGCTCTCACATGCGTGTGGAATTCCCATGAATTCTAGCGCATGCTCACATGTATGCTATATCTCATGCTATTTCTTTCTCTTTTTAAAAAGATTTTATTTATTTATTTTTAGAGAGGGAAGGGAGGGAGAAAGAGAGAGAGAGAGAAACATCAATGTGCGGTTGCTGGGGGTCATGGCCTGCAATCCAGGCATGTACCCTGACTGGGAATCGAACCTGCGACACTTTGGTTCGCAGCCCGAGCTCAAGCTACTAAGCTACACCAGCTGGGGCTTCTCATGCTATTTCTCATGGGAAACTGGCAAGAAGGTGATGCACCCCGTGGCAGGAGGGAAGGCGAGGCTCGCACGGCTCAGTAACTTGCCCTGAGCCCACGGCTCCAGGCTCACGCCTGCCATGGGTGAGGGGTTTGCTCAGACTGGAGCTCAGGAACTGTGTTCCTTTATGCTGGCTCAGCCCCCTTTCTGGCCCACTCCGTGGGTTCCCGTGGGCAGGAGACGCCCCTGGATGTGGGGCGAGGGGCTCGCAGCAGCGCCCAGCTGCTCCTCCGACAGAGAGGAGCAGGCAGAGACCGGCCCTGCAGAGCACTGGCAGAGAGCAAGCACGCAGCCTGGTGGCAGGGACTGTCTCCCTGTGGGTGTGTGAGCTGTGACAGGTGCAGCACAGTCAGGGCAGGCGTGAAAGCACCAGTCCTGCTGGCCTGGCCGCTCCTCGGTCACTCTAAACGACCCTCAAGGAACAGGTTCAGGCGGACGGAAGGAAGGGGCAGGGAGGGACGAGGGCCACTCCCACGTGCACGGCCCACTCACCTCCTCGTAGGGGTGCTCCCGGCTCGGTCTCTCTTTGGGAAAGGACAAGTCCAGGAAGTCGACCAAGTAGTCGTACCCGCCCGGGAGAGGGCTGAAGTCCTCGTCCGTCTCGATCATCTGGGGGACGACGGCGTGGGGAGGGGCAGACGCGTCAGTCTGGGTCAGGGTCCTTAAGGGAATTCTAGGCTGTGTAAGGCCCCAGGGCGCCCACACGGGCTCGGTGACCTGGGGCTTGGACAAGAGGACTCTCTGCCCCTCTCCCAGCTCCTGCCCCTCATCGATTCCCATCAGGTTTTCCGAGGTTCTCGATACCCTAAGTGTACCGGCAACGGACACCCAGCACCGCCCACGGTTGCCCAGTGACTCCGTGTGGGGTGTTTCCCGTCGTCACACGGCAGCTAAACATAAATCGTCTCACCCGAGTCTCCAACCATGTTCCCTTTCCCCTACGACCGAGCGCACCCCGCATCCCAGGGTTTCCCGGGTCTGGGGTTGGCAAAGACAGCTCCCTGAAGGGCACTGGGAGCTGACAGAGACACCCCGATTTTATTCTGGAGACTTTTAAATCTGCGCGCACCCCACTGAAGGCCGAGCGCACCCCACTGAAGGCCCAGTGCACCCCACTGAAGGCCGAGTGTGCCCCATTAAAGGCGGGGTGTACCCCACTGAAGGCCGAGTGCGCCCCACTGAAGGCCCAGTGCACCCCATTAAAGGTGGAGCGGGGTGGGGGGGCTGTTGTCAGCCGGCCCGGCCCATCCGTTAGGCAGCGCTGGGAGGGGGAGAGCCTACTGGGACACGGCTCGGGATCCTGGGGTTTCCGTCCACTCCCACAGCCCACGACAGCAAAGAAGAACAAGCAGAGTGGCCTACCCGGACCACCAGGTTGTAATCCTTGAATCCAGCCCACGTGAAGTACTCCTCGATCCAGGCGGGGTGCTGGAACACGGAGTCTCCCACGGCCGCATTCAGGATCTCCAGGTAGGGCCCGAAGTCCCAGGTGTCCTTGTACACTTTGGCGCCCCCTGGAGGCTCTGTGATGCACTCACTTCAAGACCGAGGCGAGAGGGCGGTGGGAGAAGGCAGGCAGGCACATGTTAGCGTTCCAAATCCAAAACCAAGCCGCCCAGTAGCTCCCCCACCCCCGTGCTCAGAGAGGGGGCCCAGGCCCCCCAGAAGTACTCAAAGTGAGCAAAGGCCTCTCTGGCCCTGGAGCTACAGAAAATACACCGCTTTTATCCTGAGGGCACTGGGGAGACCTTGAAGTTGAAGACGGGAGGGGCGGCAGCGGCTTTGCGTTTTAGAAAGGTGACTCTGGCAGCAGGGGGTGTCCAGACCTTTCCTGTGACCCCGGGAAGGATGGCACTCCACGCCAGGACCCTGGGGGGCCCCATGTCAAGGGTCCCTGGGATACAGTAACTTCCTAAACGACACTCGCCCTTGTCCTATGCAATGTACTCAGGTCTGTTCTAGTCTGTTCTCTCTTCCTTCCTTCCTTCCTTCCTTCCTTGCTTCCTCTCTCTCTCTCTCCCCCCTCCCTCCCTCTTTCTCTTTCTTCCTTCCTTTCTTATCTCACCTGAGCATATGTTCATTGATCTGAGAGAGAGAGGAAGGCAGGGAGAGAGAGGGAGGGAACATCAATGTGAAACATTGATTGGTTGCCTCTTGTGCATGTCCCAATCCGGACTCAAATCCACAGCATTTCGATGTATGGGATGATGCTCCAACCAACTGAGCCACCGGGACAGAGCCTGTTATTTCATTTGAAAAGATGCTTATTGAGCCCTGGCTGCTGTGGCTCAGTGGACTGAGAGCTGGTCTGCAAACCAAGGGGTTGCAGGTTCGATTCCCAGTCAGGGCCCAGTAGGGGGCGAGAGAAGCAACCACACATCGATGTTTCTCTCCCTCTTTCTCTTTCCCTCTCTAAAAATAAATAAATAAAATCTTTATGCTTATTGCAATCAATGCCGAGATTGTACAACCATCAGCCACCAGCAGGGGCTGCTGTGCAAATCTACGTGAAAAACTAAGAGCCGAACACCGGCCATGCATAGGGCTGGCGATGCGGGTGGGTCTGTGGGGATGCCTGGAGGAGGACAGACCAGGCTGGGTAAGGAGTTTGATGCGGGGGCTCAGCCACAGGCAGAGGCGGTTGCCTGCCCGCCATGGGCAGGCCTGTGGTGGGGTGAGGCCGGGAGGAGGTGAGCTTGGGGGCCTGCGCCCCTCTCCGACTCCACTGGTTCATTTCTATGCGAGGAACTCGCGGTTCCACTTGGCTCCAGGCAGGTGTTCACAGACTCTAGGTCCGTGCCACCGATGTTGGCTGTCCGCGCCTTGCCCACCTGCAGCGGGCCTGCAGGTCACAGGTACGCTCTGGAGCGGAGGCCGGTGGGAAACCACCTGTCAGGCTGCTCCCACTTCACTGACTCCAGCCACTCACTGCCGACCCCCACCGGGAGGACCCCTCCCCCCCGCCCCGGAGGCTCTGAGATGGGGAAGGCGGCTGAGCAGTTCCTGCAGGACGAGAACTTCCCGGAGACGTGGGCTTCCCCCTCGACTGAAAGTGCCCAACTCATAGCTTATCTTGTTCAGACAGTGGCCTTCTTATTCTGTCTCAGCCTTGCTGTGCCAGGCAACAAGGCCCACCGTCCCCACACAGCCACCCGTCACGGGGCCACGGCGAGCCCTCTGTTTTCTCAGCCAGGAAAACCCGAGAAAACCCGAGAAAGCACGCAGACCCTTCTTATCTCTGTGACCGTCCGAGCCGAACCTGTCTGTAGGGTCCTTGAGCATCCGGCCCAGGTCGAGCATGGCTCCCGGGCGGGGGGTCCACGTCACCACTTCGGAGCTTTTCTTGATGAGGTCGTTGAGTTCGCTCGGGTCGTTTTTGGTGTTCGTGTCCTTAATGTACCTGCAGAAGGAGACCGAGCCCCGGTGGGCGGGTCATTCCCCGAGGCGCAGGCTGATCAGGAGGACAAACTTACAGACTTGATTCTGCCATCTCCGCCTTCTCACTGCCCGGCCCCTCCGCGCGCCCAGGGGACAGCGGAGACCTGGGCCAGGGTCCCCACCCAGGGAAGCATTAGTAGGCAGGTAAGGCTGTGTGTACGCCTTGGTTTTACGTGTAATGATAGGGTTTTACATTTAGATGTGGAATCAATATCTAGGACGCAATCCTCATTGGAAAGAAGTCACCTGTAGGACACTGACAGGTAGGTGGGGACAGCACGCTCGCGCACTGAACGCTAATTAAGTAAGGGCACCTCGTCAGGACTTATAGCAAACGCTTCACATGAGCTACCTGGTTTTGTCTTCGCAATCTCGAACGAGGGAGCCGCCATTATTGCTCTCCTTTTATGGAGAAGGACGCCGGCCTAGGGAGGCCCAGTGACTTGCCCCAGGTGACCGGCGCTGTGTCCACCCAGCCTGGGCAGGCCCAGCCTTCCCAGGAGGCTGCGGGCGGGGGGTGGGGGCCTTCCCTCAGGGTGGGGAGTCCGGTCTGCCAACTTCCCACCCCTTCCGCCATGTGAGGTTACATGACAAAGTCTGTCAGCACCTTGGGATCGTGGACTTCCCAGAACTGAGACAAAGAAATTTCTGTTGTTTGTAAGTCCAAACAAAAAAAAAATCTTTTCATTGCAAACCACTAAAAATCCACCGTTGCCAAAGAACACAATGCCGAGAGTCACGGCCCTTCCTGAGGTCTGCAGCCTAACCGCGCCTTTGCTCGCGGTTGGGGAGCTTCCAAACCTAAGTCCAAACCGCGGCCTTTCGGGAAAAGCCGCAACCCCCCGTTGCAATGCCTTATGGGGCGTGTGGCAGCCCCCCGTTGCAATGCCTTATGGGGTGTGTGGCAGCCCCCCATTGCACTGCCTTATGGGGTGTGTGGCAGCCCAGGCGAGAAAGGCAGCTCCAGGGCAGGGCGCGTCGGGGTTTCAGCCCCCCTGCGGGCAACGCACGTGCGGGTGCTGCTGCCGGGAGTCTACTCTCTGAGTTAGTTGCAGTCTGGTCTCCTGGACTGCGCGGATACTTGCATTCAGGCGCCCAGCCACAAAACACAGGCGAGCGTTTGTGTCCCTACAGCACCAAGGGGGCCTGGCCTATGTTACTTACGGCCCCGGAGTTAATTTTGCAGACAGGGGTAAAGCTGTCCCTGCCCCCGTGGCCTCAGCGGCGTCTCCCTCCTGCGCGGCTCGTGTCCTGCCACCCGGAGCAACGCCACCACGGTCTCAGCCCCCGACTCCCGCTGGTCCCCAAACGCTGGCGAGCTGGCCCCCTGCCTTCGCCCTGCTCCTCTCTAAACCAGGCTGCTGCGATCGCTCTTCCTAAAACACAGCGGTGGCGGCCACAACCTTGCGTAACCTCCTGATGCTGCTTTGCCTCCCTGTCTACAGTCGTTAACAGAATGGACCCCAGACGGCGCCCTCCGAGGGGCAGCGCAGGTACCGAGGGGGGCGCTGGCCGGCCGACTGCGCATGCACGGAAGTGTGGCTGGCGGGCGCTTCGACCCGCAGGCAGCGCGGCGCGCGCAAGGGTCCAGTGAATGAACAAGCGCCCACGACGCGGTTCATCCGCAGGTCCTTGCAGCTCGGCCTCCGTCATGTCCCCGGAGTCTGAATTCTCAACCTTTGCTGCCACTCGTCATGGCTTCTGAGGTCACCGTAGTGACCCCCGGAGGCGAGGGGCAGCCAGCACCCAGCCATACCTGTCCGATGGGTGCGCTTCCACGAAGTACCCGGCAAAGGGGCAGAAAATCCGGGGCTGCAGCTCCCGCACCAGCCGCGCCTTGTAGTGCAGCAGCTTCCTCCGCTCCGCGCGGATGAACTGGGCTTTCCACTCCTCTGCAAGGACAGGGCTCGGGTTAGTCTCGTCTACGTGGGCAGCCATCGCAGGTCAGCCACCGTTCCAGTGGGTCCCGGCTCCCCCCGGAGGGGGAGCGGATGGATGACTCACGCAGAAATACAGCAAACCTCCGCGTCATCGCTCTAAGGTCTGCGAAGTTCCGCTGGTTGCTCGGAAAACCCTACCACATCAGCCAAAGACACCGAACCCCCCGCCCCCGCCACCACCCCGTGGTTCCTGGCAGCTCACTGGGATCCTGGCTGAACTCACTCACGTGTGGTTGCTCGTCTCCCTGTGCGTGCACACTTCAAGGGCACGCTGATTCTTGTGGTTATGAACTCTCGGCTGACATGGGAATGCCTTTACATATTGTTTTGGTGGATTGAGCAACAAAGCGGGGCCGTCACACCTGGGCCCAGGCACAGCGGCCAGGAGCATGAGCGGTGAGTGAGGTAGCACAGGACAGAATTACAGCTGCCCCAGGAAAACGCCCACGCCCGCTTCCTCCTGGGTAAGGTGGAATCCAGATGCCTGCCTCGTGGGCTGTTCATCTGCCTACTCACTCCCTGATCGGTGTGTACCGAGCGCCCACCGTACGCCTGACGCGGCCCTAGGCACGGCCCTAGGCACGGAGGATGGAGTAGTGGGCAAGGCCCGCCACTCAGGGCGCATGCATTCTAGTGAGGGAAAGTGGTCATGAGTAAGCCCCTAAAGGAGGCGTTTCAAAGAGTGAGGGACGAAGAAGGAAGTGAAAGAGGTCACAGGTGGGGGGGGGGAGGGGGATGGAGGCTGGGAGAGATGGGTGGGTGGAGGGCCGTTACGGGACTGTGGTTGGTGAAGGTGACATTTGAGTCAGGGGCACAGAGGTGATCTGCCGTAGGCACGGAATGACAGTGGCACCTCAGGAAGTGGAAACAGCAGGTGCCAAGGCCCAGAGCGGGCAGGGGGCACGGGTGAGGGGCTGCGGTGTGGGTGGGCGGTGTGAGCACACAGCCGCGACAGCGCAGTCTGGGGAGAGGCGCGGTGGGCGGGGCCCAAGGGGCAGGGGACCCGGCAGAGAGCGGTTCGCACTCCTGCTGCTGTGACAATTTGAGGAACAGGAAAAATAAGTGACCCCTGGCCTTGACATGACCACCATTAGTACACTGGTGCCTGCACTCACTCACACGTGCACACACACATTCACAGATGCAGTTGCACACTTACACACTCACACTCGTTCACACGCTCGAGTGGGATCATGGCAACCACCCTTCAGCAGGGACGTGTCGTCTCTCCGGTCACACGGTTTCCCCCTTGACCATGCACGGGGGCTCACGTTGTCCCGGAACAAGGGGGGATGGACCGAGAGAAGAAAGGAAGGGGCGGGGCGGGGGCTTCCTCATGCTGCGGGGGGCTGCTTCCTGCCACCGTGTTAAACAGAGACCATTCACCCAGCGGGGGGCAGAGGGGCTCCTGCTGTGGACCCCACACTTTGTTTTAGCTTTGAGATGCAGTTGACATAGGACATGGTGTAAGTTTAAGGCGTGCAGCGTGGTGGTTTAATACACACGTGTGCTGCTGAACGACTGCGGACAGCAAGGGGTTGGTTAATACCCCGCCACTCCGTGCGCGATGGGCGCGGTGTGCGCGCCGGTGTCTGTGGGTGGTGAGCAGCTTGAGGCGCAGGACTCTGCAGTGTCAGCTCCGCTCACCACGCTGTGTGTTTGCATCGCCGGAACTTACTTATCTTAAAACTGTAGGTTTGTGCTCTTTGCCGCCACCTCCCTCCCCACTTCCTCTCCCACGCTTTGAAGAGGGGCCCAGGGGACCTGCCTGCGCTCCGTTCTGAACCACACGCTCAGAGCCGCGCCACCCGTCAGACCAATCTCGCTGCGACCTGGTTTCCGCCGTGAGTCACGTGGTCCTTTCTTGTGGCTCCTCCTGCGAGGCCCCGCCCACCTCTGCGCCTCTCCGGGCTCCACCAGCACCCTTGGGGCTGGGAACTCTAGTTTACTGGTCTGTGGCTGGCGCTAAGATCTTGAGCTTCTAGCGGGGAGGCACCGCGTCCTCATTATCTTTGCGTTCACGCTCCCGGCCTTTGGCAAAGCGCCCTGACTGCGCCTGGGTGCCGCGCTGACGTAAAGGATTACCAGTGAACTTTCCGCCACTGAAAGTCATCGGAAAGCCCGACGCTCCTCCAGCGAAATCACTCATCATCAGAGCGACCTTCGTGGGCAGCCTGCCCCCGTTGGGCCTGGTGCAGTCCACCGTGTTGAGTATTTTGTGCCCTGTGGGGAAAGAAAGGGGAACACCGGAGCTCTGTGAGTTCCGCAGCGGGCAGTCTTCCGCCACAGCCCGCGTGGTCTGACTCATGTGACCGCGGGGGACTTGCTCCCGTCCAAGGGGAGACTTCAAACCTAAAACCCTCTCTGGCGTATTTTGAATTGCCCAGTGGCGTCCGGTGAGGACTGTGAGCTCGACTCCACTCCAGGGTCACAGACGGACCACTGTCCCTGGCCCCCTGTGGCCACACCTGGGCCCACAAAGGAAACGGGCTGGGGCAGCGCAAACACCTGGGCCTCTCGCAGGCGCCGCCCGGCGCTCGCCGCCAGAAAGTCAGGCTCTTCCCACACGGGAGGCAGAGTGCGCGCGTCTGCTGGGGTCCAGCACGATTACAGATCAGGGAAGGACGCTTTTCCCACAAAGGCGGTTTTGAAGAAACTGCTCTACGTGAAGTATAGGTTATCTGTTGCCCTGTGGGAAAAGCTTTGCACCTGTCCCCACACGAGACTGGTGGTGGTTCTCTGCAAAGAGCGCCCGAACGATAGCCCGTCTTCCTGAGACAAGGGTCAGGTACGGTATGCTCTGCGGACACTCGGGACGAAGGAGGTGAACGCAGGGTGAACCGGCCGTTATGACCCCCGCCCCCCCACGAGCCCTGTTCATCCGTCACCGTTGATGAGGGTCCGGCAGTACCTTTGTACTCCACGATGATGCAGGTGTCCATCTCGGGGTGGACGCCGTCCATCAGGATCATGAACCGAAGGTTCTTGTCTACCTGCAATGTCACAAGAACCCAACGGCAGTGGGTGTCAGCCAGCAATCTGTTCAGTCCTGGAGGGAGCTGTTGCGACTTCGGGAAAGAAGTCTCCTTGAGCCAGGGCCAGATTTCCTTCCTGTGTGATGGAGTCCTGCCCACGAGCCCACCTGTGATTCTAGCTCCGGGGGCCCTACGGCAGGGGCTGTGTGTACACGGAGCCACGCACAGAGAAAACGGGCCGCTGTCTCTTTAACCAGAAGCAGCGAGCTCGCCTAAACTGCGGCCTGGAAGGCGGGCTGGACGGGGCGAGAAGGACATGGACGTCTGACCTGCTGCCAGGTCCCGAACGGCACCACGTTGATGTTGGTCAGCTGCACGCCGCTCTGGGGCAGGTGCCAAAACACCGGCCGCTCCGTGTTGCCCACGTAGATGGGGATGTCGGGTCTCCTCTCCGCCAGCTTCCTCAGGGTCGGGTAGCTGGGACCCAAAGGGTGGAAAGGGCGACAGGTGAAAAACGGGGTCCTTTAGCCTCGACATGCTTGGCCACGAAGCAAGTGACCACAAAACTGGACCCTCGCCAGAGTCTTTCTCAAGGCGACGGATTGGCTGGAAGGTTCCTTTTCCATGTGAGAAGCTACCATACACCTGGTACGTCGGCCAGGTGGGCAGGTTCCCTCCGCCACACGGATGCTGCTTTGGGCAGCGGTGGTTCCCATGGAGGGGCAGAGTGAGACAAGTCACTCGCGAGAGGGTTCCCCTTGTCTGCCTCCGGGCAACGAGGCCCGGGCCACAGCACGAGGGGGACCTGCGGGTTTTTTAATTGTTGAGAATTCTTATAGGCATCTATTAATAATGTCATGCATTAAAATGCTCACTATATTTACACAGTACAGTCACGTTTCTTTGACTAAAAACTGTTCTCGAAAGTACACTGGCCTTTTCCCTTGGTTTTGTAAATCGAGGGGCTTCTCTTCAGCAAAGGAGGGTCAGACCAGACACATGATACATGTGACCCCACGTTTATGAGTCGACCAGACCACAGTTGAAAAGCAAGAGCCCATCAAGGAAACGGCTGACAGGAGTGAAAGTTGGGAGCTTCCGTGACTTTTCTGTCACCGACGGTCAGCGACACTGGGCACCATCGCCCTGCAGTGACACTGCGGCAGGCGAGAGCCGGCGTTCCGGTGCCTGAGAACTGGGCCCACACAGACCCCTGGAGTTAAAGCCAGACCGGTCTCCACGTCTGGGGTGGGGATGCAACTGGACTCAGAGACGTGAAGAAGTCCGCACCTTCCCTAAGCGGCAGTGTCTGCCCATAAAAGGCCTCTCCTCAGGGCTGCAGGTGACCGCGTTACCTAACAGCCGCGATGGAGCAACCGCCGACCAGTGTGGGCTTGCTCTCTGCGCCCGCTGTGCCAGTCCCCGGGGCTCGCACTGTCCTCACACGGGCCGCGTCCCTCCCCAGGGCTTTCGCAACACAGGGTTGTGCAAGGCCACCTCCAGGAGCGTCAGCGGGACAAAGCCATCGCTGAGAGAGTCCACAAGCAGCTTTTTTTTTCTTTCCTTTTCATAAATCCTCACCAGAGGATATTTTTGATTTCAGAGAGAGGGAGGGAGGGAGAACCACCAATCAGTTGCCTCCTGTATGCGCCCTGACTGGGGATTGAACCTGCAACCTCTCGGTGTATGGGACGATGCTCCAACCCGCTGAACGCTTGGCCGGGACCATAAGCAACTTTTTAATTAGTCGTGGCACCACACTTCCCCCACGGGTTGTGTTCCGTTTGCAAGTGTGTGGCAGGCAATTTGTTGCTAAACCAGTCAACTCAGTTTTTAAGCCATTTCCCTTTAGAAAGATAAAGGAGGGACTATCTGTGGTGTAGAGATACCATGTGCTTTGGGAGAGAAGAAAACCAAGGGGCCAGTCAGCTGTCAACAAGGTATTAACCCTGACCATGACCCCGTTTACCTAATTATGTCCTCGAGCGCCCTGTGTCACGTAAGGCCACAGGAGCCCTTCCCCTCTCTCCTTTGTGACCGCCTGGGCCAGGTTCCCACGAGGTAGTGTAGTGCACGAGGCTGGCTCCAGGCTCAGAGGTGGGGGTGAGCGTGGCTGGACAGACCAGGACCTGGCGGACCAGGGCCCCCTGCTGCGGCCAAAAAGGAGGGTTTTCATCTTTTCAGAATGGCCAAAGGGGAAGCCAAACGGGAGTCGATGTCGCCCTGGCTGAGTCGCTCAGCTGGATGGTGTGTCCTCCCCACATGCCAAGACTGCAGGTTCGATCCCCGGTCAGGGCACGTACAAGACTCAACCAATGAATATATCAGTAAGTGGAACAACACATCGATGCCTCTCTCCCCACTTTCCTCTCTCTTTTCAATCCGTGAAAACAAAAGGGCGGTGACATTTTGTGGCACTTGAACAGTGCAGCTGACTCGCTGTGACACTGGCCATACGGCCGGCAGAGCTGAAAACGTGCGCGGCGTGCTGATCCCCCGTAAACAAGGACGTGACGCAGGGGGTCCAACGCCCTGCGATGGCCGTTAACCCCGGGCTCCTACGGAGCGGGCGGAGGGAGACAGCGGACCCCGGCGGTGAGGGTCCGGACCCCCGCCCCCCGCTCTGCACAGCTGCTCCTCCAGCGCATGTGCCGTGCAGGCGCCTCCAGACCGCGGCTGCGCAGTCGCAGCGGCCCCCAGCTCGGCGCGAGCCGCGATCGCGCGAGACCCCGGAGCCCGCTCGGAGGGCCGGGCGCCCCTACCTCAGGTGGTCCGAGTGCATGTGGCTGATGTACACCAGGTCGGCCCGGCACAGCCGCTCCAGCCAGTCGGCGGGCGGCTCGTGGAGCAGCCACCACCCGCGCGCGAAGGCGGGGCCCGTCAGCCAGGGGTCGAACACCATCCGCTTGTCTCCCAGCTTGAGGTCCATGCAGGCGTGCGTCAGGTAAGTCACCTGGGGGGGAGAGGGAGATGCCCGTGGCGGCGGCCGGGTGGCAGCAGGCGGCCAGCAGGCCACAAGGCCCCGAGGGGCCCGGGCTGGTGAGCGCACGAGTCCCATGGGAGGAATCCGCTCCTGAGCGCGCGCGTGCGCGGGACTCGAGGAGCCTCGAGACCTGACCTAGGCACGAGGTCAGGGGCGCTGCTGTGTGTTAGCAGGGAAAGGCTCGCGGCAGTTCTGGGTGTCAGGCCCCTGCGTTAGCTGGTCTCGCTCTTGCTGAGTCTGTACTGCAGGGTGCGTTCTGTGGCAGCCCCCCCCCCCCCCCAAACGTGTGCACAAGGGGAGGCAGGTGGAAGCGTCCTGACGGGCCTCGGGGGGTTCAATGCCAGACGGTGAGGGATTGGGGTGAGACTGGCTGAGTGGGCAGCAGCCCCACTGAGCAGGCACGTGTGGCTTTCTCTTCCGAGTGGCCCCGACACCCCCCTGGGGAGGCCAGGGTGCCCTGAGAATGGCCGTGAACGGGGACCTGGGGCCAGGTGTGCCCGCGGGTGCCCATCCGCTCCGCGGCCCCCTGCCCGGGGTCTGGCAGACCCACAGGAAAAAAGATGAGGTACCAGGGAAGGGAGGGAGGCCAGGGACCCGGATCCGAGTTACTCGGCCTCTTCTGGGCCGGTTCCCGGCGGCTTCCGCCCGAAAAGGAGTCCCTGCCCACTTTCACAGGCTTCCCAAATAAGGCAGAAAAACTGACTCTCGGCTGTGGGCGCCTCCCCGGCGGCCCGAGAGCTTCCTCCGGAGGAGACGCCGCTCTCCCAGAGCCAGGAACGCAGGGGGCGGGGCGGGGCGGGGGCGGAGCCTCTTGCAGGGCCGGGCACGTGACTGCGTGTGTCCTCGGTTGGTGACCCGGCAGCTGGCGACTGTGAGCCGCCTCCAACAGCTGCACAGCCGTCCTCTGGGACTCTCCTTTAATGGTGTTGCTGTTTTGTTTGGTGTTTTCCTGGATGTATTTTCCTGCAGTCCCCGCCAAGTCCCGGGGCGCTCCCAAGGACGGTGGCTCAGGAGTTCAGAGACACTCGGTGGCGCGTCCTACGAAGCCCCTCAGAGCTCACGCGCAGTGATGCAGGGTGTACATGCGTGTGCGCACGGACATCTCAGTTTTATCTTACATGTAACATATGCATGCACAGATATGCATGTGAGTGCGCATGCTAGGCTTTGGTGTTTGAGAGGACGGCGGTTTTCGTGGTTCCTCACCTGGACCTCCCCGAAGGCCAGCTCCTCGGGGTCCCTGGGCTCCGCGTCCCACGGGTTGGGAGGGTTCAGCTCGAGCAGCAGGAGGCCGTTGTCTTCGTCCATTTCAACCACTAGAAGCAGAGAGAGGGGCGCAGGTCTGGGTGGGGAGCAAGCAGGGCCCCTGAGAAGCACCCCGGGAGTGGACGTGTGCGGCCCAGGTGCGCGGCACCGGCAGGCAGAGGGACGTCAGCCCCAGGGACGCCCACCTGAGCCGGGCGACAGCTGCGCAGGCCGTCTCTCCCCCACCTCGCACTCCGGGACGCAGACAGACAGACAGACACACCCTCACGGCAACTGCAGCATGACTGACAGGCGAGGGGTCCGGGGCCGACGGCGCACAGACTGGAAGGCAGGGCGCTCAGGCCAACGTGAGAGGCCATGTGCAGGAAGCAAGAGGAAGAAGAGGAGGGCGTGCGCCCTGGCTGGTGTGGCTCAGGGGATTAAGCGTCGCCCTGTGGACCACAGGGTCACTGGTTCGATTCCCAGTCAGGGCACTTGTCTGGGTTGTGGGGCCAGGCCCCCAGGAGGAGGTGCATGAGAGGCAACCACACATTGATGTCTCTCTCTCTCTCTCCTTTGCGTGTGAGGGGCAGGGGCCTGGGAGCTCCGGGAGGCCACAGAGGGAACAGAGGGACTGGGAGTTGGTGGCGTTTGAGGCCCATGGGGCAGACGTCTGAGTGGGCCCTGGATGGGACCAGGTGCCGCACTGGGGACAAGGCTGGGTCTCTGCTGTGGCCCTGGGGGGTCACCAAAGAATGTCAGGCACTTGGCGCCGACGCCACAGGGGCCTGCCCAGGGTCTAGTCTCCTTCTCCCTTACGACGGGCATCCCAACCCCATGTAGGCGAGCTGGGACACGGGTCTGCAGGTCTGGGAGAGGTCAGGCAAGGGCAAACGTCACATGGGTTCACGTGTGTGTGGAACATAGAAAAAAAGTCTGAACCCACCCAACCCAGCCAAAAGAGGCTCGCAGAAAGCACAGACTGATGGTGGCCAGGAGGCGGGGACGGGGAGGCAGTGGGTGGAAAAGGTGAAGGAGAATAGGCGGGTAATGTCGTGGTGGCTTCGCACCGTGACGATGGGCGCTAGACCGAGTGTGGTGGCCGCATCGCAGGGTGCCCCAGTGCTGGCTCACGAGGTTGTGCGCCTGAAACCAGTACAATACCGTGTGCCAGGTGTAATGTTCAAACGCAGAGCAAGAACCTAAAACAACAAAGGAAGTCACAGTCCCCTAGGCCTTCTTGCGATCCCGCGTGGCCGCAGACCTGGCTCCTACGCACAGTGCGGATGGTTCCGGCCAGAGAGGAATGAGCAGAGGCGACTGCTGGGCCTTCAGGGACCCTTTTCTACCGGACGAAGAGGGACCAGCTCGGGGGCCCTGCCCCGTTTGCCTTTCCCCCTGCCCCTCTTGCTCAGAACTTGGCTGCCGTGCCTGGAGGGGCAGCAGCCGCCTTGGGGTCCTGAGGAAGAGTCAGCTCCCAAGGAGGAAGGAGCAGGAAGAGGGAACGGACTTGGCTCCTTGGTAGCCACGGAGCGGCCGGGCTGCCCGGGACTGTCCATCTGGCGGCTCGCTGGGACGCAGGAGAAGCCCCCGCTGCATGCTCAGGCCACTCCCGTTCGGGTTTCCCGCCGCCCCCGTGAAAGCGGTGCCCGACGGCTGAGTCAAGGGGGCAGTCAGATCAGAGCCCACTCAGCTGGACAATAGTGAGACCCTGCAGACCCCCTGCGGGGAGGCGGGGCCGTGAGAGAGAGCTCAGCGCCCTGGTGGCCACGTTCAAGCCACACTCTCCCACTTAATAGCTGGGCGACCTTGGGCAGGTTGCTCCACGTCTCTGTTCTTCAGTGTTTTCGCCTTGAACTCTCGCTCCCTCCACTGACAGTTTATCCTAGTAAGTGCCAGCAGTTCTATTCATTGCTAAGTGAAATCCAATGAGCCCCCGTATCAGGGCAATCCCCACCCCGAAGGCCGTGCATTTTCTGACTTTCTTCCGAGTGTATTGAGAAAGCGGGTCGTCGCCTGCACACTTTCCAGATGAGCACGCGTCGCGCCCTTTCAGACGACTGCGTGTGGGAGAGACACAGGTTACACGTCCCCCATGAAATGAAAAGCCGTGCGTCTTGGAATCCCCCCCGTGGTTGCGAACACAGACGTATGTAAGCTGCTGAACTTCAAGGTCGCCCCGCGGGACCAGGAGAAGGCAAACGCCCCGCGCCTCCCCCTCTCTCCCTCCCCTGTGCACTGCTAGCCCCTCTGCGCCCCGACAACGGGCTCCCCGGACGGCTCCCCGCGCTTCTCGCGCCCCGGCCTCCGGGGGCCTGAGATGGCACCTCGTCGGGGACGGCACGCTGACCACTCTCCTCGCAGTCGTGCTCCGCAGCCCTGGGCCGCGGCTGTTGTCCGCCCTCTCGTCACCAGACACGTCTCGTGCTGTCTGCTCTCGGTCTGTGTCCCCTGTGAGACTCGGGGCCAGCGGAGCGGGGCATGTGACATCTGTGCCGCTAGATCAGCAGTGTGCCCGGACACTGCCCGCCCGGCTCCCCGTGGGCGCTCGCTAACTCTCTCTGAGCTAACAGATTGATGAATGGCCTTAATTCCACGTCTCCCAGCCTCCCCCGGGGCTGCAGAGTTCCCCCTCTCGGCCGAGGCACCACCCTGCCCAGCTGTGGCACCGGAAGTGAGGGGTTTAAATATAGAATGACCTCGGCACAAGCGGAACATGAAATGTATTACTTCTTCATTTTTAAAAGACCACGTTAAAAACCAGAAACGTGGTGGCACCCGACAGCGTCCACTGGTTCTCGAGAGGGGTGAGAGGGTGGGGGCTGGGGGCGCAGAGCGTGCCAGCCTGGAGCCTGGGGCCAGCGCCCCTGCGGGCCCCTGTGAGTCCCCCAATGCCCCCCGTGCCCCGCCGGGCACTCGAGGACCCGCGTTAGGTGCTGCTTCCGACACCCACGTTCACCCCCTTACGCTGCCCCTCTGCAGCCCGACAGCCGACTGTGTCAGTTAGTGCACGTGGCCGGTGCTCCAGCCGCTGGAAGTGCACGTGTGGCCCGGACGCCGCGAGGACGCCCAGCTACTTCCTCCACGCTGCCCTCCTTCCTCCTCTCTGCCCGGCAGAGCTCCGCCCAGAGCCGCCACCACCCGGCAAACTGCCCGTCGGGATGGCGGCGTGGCTAAACGTGGCGGGGCTCCCGCACGGCCACATCGGAATTACCCCCGAACTACAGAACAGCTGCCACTCAGAGCCACCAGAAGTCAAGCTGAATGGGAGCCCTACAAGGAGGGGGTGAAAGAGGAAGTCACGTCACGTCTGGTAGGAGGGCAGAGACGCGGCTTGGGTGGGCCCCGCACCTGTGTGTGGTGCTGACACCTCGGGAGGGGCAGCGCAGGAGCGAGGGGCCCCAGCCCCACACCAGGCCCCCCCACCCACGGTTCCAGTTCCAGGAAGATGAGTCCCACAGCTTCTAGCTGTAAAAACCAGCGGGGATCAAGGCTGTGGGAGATGGAAACTTCTGAAGTCTCACACTGTTCCTCTTAAAGGGGCCCGGCAGGGAGTCACTCTGACTCACTCACTCACTGTGAGCTCCAGCTCCGGGGCAGCAGACTGGAAGGCCCCAGAGACAGACGGGAAGGGCTGAATTGACTGGCATCGGGGCGAGAGCTGATGGGGGGAGGGGGGCAGCTTTCTGGACGGAAGAGCTGGCAGAGGCCCCTGTTCCTTTGCTGAGCCCTCCCCCCACAGAGCCGGCGGAGGGACGCCAGGTCTGGGACTCCACCAAACTGGCCCACCCTGTTTGCCCTGCCCTGAAGATTCCCTGAGGCCCTGCCCCACCCGACTTTTGGGCCAGCTCCAGCTGTTTCCAGTGGCTTTTGCATGTGAGTGGCCTGTCTTGGCTGAACCTTCAGATTTTCCGGAATTCTCCCTCACAAGCAGCATCTGGCCTCAGGGAACCCCGAACCTCTTGCTGAGTTGCCCCGGGCCTGGCGCTAGCGACCACTGGCCTTGGTTCGCAACTCGGCCCCGCTGGGCACTTCCAAGCCCAGCAGGAGCAGCAGCCGCCTGCAGGCCGCTTTGCAGCTCATGCTGCCCCAGTCTAGATGGAACACAGGCAGTGGCTGAACCCCACGGCACCAACAGCGATCCAGAGGAGGGTGCACACAGCCTACACGTTGAGCACCCACCCAGCTCGGGCGGGCGGGGAGGCTGTGGCCCCGGACCCTCTCCATCAGGCAGCGCTCACAAGCCTGGGACACGTAGCAGCCCCACCCAGTATATGAAATCAGACACAGGCAGGCTGCCAAGATGAGGACACAAAGAAACACGGCCCACATGGAGGGACAGAACAAAACTCCAGAAAAAGAATAAACAAAATGGAGAAAGTAATTGATCAGATGTAGAGTTCAAAACACTAGTTATAAGGGTGCTCAAGGACCTTAGTGAGCACCTCAGGAGCATAAAAAAGACCCGGTCAGAAATGAAGGATGTACTAATTGAAATAAAGAACAATTTACAGGGAAACAACAGTAGAGTGGATGAAGCAAAGAATCAAATCAGCAATTTGGAATATAAGGAAACAAAAAAACCAACCAATCAGAACAGCATGAAGAAGAAAAGAATTAAAAAAAAATGAGGATAGTGCAAGCAGTCTCTGGGATAACTTCAAGAGTTCCAATGTTGGTAACATAGGGGTGCCACAAGGAGAAGAGAAAGAGCAAGGAATTGGGAACCTATTCAAAAAGAGAATGAAATGAAACTTCTCTAATTTGGTGAAGGAACTAGATCTGAATGTGCAGGAAGCACAGAGCGTCCCAGCCGAGAGGGACTCGAAGAGGCCCCCTCCAAGTCACATGGTAACGATAATGCCAGAGGATAAAAATAAAGAATCTTAAAAGCAGCAAAAAGAAAAGCAGTTAGTTACCTACAAGGGAGCTCCCATAAGACTGTTAGATAATTTCTCAAAAGAAACTTTGCAGGCTGGAAGGGACTGGCAAAAAGTGTTCAAAATGAGGAAAATCAAGGACCTACAACCTAGCTTGCTCTACCCAGCGAAGCCGTCATTTAAAACCGGAGCGCGGAGAGGGAGCTTCCCGACGAGAAGGAGCTAGAGGAGTCTGTTGCCACCGAACAGCATCACGTGAAACGGTAAAGGGCCCTTTGTGAGAAGAAGAAGATCAAAACTATGAACAACAAAATGGCAATGAATTCATACCTATCAGCAACTGAATGTGAAAAACAAAATAGACAGGGAGAACAGAGACAGAAGCGTGGTGGAGGCAGAGAGCATGCTGGTGGTTGCCAGATGGGAGGGGGGTCGGAGGTGGGTGGGCGAAGAGGCGGAGAGATTAAAAAGTACAGGTTGGTCGTTACAGAGTGGTCGTGGGGGTGTAACGCACAGCACAGGAAACGGAGCAGACAAAGGACCCACGGACACAGACAGCGGGGTGGGGCCGGGTGAAGGGGGGCAACGGGGGAAAACTTGGGTCAACAGAATAGCATAAACGATTTACAAAAAACCAGAAATGATGTCTCCAGCACCCCTGGATTGGTTCACATCTACTTCATCTACTTTTTTATTCCAGTAGCAGCCACTCTGAAAGCGTGTCCGACACACCGCTGAGCAGCTGTAAGGATTGTGCCAAGGAACGTTTCCTGCGGGCAGAGCGCCACTTGAATCCGTCAGGGCAGAGACAGAGCCACTGCAGCCCCAGTCCCCCGTGCAGAGCAGCAGAAAGGAGAGGAGGAAGTCCCCAGGACCGCGGGCAGGAACGGCGTCTCTTATCTGCACGGACAGCGCCCTGCCCTTGGGAGCCTGTCATCTCGCACCAGAGCTGTGACTTCCTGTCCGGAGGACCGTGCCCACAGACACCCCGCTCATGGGCCCCCTGACGGTTGGGTGATCGGGGCCACCGGGGCTCAGGAGCCTGACGGGGTGCCCTGGCCCCCGACAGCCTCCGGCCCATCTGGGCCCCCACGCCACGTCACTGTCCTCTCACTGACACTGCGCCCTCTTACCCGGCCGGGTGGCTCTCAACACCCAGCGTGACGTTTGCGCACGGGAGGGTCTCAGCTCACAGTTGCCCCACAGGTGGATGCACGGAGGGAGCTCTGCCTAGAGTTCCCAGTGTTCGTGGTAGAGAGAGGACAGGACCCCCACAGCGGCCAAGCGCAGTGTTTCCAAAGCTGCGGGTGAGGCTGGACACGGGAAGACAGGGAGGACGCCCCGAACCATGGCCACAGGCGACGTGGGGGGGACGGGAGGGGCCTTACCCAGCTCGTCCTGGCAGAAGCTGCCCGGCGGGTTGATGTACCTCATGGTGCTCACGTCCAGCCTCCAGTTGTGCTTCGTGCATTTCACGGACCTGGGCGCAAGGGGGGCGGCCGTCAGAGCCAGCGTTCAGGGCCGGGGGGTGCAGCTGTGCCGTTGTCTGCAGGCCACAGCCGCACCGCCAGGGAGACCACCTGCTCTCCAGCAGTGTTGGGGAGAGCGGCTGCCCCTGCCCCCGGCCCCCCTTCTAGGAGAGAGGGGAACAGCCTGAAGGAGCCCCGGACCTTGTGACTAAGCAGCGGGTGGGTGAGTGAGTGAGTCCCCCAGCACACCCTCACATGGGACCCATGTGCCCTGGAACCTCTCCTGCTTATCAAGCTGAGAATCACCTCTAAATTCTTAGGGGGAAATTCAGAAAGTTCAGCAAAGGCCCCAGCCCTGGCTGGGTGGCCCAGCTGGCTGGAGCGCTGTCCTGTGTGCGCACCGAAGGGCTGGGGGTTCGCCTGCCATTGGGGCGAGTACGGGAGGCGGCTGACCGATGCTTCTCGTATCCATGTTTCTCTCTCTCTGTCTCGTATCAATAAACAGATGGGGATTTTCAAAAGTCTGCCAGTGTAAAGAAGAAAGGAAAGGCCCTAAAAGTCTGGGATCAGTGAGCTTCCCTGAGCAGACGTGTGTAAGAGCCCTGGACTTGCCAGGGGACGCTCTGCTGCCCCGCTCCCTGACGGGTTCCCCACGAGCGCCTGTGCTGCCAGACTCCAGGGCAGGAGCCCGCAGTCCCCGGGGAGGGGGCGGAGCGCCCAGGTACCTGCCGTCCAGGTCCTCGATGTCCCTGATGAACAGGCCCCCTTGGTGCTTGCACAGGTTCTTGCACGCCCTCAGGCAGCCCTTGTCCTTGTAGAAGATGTAGTCCCGGCCGGTGCTCTTGTTTCGGAAGAAATTGATCCCTTCCTGGAGGCCGGCGACCTCCTCAGGGGACAGGCACAGCAGGGTCTCGGCTCTCTGCTCGATGCTGGGAGGGGGCACACGTTTGGAGGGGAAAGACGAAGACTGTCAAGGTCTGAAGAGGACTGACCATCTCTTTTTCAGTGAAGACCCGGTTCCAGCCCCTCCCCCCCGCAGCCAGGTCTGGGGCGTGGGGTGGCACCCTCTCCCTGTGCCCGGTCCCCGGCAAGCACGTCCCCGGCAAGCACAGTGCTGTCTGTCACTTGCCTGCCCATCGCCGGCACCCTCCTGCCTCCTCCTGGCTACTTAGAAAGAATGGTCGCTGCTTTTTTGTTTCTGTTGTCTTTTGACTCCCGGAGTCAGTGGAGAGAGGATGTGAACGCCAGTTCACAGTCATTTCCGTTGGTTGATGCAGAGTTCCTCCCTCCACCACACCAGCCCAGGGCAGAGGGGCTGAAGCTAACGCAGCAGTCAGGGCGTCCGGGTCCCTGGATGTGGGGCAGAACCCTCAACAGAGGGCAGAAGCTGCTGCTGTGCTGCTGCCTCTTTAAAGATTTTGTTTACTTTTAGAGAGAGACGGGGAGGGAGGAGGAAAGAGAGGAGGAGGAACAATCAAGTGGACCCAACCCAGGAACATGCCCCGACTGGGGAAAGGGGGATCGAACTGGAAACCTTTTGGCTTATAGGTCAACGCTCAACCCACTGAGCTATACCAGCCAGGGCTTGCAGGAGCTTCTTAAAGACTGTGTCTTCTCTACTTTCCTGTCCCCACGACTTAGCACGCCGCCTGCCAGCTGGTGTCTTCAGAGCAGCTACTTAACAAATGAACCCTCCCACTGCACTGAATGTGAATCGTTTACAAAAACCTCCAGCTGCGAATGAGCATTTTGTTTTTTCATATTTCTTTACAAGGAAGCTAACTATGTTACACGTCCCAGCTTCCAGTTTCTGCACAAACTCTGATGCACCTCCGGACCCTCAGGGGCAATGTAGCCTTCGCAACGAGGGGTTTCAGACTGTCCTTCTGCATATCTCGGGGGTGGAGTCTGGTGCAGGGACTTCTGCACTGCAAACCGAAAGCAGTGGTCCTCGTGGGTTAACTGAACGCTGGTTGGCAGTTCAAGTACCTTTTCGGCCTTTTTACTTTCACTTTTAGGAGTAGTGCAGGTTTTTTACACAGGGGATTCAAAACAAGTTTCCAGAGCCCCCCGGGGTGGAGAACCCGGGCACACTGGCCCCACCCTTACGCCATAAGGAGGCGGGGCCCGCTCCGTGTTGAGGGCGCCGAGTTTCTCAAGGCCCATTCCCCTTGTTTGCAGCCCGAGTCCCTGGCGACTCTGTTGACAGCAGATTTGAAATGCTTCCAGAAACACACTTCACACTCCTCTGACTAGAAGCAGCCCTCTGTAAGCCTCATGAATTTTTTATTTAGGATTTTTTAATTTTCAAAAGACTTTTATGTATTCATTTTTAGAGAGAGAGGCAGAGAGGAGAAGGAGAGGGAGAGAAACATCCACGTGTGGCTGTCTGTCATGTGCCCCCTGCTGGGAACCTGGCTCGCAGCCCAGACATGGGCCCTGACTGGGAATCGAACCAGTGACCCTTGGGTCTGCAGGCCGGTGCTCAGTCCACTGAGCCACACCAGCCCGGGCCCTAGACTTCGAGTTTCACAGCCAGAGAACCCTGCGCAGCCTCCGTGCGGCCGCTGGTGCGCTGGGCTCTGCCCTGCGGGGCTACACGGGTCCAGTCACCCCCCCCCCCCCCCCCCCAGTCCGCTCGTCTCCTTCTGACCCTGTTGTGCCCCCCAAACCCGCAGCGATGTGTCCGCAAGGGCACCGACACGGTTACAACACCAGCACCCGAGCCTGGAAGACACCTCCTCCCAGCACACGCGTCGGGAAAGCCTCAGTCTGCGGGGTGCAACGGGACCCCGGGGAGTCCGCTGTGAGGGCCGCCGGTGGGCGGAGCCAGTGCCGAGGGCACGCAGTGCGCCGCCCCTCGTGGTCCCTGGCCTTCGTTACGGTTCTGATGCTCTGCGTTTTCCTAGCTCCTGCTGGGGTGCTGATTAGTGTGGTTGTAGTTTTATTTCCAGGTCTGCTATAGAGAGATGTAACTTAAAGAGACTGTGGTTAAAAAAAACCATATAATGAAAATTTTACCACGTTAACCGTTTTGCAGTGCACCCTTTGTCGTGTTAAGTATATTCACATAGTCGTGCGTCAAATTTCCAAAACTTCCCTCTTGCAGAACTGAAACACCGTGCCTACTAAACCGTAACTCGGTTCCCGCTTCCCCCAGCCCTGGGTAACCCCCGTTCTGCTCTGTGTCTGTGAATCTGAGCACGTTGGACACCTCACGTAAGTGTGACCGCACAGCATCTGTCCCTGGGCGACCAGCTCACGGCACCAAGCACAGGGTCCTCAGGACCCGCCCACGTTGTGCGGGCGGTAGGAGTCCCTTCCTTGTGAAGGCGGAGCGTCACCCCACCGTGAGAATGGGCGGCGTTTTGAGTCTCTGTCCATCAGCCAGCTCACGGTTTCGTGGCTGCCACCTCTGGGCCACTGGGGATGGCGTGGCTGTGCACGTGGGGGCGCGTACAGGTGTTCAAGCCCCTGCCTTCCATGCCTTGTGTTAATACCCAGAAACGGGATTGCTGGGTCCTGTGGCAGTTCCGTTTTTTAGATTTTACTGATTTAGAATATCTTCCTCTGGCTTTATGGAGACATAATTGACAAGTAAAACTGTATGCAGTTGATGTGCACAGTGTGATGCTCTGATGTGCGTGCGCCGTGGAGAGGATTACCACCGGTTGTCCAGGCTAACGGACCTCTCATCAGCTCACGTGGTGGCCCCTGTGCTCTCTCTCTCTGTGGTGTTGCGCTCGGGAGCTACTCTCCCCACGGCCTCGTCTCAGGACACGGCGCAGCACGACCCACTGCAGCCCCCGCGCTGTGTGTCAGACCCCGGAACTCCCTCACAGCCACCGGAGGCTTGTCCCCTTTGGGGAGGTGGTTTCTTTTTTAATTAAAGAAAAATGTAAAGTAAATATTAGCCAAAGAATGTAGGCAGATGGCAAGTAGCTGCACAAAAAATACTCAACGTCACTTGTCGTCAGGGAACAGAAAACCGTAACGAAACGAGAGACCCCCACGCACCGGTCAGGATGCCTAAAGCCCGAAAGCCTGGCAGTGCCCGAGGGTGACTCGGGGAGGGAGCCCCAGGAACTGACTCACTGCTGGTGAGAGGGAGCACGGCGGACCCTTGGGAGTCCGGCTTCGCGCTTTCTTACGAAGCTTCGCGTGGCCTCACCACGTGACCCAGCGAGCACTGGTAAGGCGTTCACCCAACGGACCGGAAAACTCACGCCCCCCACGAAAGCCCGCGTGGGAATGTGTCTCGCAGCTCTACTGGTGATTGGCCACACCTGGAAGAGGCCAAACTGTCCTTCAGGGAGGGGGTGGCGCACACGGGGGGGTGATACTTGGTGCAGAGTAAGTGCGCTGTGGGCTTTCGATGTGCAGTTTTTGGTCTGGCATGGGACTCCGCCCTAATAACAAGTGGAAAACGGGATACACTGAAAATCAGCGGCTCTTGTTACATGTGTTGGAGAGCCGGGGTTACAGGGCAGACGGCCGACCCCAGGCTGGAGGGACAGCAGGCGGGCACAGGGGACAGCAGGCGGGCACAGAGAGCCGCACGCACCAAGTGGAAAGTCACAAGCAGGTCCCTCCGCGGGACCGACGCTGGGTTCCCGTCCCTCAGCTCTTCGTGTCCCGCTGGCCACCGCAGGGCGCGAGGCGCCCTAAAGCGGGAAAGCGCGGTCTAGAGGGACCCCACAAGCCCCAGAATCAGACTTAGGTCTGGAAGGGAGGTTGGAAGTATCAGGTCAGGAATGGAAAAAACCATCCAAATGCAAAGGGCTCGAACAGGAAAGGCAGACAACCCTCCAGGACAGATGAGAAACCGCAGAGAGAGGGAAACTCGAAGAAAGAGAAATAATAATAATAATAATAGTATTTGTAACAGATAAAGAATTCCCGTGATGTGGCCGAGGACAGACCCCCTGAGCCTGAGGGTCCGACCGAAGGAACTTCCCGAACTGGAGCGAAGAAAGGTTCGGTCTCCGCACGCCCCACACAGAGTGCCCAGGGAAGCCGTGGAGACCGCCCCGGCTCCGCAGCTGCACCCGACGCGGCCGCGGGCTGAGACGGGGGCTGGGGGATGGGGCAGCACGGGAACCGGGGGAGCGAGACTCCGCGCAGGGCAGCCGCACAGCCAGCCCCCAAACGCGACGAGGAACCGGTCAGCAGAGCCACACGGAGCCAGAGTGAACAGAAGACAAGGAAGGCTGTGTCCAAACTGGGTCTTGGACAGGTGACAGGGGCTGCTGGGTCACACTCTCTGGACACCTGAGAATATCCCCTTTGTCACCACAAAGCCACGGGCCTGCAGGAGCCCAGCTTCAGGCACCTACGTAGTTCTGGGGGCAACCAAGGTCAAGGGTGGATCTCAGCAGGCTCAGCTAGCAGCTACTGAGACATTCAGAGTTCAAGGTGAAGCTGTCGCAAGCATTCAGGAAAACCCACAGACTCCAACTGCACAAGAGGAAAGAGAAGAGGAAGAGGCTGATGAAACAGGGAGGGGAGTTGAGGACACGGGCTCGGTCGATGTCACAAGCAAACGTGGCGAGAGCAGGGGCAGTGCCAGCCCCGAGGAGCAGCGGCGGTGGCACTGTGCCTGCTGCCACGGAGCTGACGCGGTGCCCGTCTGAACCAGAGGACCCTTCTCGTGCTGTTTCAGAAGAGCTACCGTGGCTTGGTTTGAGATTGGTTCTGTTTCTATCACCAGTGAGGTTGTGGCTTCTTGCGGGAAAAAAGAAAAGAAAGGAAGAAAGAGCAAAGCAAAGAGAAAACAGGCTCCCCACCCTGAAAACCGGAACAGAGTAGTCAAGAAGGGTGGCTCAGACCCAGAAGGTGTAACGTAGTGCGTATGAGAACGGCAGGAGAGTAGAGAGGAGAACAGAAGACATGTGTGAGGTGATAGTGGCTCAGAATTCCTCCCAAATGAATGTTGGATACCAACCCGCAGATCCAAAAAGATCCAAGAACACCAAGCATGGTCAATGCCCCCCAAAATGACATCTAGGCTGAGCTCACTGAAATTTCAGAAAATCAAAGATAAAGAAAACATCTTGAAAGAAGCCAGAGGGGGAAAAAAACCTCTTATTTATCAAGGAACAAAGGTGAGAATGAAACATGAATTCTTCTCAGAAACCACACGCACGAGAAGAGGGTGAAGTTGCACAACCGAAGTGTTGAGAGAAAACCCCCGAGAGGGAACGGACAATCCACATGGGCGTGCGCCCCTGAAACAGGCTGAGAAATGACCAGCCATCTCCCCAGACGGAAGGCCCAGGCCCACGGGGGTCTCCGGTTGAACTCTACCACCCTTTAAGGGGGAAGTGAGACCAGCTCTGTACAATGGCTGGTTTGTGCCGCACCCTTACGGTGTTGTCCTTTCACAGGTGACTCACACACGGGACGGCACCACATTCCGCTGGCTTTTAAACCCTCCCAGCAGCTCCCAGCACCCACACGGCCTCCGGCCCCGCGGCCCGACCCGGCCTTGCCCCCCGGCAGCTTACTGGTCTCCTGGTGTGCCTCCGGCCATCCCTCTGTTTCCTGTGTGGCCGCCTCCTTCCCCTCCTCCGCCACTGCGCGCTGTCGTTGCCCAGGGCTAGTGCCTGGCCGGTGGCACCTGGTCCGGGATCTCACCCTGCATGCAGGGGACTCTCGGGCGCGCACATGACCGAGCAGGGCGGAGCTGTGTCTGAGGAGCACCTGGTCCCCGGCGTGCCAGCAACTCCAGCCAGCACGCCTCGCCTGTCCCCAGTCCCTCCAGTGCCCCTTGCGGCACTCCCCGTGACCTCTGACCCCTCCCCCTCGCTCACTCCCCGACTCCGGTCCCTCAGGGTCCCCGCTCACAGGGACCTTGCGACCCTCGGCCTGCACCACCCGAGCTGCCGCCACCTCCCTGCTGGACCACTGCCCAACCCCTCCCTGGTCACCCCGCCTCCACTCTCTCATCTGCTCTGCCCACGGCGGCCAGGGTAACATACTTAAGATGGGTTTCAAACACGGTTTTGCCCTGCTGCCCTTCCCCCGCCCCTCAGGAGTGCATTCCTGTCCCTCCGCCGTTCTGAGGAGAAAGAACACAGCTTCTGGCATGGCCTCAGGGCTGACACCTGGTGACTCCCAGCCTCTCCCTCCAGCCCCGTCTGAACTTTGAATGGCGCTTGCTCTCGGAATACCAGCTGGCCTTGCGTCCCCCCCCCCAACCCACCCGGCCCCAGGCTGTGCCCGGCGCCCACCGCCTCCCCCCGCCCCCAGGGCCAGGCCCGACTCACGCTGCGGCGGCGGCATCTTCCCGGAGCGCCAGGGACGGCCCCGCCCCCCGCCCGCACGCCCGCAGCACCGGGTCCTGACTGCCCCTTCGTCCGACTCCACGTTGTCCCGGTGAGGCTCATCCACCTCTGCGCCCCCTAAAAAAGCTGAACACCGCCCGAAGGGAGGAACCGCGCCTGCGTGAGTCTGCCCGTGCACCCCGGAGCCAGGGCACCCGCGGGTTCCAGTTCCTGTTCGCTGAACGCATCGGTGCGCGTCACAGTCAGCAGCCCAGGGCGGTGACGTCCCACAAGCTTTGTCACCAACCTGAGACTCAGACCCCCCCCCCCCCCCACGTCGAGACTGTCGCCAGGACAGCTCCGGGCTGAGCTGTGACCTTGTGCTCCCCTGGATGTCACACCACGGACACTTTAAGAGTTAAATGTCCCCCAGACAGCGCCCCCCCCCCCATGAGTCAGCAAGGGTCTGTCTGGAGGGCCGCGGGCACCAGCCTCGACGCTCCCAAGCGCCCACCCAGCTCACAGGGCCCCGCGCCCCACGCGCAGGCCAGCGTCTTGGTGACGGGGGCTGGGAGGCTGATGGCACTTTTGAGCCATGAACTGGGGGCACCCGCTAGTCCAGGGCAGCCCTCAGCTCCAAACCCTGCGTCCTCCGGCCCCTGACCGCCCCCCCCTCCCCGCACCCCCCAGCCTTGAGCCTTTCGGATCGCTCTCGACCCTAAAGCTTTCTGAGCTCTGGGCCAAGCAACAGGTGAGGCACTGACGGGGAACCAGAAGTCCCGCTGGAAGCCAGAGGAAAGGGAGCGCGACCTCCTGACCGACGTCTCTGGAGGCCGCGGGGTTGGGGGGGGGGGGGCTGGCAGAGGGTCCCAGCAGGGCACGCAGCCGAACCCCCACCTCCGCCCAGGAGCGCTCGGTTCCGGGACCTTTTCTCCGGCCAGAAGACGGATCAGCCGAGACACGGACCCTCAGTTCAGGGGTGGGGGCGGGGGGGACGGGAAAGCGTACCTTCGCTCCATTCCAGGTGGGAAGAGGCGGGGCAGCACAGACACAGCTCCTGGGAGAAGGGAGAAGAAACACAGGGAGGCTGAAGCGCTCTGGGAAGGGATCCTCGGGCTGCAGGCGGCGCGCTGGGAGCCAATTTGATTTGCTCTCTGCGAGGTCAGGAGGCCTTTGCCGACGCTGGGCGGGCGGCAGCCGGCCAGGCCCCGGGCGCCCGGCTCGGCGTCTGACGCGCCTCTGCTATCTGCCCACCTCGGCCCGCCGGCCCGGCCCCGCCCCGCCCCGCCCCGCCGCGCAGGGAGTCCAGATAAACTCCGGCTCCCCGGCTGGCACGGGGGGGGGGGGGGGGGCGTGCGTGCGCGTGCGTGGGGGGGTGCGTTTTGCAGGCCGATAAGTGGCGGTAAATTAGAAACCATTAAGGAGGAGTTATTACCGCCGCCCCCCCCCCACACCCCCCCCCCCCCCCCGCACTCCCGGGCTCTCCGTGCGCTCCTGAAAGCGCGGCGGAGGGCGGCGGGCGTCGTCTCCGGTAATGGACCCGGAGTGACGGCTCGGCCGCAAAGCAGAGGGCCTCGGGGAGCGTCTCCCTTCGGGGGGTGGGGTTTGCTTCCGGGGCCCTCCTGGCTCCCGCGGTGCGCCGTCTCCCCGGTCCCGGGAGCCTCGAGCAGCCTCGGGGCGGGGTCCCAGCCCGGGTCCCCCGAGAAGGCCTCAGTCTTCTCTGTTTCCCACCCCCCCGCCCCCCGTGGGGCTGGTCCTCGTCTTTCGGCCGGTCCCCGGGGTGGCCTCAGAGGCACAGCAACGGAGGGGGCTCTCCGGGGTTCGTCCGCCCACCTGGTCTGACGCCTCAGCTCGCACCCTCCGCCGTCGTGGGGGGCCCTCACTCCCTGCCTCCCCGGTTTCTCCTCCTCCCGGGTTCCCCGAGAATTGTGTCCCTCAGGTGGGCACCTCGGGAACGAGGCGGTGATGCCGGGTTCCCCGCGGTGGCACGCTCGCGGGAGGGAGGCTTGTTTGTGAGACTGGGCTTCTGGGGCCCCGGGAGCGTCACCTAGGCCTCGAACTCCCCACGGGGCTTCCGCGAGGCGGGCCCCCCGGGAGAGCACGCCTGCCCTGGCTGGAGAGAAGAATGCCCCGATGTGGGCGGGCACAGGGCCAGCCCGGGCCAGCTGGCCCTGCAGGTGTGGCCGGGGACTGAGTGCGGCCAGCCGGGGGGGGGGGGGGGGGGGGTGCCCAGAGCCTGTCCACATCCAGGCAGCAGCAGGAGCGGGCAGTGGGGAGTCTGGCGTTCACTCGTGGCCCAGGGAGAGGCCGGGGCCGGGCAGCACTGCCCACGCCGCCTGTTCACTGCCGTGCACCCCCTACGATCTCACAGACCCCGCCACGCACGCCTGCCTTTGGGGAGGAGCGCAGAGACCACCGGGAGATGCCAACACAACAGTCCCCGAGGGAGCCCACGTCTGCCCCCAGGCCGGCCAGCTCCTCTGTTTAGAAACGAGAGAGGTCCAGGCCGGGGTGGGGGGCGGTAGGGGCCGCCCCCTGGGCACTGGAGTCCTGACAGACCGGCGGCTCCGAGGGCAAAGCCGCCCCTGCCCCAGCCTTCCCGAGCAAGCTCTGGTCTGCTGTGGCCCGCTCGGGCCCCTGGGTCCAGTCTCGGCCTGTTTCCCTCCATCTGCCGGGTTCCTTGTCTCCCTGAGGCCCCCTCCCCACTCTCTGAGTTTATTCCTCCCGGCCTTCCCTCCGCTGCCGCAGGTGCTCTTCTCTCGGGAGGTCGGAGGGCAGGGCGACCCCACCTGGGGGGTCTGGTTTGGGGTCCGCGCCCCTCGCCTTACCTTGGGCGCTCCCGTGTCCCAGCCTCTCCCTGGTCACTGCCGTGAGGACAGAGACTCTGTGTGTGCCGCTTCCTCGTCTCCGGAGCAGCACACCTTCTCGGGGAGAGGTCGGGCTGGCCGCCGGCCCCAGGGTGTTCCAGGAAACCTGAGGGTCGGGACCTTGCAGGGCCGGATCCTCCCCAGGTGTGGCCCGTGGAGGAGGGAGGGGACTAGTCCAGTTGCCAGCTTCCTCAGGGTCCAGTGCCTGAGTGGGCAGGGCCACAGCACAGTGTGGGCAGGGAGGGGGACAGGGCCCGGCTCTTTCTACGCTCCTGGCTGGACTCAGAAAGTCCTGCAAACCCAGCCACGTGAGACCGCAGACGGAAGTGGGGGACGGGGGACAGAAGGCTCCAGGTGAGCCGCTCTGGTCGCGTCCTGCTGTCCGGCTTTGATCTCAGGAGGCTGCACGGGCTCCTCCCCTCTGGCCGTGGGCTCCCTGGGTGCGGCCCGGTGGCCCGGAGCGGAGCGCTTTCTCCCGGAGCTGTATGAGGGAGACTCAGACACATTCTGTGACCTGTCCCCCTCGGACGGCCCACTGTCTGCTCGCCACGGGCTGGGCCCGGGGCCCCAAGTGAGTATGCAGGGCACACCGGTTCGGCACGCTCCTTCCTCACACACACACACACACACACACACACGTGCCTGTCCCTGTCACCGAGACACACGACCTCCGAAGCCTCGGGCACAGAAAGGCCGTTTCTGCCTCCTCTTCTCGCTCCTGGGAGGAACGCGGCCCGGTGTACATTTACTACGTTTCTAAAGTACTTTAGCATTTCGCGAAAGCAGATCAGCAGGAAATGACATTTGCCCATCAAAGCAATGGCATCCTCTCCCAGGACAGAGGGAGCCTTCTAATGCGATTGTCTTACTGAGTTAATTGGATTTCCACGCTTGCACAGGACGGGGGAGGGGCTGACGGGGGATGTGGGAGGCCAGCCGTAGGTTGGCCTGTCCCTGGCCGGGCGGGCAGCCGCGTCCTGTCTGAGCAGAGGGTCCTCCCGAGCCAGGGCCGCTTCTGCTCCTGCAGAGGAGGCTGGGCCCTTCAGCCTCTCCTCAGCCAGCGGTTTTCGGCCCTTTTTCATCTCAGGGTGCACATACGCTAGTGGCTAGGACACCAGAAAACACATCATATTTTTTGCCGATCTGGCAAAAACATAGGTGTAATTTTGATTCATTCACCCCACGTGAATGTTATCATCTTAGCTGTTGTCTTTATTTATTTTCTAAAAGGCTGTATTGATTTATGTTTAGAGAGGGAGAGACATCAAAGCGTGGGTGCCTCTCACGCGCCCAGGCGTGTGCCCTGACTGGGAATCGAACTGGCGACATTTTGGTGTGCAGGCCGGCACCCAGTCCACGGGGCCACACGCCAGCCAGGGCCCAGAGTCTGCTGACAGTCTAAGGGCAGAGAGGTCAGCGCCCGGGACTGCACAGCCAGGCGCTGCGTGTTTCCACATCTCCTGCAGCCCACGGGCTGCGGACCGCTGCCCCGGGCCCAGGAGGAGCCCAGAGGGCGAGAGCTAGCTTCCGTCACTCGTCCCTTGCGGGGGAAGGGGTTCAGTGCAGCTTCCGCATGGCGCCCTCCGACCCCCGCGCCCAGCTCCAGCGAGGCATCCCCATCAGGCCCCGCCGCCGGGCCTTCCCAGAGCCGCAGGCAGGGTGGCAGCGATCCCAGGCCCACTCTCAGGCCGGTCCCCACCCCTCTGTGTCCCTGAGGCACGTGGTTGACATCCTTAAGGGGAAGCGCCCCCACAGGGCCCGTGTGGGTGTCAGGCCCTGAACCGGGCGCCGGGGACGCACAGTCACCTGACACTCAGGTCCCAGGGGAGGGGACGCGCACTCGTCCAGAGATGTCGGTGAAGCGGGGGCAGGGCCCAGCTCCTCCGCCTGGTCCCGGGGTCCTCCTCGGGCCACCGTCTCCGGGACCTCTGGCCACTCTTTCGGTCTCTCCTGGTTCCCGTGGACCCGCCCCTTCCCTTGCGAGTTCACAGACGGGCAGGCCTCTGCCATCTCGAGACCGACGCTCCTTCACTCCCCGCGCCCTCCCAGAAGCGAGGGTCCTCCTCTTCGCCGCACCGCCGGGCGTCTGTTCGTCTGTCTCCTTTCTTCTCACTTTCCACCGACCCCTTAAGCCACGCCCCGTGAACCTCAGCCCCGCCCCCCACAGGGCTCTCCCCAAGTCAGCCACGTCTCCGGGCCCCGCCCCCAAGCACGGCCGGCAGCTGCCCCCTCTCGGGGGCACCGCCCCCCTTTGGCCCTCGCAGCCCCGTGGCTATTCCGCAGTTTCATGATGTGAACACAGTGGGACCCAGAGCGCGGCAACGCCCGTGACCCCTGGCCAGCAGCGTGGTTCACCCTCGGTGCGTGTCTGTCGCGTCCCGACGTGGAGCCCACACTCGCCCACGTTCGCCGCGGCGCTGTTCACAGCGCGAGCGGGAACAAGCCGGTGTCCGCCGACAGGTGAGCGGGCAGACAGGACGTGACATACGCGTGTGCGTGCATGTGTGAAGTGAGCCATCACATCTCACAGTAATGCGCAGGAGCGTTCTCCAGCCATAGAAAGAAAAACTTCTCATTCATACTGCGACACGGACGAACTTGGAACATCACGCTAAGTGAGCTACGCCAGACCCCAAGGTCACGACTGTCATACAATCCCACTCACAGGAGACACTTAGAACCCTCCCCTTGCGACAGAGCGAGCGTGGAGTCGGGGGGCAGAGGGGACGGGGTGGGGGGGCGTGGGGGGCGGTCCTTGCTTAACGGACACTGCGGTCTCTGTCCGGAGGGTGACCGAGCTCGGGAAATAGCGATGGCGCTTTCACCGCCTGGTAGCTGCACTAAGTGTCGTGGGCTCTCCACTTAAAAGGGGTGAAGGTGGTACGTTCTGTGTTGCGTACACCGTAGTTTTAAAGAACTACTCCACAGCCTCTGGCCCCGGCCAAGACGGGGTCCTGAAACGCGCGCCCGGAACCCACGGGAAGGCGCACAGCGAGAGACGGGGGAGCGAGCAGAGGAGGAGGCAACCAGGGAGCGCAGAGCAGGGCGGGTGGACGCTGACCTCACGGGTCAGCGGGCTACCTAGACGCACCAAGGAAGAGACCGGAGCTGGCAGAGGGGAGGACAGAGCCCAACCCAGCGGCACAAGGTCCGTGAGAGCTCCATTCGGATGGGGTGAAAGGTCGGCCAGAGGCGCCTGTGCGTTTGTCACACCCAAACCGCAGGGCCGGGCTGTGTTCACGCCCGTGTCATTAGTGATCGTGAACAGTGAGCCATCCTGTAAAATTGTATCTCGTGGATACACAAAGTCCACCTTTACGGCTAAATGGACTCGCATGACTAGTTTCCACACAGGCCAACCCCGAAAAGGCACGTTACCTGACTCAGTCCCCTCCCGGCAGCACGGCAGAGGCCTCTCCCGACGGGTCGCAGGGACCGACACGCGCCTGGACGGGAAGGGGCTCGCATTTCCCTCCTCCGTTGGGACACTCGGCTCCTGCGGGGCGGGAGGTTGCCGTGCTGGCTGGCACGGCCACACACGCCCCCCGGGGTGGCCATGGCCTTCCTGGGGCTGGTGCCAGTCTCCCTGTGCTGGGGGCCAGAGTTCAGCAGGGATGTACGTTGGCAACGCAGACCGGCCCTGCCGGCTCTGGAGTGACGGGGGGGTGGCGGGGTGCAGAGGCTTTCTGTGGCAGGAGTGGGGCCCCAAGGAGCGGGAACAGTGTGAGGCTGGTTCTCTTGGTTCCCCTCCTCCTTCCGTTCAAGTTCAAGACCAGGGTCTCTTGACTGAGCCCTTGAACTGAGGCACAAGGCGAGGACCCACTGTTTTTATTTTGTCTCCTGTCCGTTTCGGGGATACAGCTTGGGGTCGGACAATCATTCACTCGGCATATCGACCGCCCGACCCGTCCAGGACCACAGCCGGGGGTTCCACACGCAGCTGTCACAGTACTATTGACCGCGGGAAGCGCGGTGTTTGCTTTCTGGTTACTGTTTTATAACTGCCGGCCCGGGCCCCACCCCCACACACCTGGGGCCACCACCTGTCCTCTCCGTGCGTCTGCGAGCCTTTTTCAGCTTCCTCTGCGGAACTTCATTTCTTAGGTAAACGTGGAGAGGCAAGGCTTTCCGTTGAACAGGGGTAAATATTTGAGTAGGTGTAAATATAATTTCCAGGATCAGGGATCAACTTGCAGAATTGTGACGCAAGTCCCCCCGCCCCATCCGTCCATCCTTCCGGAGCTAAACTCCGTGAGGTCTGTGTGGCACTGACTGACGTGTGACAAGGGGCGCTTGCGGGAAGGCGGGTGTCCTGCTCGAGTGGCCAGGGGTGTCCGGGCTCGCCCTCGGGGTGACAGCCTGCCGTGTGCCCAGTGCGCGTCTCAGGGACCAAGGGAGTGTCCGGAGGAACATGCTGACTGTGTGTGCGGCCAGACTTGGGGGCGGCCGCTTCGAGCTCATCGTAAACACCAGGGAAGTGACTTTTCTTAGGGTGTTTATTTCCAGGGCGGCCGCGATGCCTGTCACTCCCCCGAAGCAGACTCTAGAGAGGCAGGTGTTGCTCCGGACCGCTCCAGCAGGGCCCCTTATGGTCTCGCTTTTCTGGTGGGGAGCGTCTGACCCAGTGCCTTCCAGTTTGGAAATTGGAAGAACGGGTTCATAGGAATTAAGGAAATTGCGTGCTCTCCCCGCCCCCCCCTAGGTCTGGAGGGCAGAAGTCGGAAACCGAGGTGTCAGCAGACTGGCTGCCCCTTCCGGGGACTCTGCCTCTGTCCTGGCTCCAGCACCGGCCGCCTGCGTGCGCCCCGGCTTGTAGGGCCATCACCTCTGTCTCTCTATTTCACGTCACCTTCTCCGTGTGTGTCCTCTCGTGTCTCTGTCTCCTCTTCGTCTCACAAAGACACCTGCCGTTGGATTTGGGGACACCTGGATTACCCAGAACGATCTCCTCTTTAAAACCCTTAACCTCTGCTCAGACCTTATTCCCGTACAAGGTCGCCATGCGCAGCTCTGGGTGGACGTACCTGTGGGGGTGGGGCCGCCAGTCAACCCCCCCATGGTTATTTGTGTGATTTTAGTTTTGGAAGAAGGTCACCAGAACAGAAATAAACACGGAAGGCAAATGAGAGATAAAAATAGGAAAATGTAAAGCGGCCTGGGTGGTTTCGAGTTGGTGGCTGTGGTCAGTGACGCTTTCTTTAGAAACTGACCCGAAGTGTCGCCACAGCGTTGCCACACACAGGACGGGGCAAAGGAGTGTTGCAGTTGTTCGTATGGAAAATAATACAATGATCCACAAATAACAACACGAGAATAATCTGTCACACGTACTCACAACGGTAAACCCACTTTTGCCCCGCCTGTCCTTGTCAACGAAAGCCTGGCACCTCCCCGTTTAATGTCAAGTATTTAGTCACAGAAAACAAATATCCTGAATGGCAGTGTACTGCGATGTTGTCTTCCTTGAGGGGGAAGGAAGGATAAATAAACAGGCGAACAGAGCCTGGGGACTCTGTTTCCAGACGGAAGAGGGTCGATGCCGGAGTGGACCCTCTTGCTGAAGACCACGCACCTGAAATCAGACGAAGGAAATCTGGAAGAGCCGGGGCGGGGGGCGGGGGGGGCGTCTGTACGGGGAGAGTTAACCGAACAGGAAGCCTGTTTAAAGCAGCAAACGTTGCCAGAGACCGTTGTTCCATAAAGATAAACGGCTCAATGCATGACAAACCGCAGTCCTTTTAGAGTCACACGCGCTGATGATGGCCTCAGCCATATTGACAAAACTATGAGGAGTAAGAGGCAAGTTCAAAATCATCACAGCCTTTCTAGGACTCCTCTTGGTAACTGAGAGAGTGAGCCGGTGAGCATGTGTTCTAATCAGTGAGGATGAAGAGGGTTTGGACGTTACAATCAGCAGACTGGACCGACCTGTAAGTATCACAGAACGTGCCAGAACACGAGGAGAGAGAGTGTGGTATGCTCCGCACACGCCCAATGGGGACGAGAACCCAGACAGACCTGGCTGTGTGTCCGCCTGGCTCTAGAGACCCCTCCGTGCGTCTGCTCGCTGTCCCGGCTCCGTCCTCTGTCCTTCCCTCTTGCCTCCCGTCTCCCCTTCTCCGTACACTCGCTCGCTCTCCGGTGTGATGTGACGTGACTTCGTCGCGGCCGAGGCCTCCAGAGACGCCCTCGGCAGCACAGGAAGGTTCGCGGTGGTGCGCCCGCTGGCAGACGCAGCGAGGAGGACTTTGGAGCAAGCAGGTGTCACCAGGCCCCCTTACATCCCGTCAAGGAGAAAGTCACTCCTTGGAGAGGTGTCTGTTCAAGTCCTTTGCCCATTTTTTAATTGGGTTGCTTGTCTTCTTAGAGTGCAGTCGTGTGAGTTCTTTATATATTTTGGAGATTAAACCCTTGGCTGAGGTATCATCGGCAAATATGTTTTCCCATACGGTTGGTTCTCTTTTTTATTTTAATACTGTTTTCTTTAGCTGTGTAGAAGCTTTTTATTTTGATGAGATCCCATTTGTTTATGTCCCGTGCTCTAGGGGACATGTCAGTAAAAATGTTGCTGCATGAAATATCTGAGATTTTCCTGCCTATGCGGAGAAAAGGGGTCCCTAGCGCACTGTGGGTGGGACTGCAGACTGGTACAACCACTATGGAAAGCAGTGTGGAACTTCCTCAGAAAACTAAAAATGGATCTGCCTTTGACCCAGTGATTCCACTGCTGGGACTCTATCCTAAGAACACTAAAACACCAATTCAAAAGAACCTGTGCACCCCAATGTTCATAGCAGCACCATTTACAATAGCCAAGTGCTGGAAGCAACCAAGATGCCCATCAGTAAACAACTGGATCAAAAAACTATGGTGCATTTACACGATGGAATTCTGTGCAGCAGAGAGAAAGAAGCAGCTCCGACCCTTTGCAACAGCTTGGATGGAGCTGGAGAGCATTATGCTAAGCGAAACAAGCCAGGCAGTGAAAGACAAACGCCACATGATCTCACCTTTAACAGGAACCTAATCAACAAAACAAAGATACAAGGAAAATATAACCAAGACACTGAAATAGAGGACAGGCTGACAGTGACCAGAGGGGAGAAGGGAGGGAATTTTGGGGGAGAATGGGAAGGGTTTACAGGAACAAGTATAAAGGACACATGGACAAAAACTAGGGGGATGGAAATGGGAGGGAGGAGGGGAGGAATGGGTGGGTGGGCTGGGGTGGGAGTAAAGGACAGAAAACTGTACTTGAACAACAATTAAAATAAGATTTAAAAAAGGACAAAGTCACTTTTTTACCCGTCTCTGTGCTCCCAGCGCCTTGGGGGGCCCTCCCTGGGGAAGAAAGGAGAGCAGGACGTGAGAGGAAAGACATGTCGTGCAGCGGATGCCCAGGGCAGGTGTGGGGAGAGGAAGCTGTGGACTGACGGGTTTGTTCACTTTACGCTGCGGTCCTCAAAATGCCCCCCCGTGGAAGTTTCCACCTGGGGGCTCTGTGTTTTCTGAAAGTCTTGCAGGGCTTTCTGAGTTTCAGCCACTGTGGGAGCCTCAAGTGGAGCCACCTCGCCCGTCAAAGACCACCCGCACTTCCCTGCGGAGGACTGCTGGAGAACCTTCTGGCTTTGTTCAGTGGATGCTTTCTTCCCACGCTAGACCTGCACCCAGGGCCAGTCAGGGGCAAATGAGAAGCTGGAGCCCTCAGCCTTGGAGTCCCCCAAGTCTCTCCCACGGAACCAGGGGCCCCTGCACCCCCGATGAGGTGCTCCAAGTCCCAGGTATTTGTCAGCCCCTCGGCATCTGCCGGTCCGTTCTGTGTGACGATAGAACACGTGGTGAGGACCAGGGACACCCCGATGTGCTCACCGCCTCACCCGCGCTCTGTCACGTGACCCTGGGACCCGCCCCAGGTGGCCGGGCTCCTGTCTGCTGGAGGGACGAGGCTCGAGGTGCAGACCGGGCGGGTCGCAGGGCCCTGTCACTAAGAATGAGCCCATTCTCTGTGCGACAGTGCCACGCCCGTCTTTCTGCTGTGCCTCCCTCACCACGCCAGGGTGCCAAGGTTTGGGAGTGGGGGGGGGAGGGGAAGAAGGGAGAGGGGGCGGGCAGGAGACAAAGGGAGGCAAGAAGACAGTTCGAATCCACCTCCCCCGCCATCTGGCTCAGTGGCCGTGGTGTCTCGAGTCCCGGTCTCCGCAGCTGTCACAGGGGAAAGACACCCCCTCTGCACGGGACTGTTAAGCTTCCGGGCCTGCGGGGGCCACGCAGTGGACTCCTGAGTGACCGTCGGTAACTGCCCTGCGAGTGCGTGTATCCCCCGCTCGTCGCCCTTCCTCCTGCCCGTCGGGCTGTGACGTCGTGTTTGTGCGATGCTCCCGTCTCTCTGTCCCACTGGGGCGGCTCCACAAGAGAAGGAGTTTTACGGTTCTCGCCTCTGTCTCCGCGGTACTCACGGTAACGCCTGGCTCATGGTAGGCGCCTCACAGACGTTACCGTATTTTGCCGGGGAAATGCATAACATGCACCCACTTTTTTTGGCCCAAACTTTCAGGAGAAACCTCTTCCATTTTCAGTTTTTAATTCAATTTTTTTATTAATTTTTAGTTGGAAACAAAACTGATGATTGCATCCAGGGCATTATTTTACATACGGATATCATTATTGCTTTCTAGAGTTACGCTTTGAACGCATTAAGCACAAATAAAAGAATTCAACACATTTTACATAGATACGGAATTAGCCCTACCCATGTGCAATGTGCATCCTTATTTTTCCCTCAAAAATCTGGGCAAAAAAGTGTGCGTTCTACCCGGCAAAATCCGGGCATCGCAAAAGTGGATGTTTGGCCGCAGGTCCCTGCTGCACACGCAGGGGTTCCGCCGTGCAAGCTCGGCCTGAGGTTTGTGGGAAGGAGACGCCGCGCTGTTCTCCAGCGGCCTCTCTGCCCGTCCCCCCCCCCCCCGCCGCAGATCAGATGAGCAGGAGAACTGCGGGCTGGAGTCACGTAGCCGAGGACAAAGGTCACCAAACAAAGACACCAGTGCACAGTCACTGACTCAGAATTCAGGCTTCGGAGGCCGGCACGACCCAGGACGAGTTCAGAGCCCTGGGGACCCGCAGCTCCCGCAGGAGAACTCCGCAGCCCCCGAGGTCCCGTGTGCCGGGCGGTTCCCTGTGTGCCTGGTCGCTTGAGGAGCAATCGCCGTCCGTGACAGACCTCGCCCGTAGTTTAAACAGCATCCTTCTGAGCAGGGACACAAGCTGTCCTGCCTCAGGCCATGCCCGGACCTGTCTACCTGACCACCGTCAGAGAGAGACACACGTGGGCGGGGCGAGGCGATGCGGGTCCGACGCAACAGGCTGCCAGGGCTGCACAGTCCCCCCCCCCCCCGCCCCCCACTGTGGGGAGCAGGGGCGTGGTGGGGGCGTGGCGGGGGCGGGCTGCGGGAGAGACACGCGCACTTGGCGGTGGGACGTGGGCGGACGTGCCCGCGGAGGGGCGGCCGGGCCCTGGGCCGCTGGGGGCCCCTGGAAGGAAGGGTGGGATCTGCACTCGGGGCCCCGGTGGGAAGCTGGGCGAGGGGGTGAGCGGGGGAAACCCGGGGCCTTTCTTCCCCTGCCTCCCGTCTTCCTCCTCCGAGTTTCTGCGGAACTCGGGCCTGCAAGCCCGCCCTTGGCGCGCTTCCCTTCCTCTTTCTGGCCGCAGCTTCTCTCTCCCGGGGCCCCGGAGCAGGCCGTAGTTTGGAAAAGAGGAATCGTGGGAGCTTGCTAACAGAGTCCGCACGCGGCCCTGGCTGGCCCCAGCCAAACGGAGCTCCTGTGCGGACCTGGAGAGGCCCGAGGGTGAACAGGCGCGCCCAGGACCGGCCTTGGGCGAGGGCCACGGGAGGGGTTTCCTGCCGGGAAGGGCCTGCTCGGACTCGGCGCGGAGCGCTGGCCTGCCAAGGTCACAAGGGGAGGAGCTTGCCGGCCGCGCAGGGAGAGGAAATGAATGCCGGTCAGCCCGTCCCCCGCAAAAGAGGATTTTTTTTTCCACTGAAAGACATCAAGTTGTTATCATTTCTTTGAAGAATGAAAAAGTAAGTATGCAGCGAGTGTTAATAAGTATTACACACTGTCATATTACTTCTAATCAACGTGCTAAGAAGGACATCATTCATGTCGGTTTTTTTCCCCCAGCGAGGCTGTAGTCAGGCGGGACCCTTTTTCCCTGCAATGTGCTCAGGGCGGCTGACGTGCAAGGTCGCGCAGACACTAATGGCAGGAACAGTCTTCTGACTTCACACAACACGCTTTTCGGCGCTGCCTCCCCGACACCCCTTTCAGGATTAATTCCTCTCACCTTTAACCTCTAATTTCACCTCTGTCCTCCCTGTGTGTATCGTGCTTTGCAGCCTATTAATTTGGGCATGTGTATTTCTCACTCGTTATTATTGCAATTACGTAGTGATTGAAAATTTTGGGATTTCATTCCTGAGTGTTAAAAGTTAATGCTTTCTGTTTATTTTTGAAATTTTTTTCTAATTAAAAGCTTGTGTGCTGGTTTGGTTTCTCCTCCTCCCATGGGTCAGTAACTTGAAAGTAAGACGCCTCCCCCTGGAATAAGGCCAGAGGGGAAAAGTTCCTTAAATATAATCAGCCAACCCTGATAAAGTTCTTCCTCCCCACCCCCGAGTTCTTGCCAAACTTCCTTCCACCCAGCAGAGAAAAAGTCATCACTGCTTCGTTGTTCTTTTCTTTTTGAAGATTTTATTTATTTATTTTTAGAGGGGGGAGGGAGGGAAACATCAAACTGAGTTCTCCTAAGAATGCCCCCAGTTCTCGTAGTTCTGAAACTCATTTCTGGTAGTTTCAGCGTCTAAAGCCAGTATTTCTTAGTCAGAGTGTGGTTGCCTCTCGAGCGCCCCCTACTGGGGACCTGGCCCGCAGCCCAGGCACGAGCCCCAACTGGGGATCGAACCCACAAGCTTGGTGCATCGGGAAAATGCTGTGACCCACTGAGCTACCGGCCAGCCAGGGCCATTTCTGTTTTCTCTCAGAAGTTAGGTTCTGATTGGCTGGTGGCCCCCCACGTCTGGGCCGTGGCACCGGGTGCAGTCCGGGCTGACGGAGGCCCCTCAGCCCACCCCTGCAGGTTCAGGAGGCCTGTCTTGCAGAGTAGTTCAGGGCTATTAGGCCTCTTTAAAAAAGGTTTTATTGTTTCTTCGAAAGGAGTGGAGGAAGCAACCCCTGTTCTCTAAAATGTAGTTGGCTTGTGATGGCAGCGTTGTTGAGGGTAGCTCCAGCTCCCAGCGAACCCAGTAGCTGTCAGAAGGGGCTGAACAGACTTGCCCTGCTCAAGCAGGGGAAACCAGCCACGTGCCTAAGTAACTGGCTTGCCGTGTGCGCGCCGCGTGGACATGCCGAGCACCCAGAGCCACTGGTGAGTGAGCAGGAAACCCTGAGGGTCACGGGGGCCTTCTCTGTCTAAAGACTGTGGACTTCTGTTTACGCATAAACAGACTGGAAAGGCCCTGGCTGGGTGGCTCAGCTGGTTGGAGCATTATCCCATTCACCAAAAGGTTGTGGGTTCGATTCCCAGTCAGGGCATGTAAGAGAAGGCAACCAGTTGATGTTTCTCTCTCTCTCTCTCTCAAATCAATAAACATTATCACGTGAGGACTGAAAAAAAAAAAAAAGAAATTAGAAAAGATAAGCCCCAACTCTTGAATGATTATTACGGAGGGATCTCATTCCTACTTTTTACATTTTTGCATCATGTAAATGATTTTGACAGTAAGTGCACATTAGCTTTATTATGTGAGAAACTAGGTATTTTCCTGTTGAACTATCATGGATATACTGTACGCATACCTTATGGATATGATTCATGATGTATGAGATATTTTGAAGCAATGTAAATACTAGGAACTATAAAGTATGTGAGACAGTCTGTTTAGAATGTCTCCCTTGTCCCTGTAATCGTCCTTCGCCACGGGACATGACTAGGAGCTGTCCCGGCCCCAGACACTCTGTTTCCTCCGGCGGAAGGACCTCGGAGGCCGCGACTCCGGAGCCTGCCTTCAGTCTCACCTGCACTGACTGAGGTCCGTGCGGGACTCGGCCCTAGGCTGCCGCCGCCGTGTCTCCTTTAGTCCCCGGGATAATTGTATCCTTACCCGTGTTTTGCACGCAAGGAAACTGAAGCTTAGAGAGGCAAGGTCATTTTCACGCCCAGGCACGTCAGTGTAAAAACAGCAATCCCCAAACGCCAAGGAAGGCCCTGCCCCTCTCCGGCTTCGTTCGAGCAAGCTCCGTGGCGCCCCCGTGTGGAAAGCCCCAGCACCACCCGCCTGGGATGACTTGTGGGAGGACGTGCAGGACTCCGCGTGACCTCCCGGACGTGATTTATGGTAGTGAACGGAGGCAAAGCGACGTCAGCTACGGGGAAAGGCTCGTGGGGCCAGGCCCGGGCGGGGCCTGCGGGCACCAGCGTCCAGGTGCTGTCTCTACGGAGACACCCAGCGCCCCCAGCGCCCACTGAGACCGTCCCCGGGACACGGTGCCAACCAGGACAGGTTTTCAGAGACTCAGCCCCCAGGCTGTCCACGGGGGCAGACACGGGCACCCTCTGCTGGGCCCGCACCCCCAGTTCCAGACTCCCAGGAGAGAACCGAGTGGCCATCAGGCCCCCTGTCTATTTGTTCCTGCCACTTTATGCTTCTTATTCCCTGTACCTTTTCCCCCTTCTCCCCTCCCCCTCCCAGCTGATAACCCTCCATGTGATCTTCTTATCTATGTCTCCGTTCCTGTTCTGCCTGTTTGCTTAGTTTGGTTTTTAGATTCAGTTGGTCATAGTTGTGAGTTTATTGCCTTTTTGCTGTTCATGGTTTTAATCTTCTTTTTCTTGGATGAGTCCCTTTAACATTTCCTGTAAGAAGGGCTTGGTGATGATAAACTCCTTTAACTTGACCTTGTGTGGGAGGCACTTTGCCTGACCTTGCATTCCCAGTGATGGCTCTGCTGGGCAGAGCAGTCCTGGCTGTCGGTCCTTGCTTCTCACGACTGGGAACACTTCTTTCCAGCCCCTTCTTGCCTGCAGGCTTTCTTCTGAGAAATCAGCCGACAGTTTTATGGGAACTCCTCTGTAGGTAACTCTCTGCTTAAGTCTCTGCTGACAGTCATGTCCAAGTGACTGCCCAGACGCCGGGGTGGAGAAGGAAGGCCCCAGCCCACTGCCTGGTCCCCGAGGGACACCATCCCCCCCCCCGCCCCCCGCCCACTGACTGGGCGCTACTCGGGAACTGGAGCCTGACTCCTGGAGTGATAACTTTTGCCCTGTGCTTTTTTTCCATGTGAGCGACCGCCCCTCCCCCACCCGGACGCCCACACCCGGGCTTTTCCGGACAGCTTTGATTTAGGATGTGCGTCTGATGTCTGTCACAACAGGTTCAAGGGCAGAGTCAGCACGGGGTTATCCAGAGCACCAGGTCAGCTGGCAGGGTCCACGTGGCGTCCTCGCCCTGTCTGCAGTTTTTCCTGAAAACTCTGGGGGAAACTCAAAGGGGGGATTTGAAGACGGTGCATGAGCAAAGGCTGGGTAGAGACTTTACACGTCGGCTTGGTTCTGGCGCTGTCTGTGGGGCTCACACGCGGGAGGGCGGTGTTTCCTGCCACACTCCGAGCCGCCTGTGGGCCCTGGGCTCGGAAATCCCCCAGGCCCACGTCCACGCGCACCTCCCTGGAGGGCGTAGCTCTGGGCAACACAGAACCTTTGCAAAAAAAAAAAAAAGACTCACTGGGCGACTTCACGCGCTCTCGGGCGTTGGCCCCGAGAGGGAGCGCTTGGACACACGTGTTCCTTCAGTGCTCTCCCCGGTTTACACTTTGTCCTGAATGTCTGGGCCTGGATTCAGTCACCCACAGAGATGGCCAACTGCCTTAGGTAACCGGGGGTTTCTGCCCATGAGTCACCGAACTGGGGGATGGAAACCGTAGAAACCGGGAGGGCTGTGTCTGGCTTCCTTTTTTTTTTTTTAATCAATCATCGACGGCCTGATAATACGTCTCTGTTGTTGACTGACCGGCTGTGTTGTTTAACACTTTGTGTCCCCGAGCCTGGGAGAATGCCCACGGCAGGAAAATCCCCGAGAAGCACGCCAGGGGAGTGTTGGTCTGTGAGATCGCTGGGCATTTAAGAAGTGCGACTGCCTCCCGATTTCCACGTCCTAAAAAGAGGGAAGCGAAAGCCACCCCACGCCAACCAGGTGAGAGTCACCAGCCGGCACCCCGTGAAGAAAGGAGCTGCAGTGGCCCCATCGCTCCAGCCGTGGCGACGGACAGGGCTGTCACACTCAGCGAGGGGCAGGGTGTCTGTCCAGGCAGCGAGTGTGGCACAAACTCTTGTTTCCCAGTAACTGCTACTCCCAGCTGAGGCCCAGCCATGCCAGGTGGTCTGTTATGTAGAGACCAGCCAGGTGGCAGCGCCGGCCCGTGTCACAGGGCCCGTTCCGCCAGTCTTGTCCAGGGGCACTGGCAGTGCCGGGCGACACCACGGGCCCCAGGCCCAGACCGGCGCGCCGTCTGCTCCGTAGGCCGGCATGCGAAACCGAGCCTCTGCGTCCGTAACAGGTGGACCCGGCATTTGCGGTGAGGATTAAAACGAGAAGACATCGACGGAGCACCTGGCGCAGGGGCCGAGCAGGGAGTTAAGAACCTGTTTTGGGACGGAGGAGGGCTCCGTGGGACACGTCTAGCCGAATTCAACAGAAAAAACGTCGCTGGACCCTCCCCGAGAGCGCGCAGGCGTCACATGTGTTAACCGCCCGCGCCTTTGCGCCGCAGCACCGTCAGGAACCAGACCCTCCCCAGAGTGACGTCAGCCCCCAGAGTGACGTCAGCCTCCCCAGAGTGACGTCAACCTCCCCAGAGTGACGTCAGCCTCCCCAGAGCGACGTCAGCCTCCCCAGAGCGACGTCAGCCTCCCCAGAGTGACGCCAGCCTCCCCAGAGTGACGTCAACCTCCCCAGAGTGACGTCAGCCCCCCAGAGTGACGTCAGCCTCCCCAGAGCGACGTCAGCCTCCCCAGAGTGACGTCAACCTCCCCAGAGTGACGCCAGCCTCCCCAGAGTGACGCCAACCTCCCCAGAGTGACGTCAGCCTCCCCAGAGCGATGTCCAGGGAACCCGTGCGCCCACACCCGGTGCCTCCCTCCCGGGGCTTGTGGACGCTGCGGAAGGTGAGGCCGCAGAGACAGCGCTGAGGGTTCTGTGCCGGCAGCTGCAAGGGGAGGCCCCGTCCAGGCTCAGTGGTGGTTTGGGGTCCGAGAAGGTGACCTGAAAACTCAAGCACGAGCACACCAGCGTGGAGACGGAAACCGCGCTGCTACAAACGTCCGGGGGCTGCCTCTCACCCCGTTTTGCGCCCCGCTTCGCGGCAAACCGTTATCTGGTGGAAGGCGCACCTCGGATGCGGTGGGACGAGGCAAAGGTTTCTCCATCTGGCTCCTGTGTCTGAGTCAATAAATAGGAAGCGCGCGGCGTTCGGACTGCTGGACCGTCACTAGTCAATCAGACACGAAGTGGGAAGACTAAAGCTGTCGCCCCATGTGTTTAGCTTCTGTTTTTCCCCCTCGGATGTCAAAATAAATAGTGTGGGTTTTTTTATTTTTTAAAATCCCAATGCTTTTTGCCTTCTCCGTTAATCTGAGCCCCTCACAACTTGTTTTAACCTATAACAGATCTGTGGTTTACTGTGTACAATACATCTTTCGTTAATAGTGTGTTTTTTGTGTGCAGACGTGTTGCTTCTTGACCCCTGTAGTTCCGATCCGTCCTGGCATGCGATAACTACACTGCACACCTGCTTTGCTCAGGTAACACAGGTGAAGGGCAATAATGCGTGGGAAAAAAGGATCGAATAATCTAATGCCTTCTAGATGTTAATATTTTGTGCTTTACAGTGACAAACCTCTAAAAGGAAACCGGTGTTTCCTCATTATTCTTTAGTGTGTACACAAGTATTAAGATGGGAGCACTTATAAAGGTAACACCTTTATTAAGATGTCTATAACGATAATTGAATGGCGTGGGGATACTGGGTACACTTAAAAGGTTTGCAATATGTAAAAAGTTTGCTGGGAAATGCAACCATTATGAAGTTGCAGTCCAGAGGGGCAAATGATGAATAAAAGCTGTGTCCCCGCCCCGGCCCCCCCGCGGCTGGGGGCGTGGCCAACGTGAGGTCGAGGGCGTGGCCGAGGGCGTGGCCGAGGGCGTGGCTGAGGGAAAGGGAGATGTGATTGGGCAGAAGAGCGTTGTCAATGCCAAGGCGGGCTCTCTCCGCGTTTTGGCTTTTTTTCTTCAGTCAGCATTTGATCATTTGTATCTTTCTAGATGACACTGCGTTTTGTTCAAGTTTTCAAATTCATTGTCATAAAATTATTTATGATAGTCTCATGGTTCTAAAAACCTCTACTACAGCAAACTCATTTCTGCTTCTCATTTCTAACGATGTTTATTCGTACCTGTGTCTTCTGCTCGCCTCAGTAGAAGGTGGTTTAGCTTCTTATTTTTCCAAAGAAGTTATTTGATTCTCATTTTGTTTTTCTAATTCTTTTTTGCTGTGTTAACTCCTTCCTTTCTTCCTCCTTACACTTACGTGTCATTCTTTTGATAGGTTAGCCAGTAGAAAGCTTTATTTATTTCCAGATTTTGTTGTTCCTTCAATAAACGTGTATAAGGTTGTGCACTTTCCTGTAACTTAGTGTCACTCGTTCAGATGTGCCTGTCACACCTTCCAGTCCCCAGGGAGAGATGCTCTGTCATTTCTCCTACAGGTTCTCTGTAAGCGGTGCATCCTCGGGAGTTCAGCTTGAAGTCTCCAAACATTTAGATTCTTCTAAGTCTTTTTGTTGCTTATATTGTTACTGGCCAGGGACCAGCCCGGAACGGGTCTGCCTCGGGCCAGCCTGCACTTTGTGGTTCTTGGCTTTGGGTGGTCAGGATTTTGCAGCTTGAGCCCAGGTGATTTCGAGAGGACATGTATGGAAGCTGGGGCCGGGGACACGAAGGAAGGACTTGGAGCATCGGAAGGGACGGGAGGGAACCCAGGTGGGGCTGCTTGGGCTCCCTAGAAAAGTTACCAGAATGGAGTGAGCCCAGATGGGGCTTTGTTAGTCAGGGTGACACCGGGAAGTCAGAGAAAAGGGGGGCCCTGGGGGCAGGATGGGGTGAGCCCAGGACGAGCTGCCGCTGCCCACTGCTCCCCTGGCTGCACGCCTCCCGGGGGCCTTCAGGGTTTAGGAGAGAATGAATGAAAGGCTGACACCCAGGAAGGGGCAAGGGCGAGCTCCCGACTCAGGGGTGTCCTGCCCGCCGCCCAGGGTGGCTGAGTGCAGCCCAAAGAAAATCGTAGCCTTACTGACAACATCTTTTTTTGCTCTTCAGTTTCGTTAGCGTTTGTGTATTTAATGTGTGGCCAAAGACAAGTCCTCTTCTTCCAGTGTGGCCTGGAGACACCAGATGGTTAGGCGCCCCTGGTGGAGTCCTCGCTGCATCTTTGTCCTGAGCGCTTTTCATCTTCTTCCTGCGGGTGGGAATCTTGGGGGAGGGCTTCAGCAGAACATTTACCAGCTTTCCAGGTGTGTTTTCAACATGCTCATGTGTCAAAACGAGCACACAGAGGGGGTCAGGAATAACCTTTGGTCTGCTACATTGTTTTACTTGCATTCTGGGTCTGTCTGGCTTTTAGTGGGGTTTTATTTGTCCCCCTGGCTTTATCTGTCCTTGAGTGGAGCCAGCACGCAGGGCATTAGTGGGTGTCTCTGTTCTCTGTCTCCCAGCCCAGCGAGATTGAAGCTCTTTGTTCTCTGGTCCGGAAGGAGACGGATGAACTGTTCGCTCTCAAGTGTCCTTGGTTGGGGGCGATAAGGCCTTGTGGTTCTCCAGTTGCTCAAACTGTGTGACCTTGTTGAAGTTTCTTGGGCCAGCTTCCCCACTCCACTCGCCCAGAAACCTTCCCAGCTTCTTATTCTCCTGTCGCTCCGTCTGGTGTGGTTGTTGCCACGTGGCCAGACACTATGGTTTGTGCGACTCCAGGTTCTGAAAAGTGTTGGCTTTGTGGCTGTGAGGGCCGTGCATGCTGGGGCCGCCACGCCCAGCATGCAGAGCGTAGTTAGCGACGCTGGGTTGTGCGTTCGAACGACGTTGAGAGAATCTTAAAGTTGTGAAGAATCTTAAAAGTTCTCATCACGAGAGAAAAGACCGGTGACCTGGGTGTTGACAGATGTTAACTGAACACATTGTGGTGATTACTTCTCAATATATACAGTATATCAAATTATTATGTTGTGGCCCACAATTTAAAAGATATTATGTGTCAACCGTATCTCAATTTTTACAAATATGACTTCTTTGAAGTCAAGGTTTTCTTCATGCCCCAGCGCCTGGAGTGGGAATGGGGCATGATCTGAACTGGATATTATTGGTGTTTTAGACAAAACAGACATTTTGTAACCAAAGGTTATTACATCTGCATTTCATCCAGGGCCGGGAAAGGGGTATTTGACCGCGTGTGGCTGAGAGCAACGAGAAAAAAAAAGATTTGCTCACACTCACCCCTCCCACGGAGCAGCGGGTCCTCCGCACCATGGCTGTTCAAGGCAATGGTTTACCCACAAGCCCACCTCCTCCCAAAGGGCCTTATAGCCGAATCTCCTTTGCCTGATTCTCCCTAATCTGAAAGGCCTCACCCCTCCCCTTACTTTATTTTTTCCAGTTCCTGATCTGTTCCCATCCCCAGGTCAGCAGTTTCTGGCTCAACGCACTGTGCTCTCACAGAAGCGTGTCTACCTCTGGGGTCGCAGCGTGCTTGCTCTCCGGGGTCCTCTGAGACCCTGGGAGGCCGCCCTCGCTCTGCAGCAGGAACAGAACGGGGCGGGGGGGAAGGGGGGAAGGGGGGCCGGGGGCCGGGGGCCCTGCCTGCACCAGCAGGCACGTGCCACAGTCTCCCCGGCCCAGGAAACCCAGCCCTTGTGCCGCCCTGCACGAACCGGCCACTGGGTGTCAGCCTTGAGCTACTTCGTAGGCTAGTGGGAGGGAAATCCCTGACAGCCCAGGGATCGCGAGAGGGAGGGTGACGGCGGTCCAGGTAACAGTCATCAGAGACCGACCACCGCCTTGGCTGGCCAGCTCGGTCAGTGAGAGCCTCGTCCCCATGCGCCAAGGTTTCAGGTTCGGCCCCCAGCCAGGGCACATGCAGAAGCAATCAGTGAATGCGTCGATGAGCGGAACAACAAGTCGATGTTTCCTTCTCTCTCTCAATGTGAAAAATAAGGTTTTAGAAGATCAACCATTTCCAGCCAGAGCAGGCGAGAGGAGCCACAGCAAGCGTCGGGAAGGTGGAGGCGCACATGTACAGCGGGTGCAGCAGCACCTGTCCTCCCTTGTCACCGCCAAGGTGACGCTCCCGGGGCTGGTCTCCCAGCCGCCCTCCGCTGTGGGGAGGAGGCCCTTCCCTGGTTTTCGCCGGGACACCCCACCTGCAAACCTCCACGGGGGGCAATCCTGCACCCCTGACTCTGCTCCTGTCGCTTAGTGGGGCGTGGGGGAGGGGGCCATCTGTTGAATTTGACTCCAGCCAAGTCATGAAGTGGACGGTGCTGTTCAGACGTGAGTAAGGAAAAGGGGGGGTTGGTAACATGCTCGATGATGTCACGGAGACTTGTGTCCGAAGAGTACAAGGGACAGAGAAGTCCCGGGACATGTGGCAATGGGAAGAGAGAGGGCCACGTGATGGGGGAGAAGACGTGGGCGTGCAGGGATAGGAAGAAATAGCGCCCCAGCGGTGACACCGCGTTTGCACCGTTTAATCGAAGGTGGGACAGCCCCCTGCCTGGAAAACGTGACGGGATGCAGGGCGCTGCGGGGATCCTGCCTGCGGTGCGTGCTGGGTGTCTGGTGCAATCTGCCTGCAGGGACTAGTTTGGTGTTGTCTGTAACCCCCCAGATTGCGGCGCTCTCATTCCAGCCCCCAGATGGACCAGCCCACGGCGGCCACCACGGCTCGTGGCGCGACCGTGACCCCGAGTCAGGTGCCGCCAGGACGTGGGTGCCTGGGAAGCAGCCGTTGCAGGAACTCACGTGCACTTTTGTTATTAGCCGTGGTGGGCACAGGAGCCCACTCTCGGTGGGCAACGGACAGGCCGAGCCCCTGGGGCCTCAGCCAAGGGCCAGGCTGGCCCCCTTTTCCGTGCTGACCTGCGCGCAGGGAGTGCCTGGCACACAGCGGGCCCAGCCCACACGCCCTGGGGCGGCGCTTTGAGGCTGTGCAGCCGCCGCGTTTCTGCCGGCCGGCGTTCTCACTGGTTGACGGCTCTCGGCTCAGCTCACTGTCCCCTCAGGGCAACGGTGACGTCCTAGTTCCTCGTCTCTTCTGTCCGTTGGGATTCTGCCACAAGGAAGCCTTTTCTCCTCCTCCTTTGTTCATCCAAGCAGCGCGGACTCATGGATTGCTCATTTACCCGACAGTCACGGTTTTTACTGTTGTGCTGTTTGAGGGGCCAGTGGACCCAGACTTGATCTGTACAAGCCCCGTGTCAGCTCACTCTAGGGCCCTTTTGACACGTCCCCAGCATTCCTGGCATGTCCCTACTTCCTGGCACACGATGCCCAGGTCCAGGTGTCCTGCCCTGCCCCAGGGGCGGAGCGGGCTGTTTCTCCGTGAGGCCCGGGCTCGTCTGGGGGAAGAATGGGGTTGAGCTGCCCAGACCCGGGCCCCACGGGGATGTGACTCTGTTCCCAGGCCTGCTCCGCGCCGGGGCTGAGGAGTCCACGTGTCCACGCGACAGCCCAGCACCATCATTTCTGCGTCTCTTCACCCAAACACAGTCTGAAAGCCGTGCCCTCACACCGACTCCAGGGCCAGTCCCGAGGCTCGGGGTCACTGGGTCTCCTCCCGTTCCCTGTTTATAGGCCCTTCCCCGCCATGGGGAGCCCCGGTGGCTGTTGTCCTCAGTGTATTTGCGTACTGGCTCCTCACCCCATACACCGCCAGCCCCCATCTCCCGTGGGCGGCTTCCTGAGCCCACCTGGCTCCCTCCTGTGTGAGGTCACGGCCGTGCCCCCACACGGGTGACCGCCTCACCCTCGGTTGGCCTCCACACGTCACACGCCCGGACACGGTTCTTTCCCGGCTTCACTCCAGCGGCCAGACCTCCGGCTGGTCCGCTGCCCGCCGGGCGCAGCGCCCTCCCCCGCTCTGCCCTTGCTCCCGACGGCTTCGGGCCGAATTGCTCGCACAGGCAGACGTGACCCAGTTACAAGGCCTTGGGGACAGTGTGGAGCAGAAGCAGCCCACGGGGCAACCCCAGGCCCCGCCCTGTGCCCCCCAGCACCTGGGACAGGGTCGGGGGAGCCGGGAGAGGGGGCGCGGCGCATTCAAGGGCGCACGCACCTTCAGTTCACAGGAGGAGGCCCCTCCCCGCGCCCGGGTGCAGAGCAGTCCCTGTCACTGCCACGTGGCCGGGACTAAGACGCCTTCTCCTTCCTGAAGTCAGTGCAGCGTTTAGTGCTCGGGAAAAGGCAGTCTTTCTGCAGTGAAGGCTCTGGAGATGACCTCTGAGTGCCACCTGGAGCAGGACGGGGGGGTCTTGTCCCGAGGGGCTCGTGCCCTGGCGGTGGGGAGCACTTGGGGGGGAAGCTTCCCTTCGGCAGCGGGAACGGCGGCGCGAGGCGACTCCACACCCCACAGGGAGCGTCGGGACAGGCTCTTGGCGGCTGCGCTGACCCGGGGAAAACCTTAGACGGCAGAGCAGGCGTGAGGGCGGCGTGCACGGAGCTGCCTCAGGGAGACGCGCACCATCATTTGTGGCGATGGCTGCCCAGAACACGCGTGCAGACACCGACCCAGAAATGTGGGTAAAGTGTGTGCATGTGCGTGTGTGTGCTCCAGAGTGCACGGGAGTGGGCAGTAGTTTGAGCACAGACGGAAACCAAGATGTGGTATTATTACAAAGATAATGGTTATGCCCTGACTGGTGTGGCTCCGTGGGTTGGGTGTCCATCGACCCACAAAGTGAAAGGTGGCCGGTTTGATTCCTGGTCAGGGCCTGGGCCTGGGCGGTGGGTCCGTCCCCAGTCGGGGGCGTGTGTGAGAGGCAGCCAGTCAGCGTTTCTCTGTCAAATCGATGTTTCTCTCCCTCTCGTTCTCCCTCCCATAACAGTTATGTTTCCTTTCTCCTGGCTACCAAAGCAACACACACGCACTGTGGAAAACAGAGCATAAAGCACCAAGCAACGACCGTATCTGCAGGCGCTCCTCAGGTCGGTCACCTTATTGATGTCTCGATGTACTTCCTTTGGGCATGTTCTTTATTTACTCACTGGTTAGGAACGGGATCCTATACTAGAATTGTTTAGATCTCGAATTTTTTCGCAACGATAGAGTCACAAACGTTTTCCCACGACTTTAACTACTCTCTGGCATCACAACTTTTTTCCCCAAGGTTTTATTTATTTATTTTTAGAGAGAGGGGAGGGGAGGGAGGAAGGGAGGAAGAGAAACATCAATGTGTGGTTGCCTCTCATGCACCCCCTACTGGGGACCTGGCCAGCAGCCCAGGCCTGTGCCCTGACTGGGAATTGAACTGGCGACGCTTTGGTTCACAGGCTGGCGCTCAGTCCACTGAGCCGCACCAGCCTGGCGTGGCAGTTTTAATGGCTGTACAATCGCGTGCGGTGTAGGTGCATCAGAGTTTGCTACCAAGTTTCTATCGCTGGGTGTTTCCGCGGGCCCCAGTGCGGGCGCTGAGGACGGACGCTGGAAAAGCGGCTGCCTGTAAGCCTTGGCTCCCACCTGTGATTACCGCTTCCGGGCCAGCCGTGAGAAACGGAAGTTGAGTTTCCGGCACAATTACTGTTGTGCAAAATTTGCGACTATCGTAATTTTAATTCTGTATAAATCAAGGATCTGCAGAAAAGGGTAATATGCTTTCCGGAAATACGTGACAGTGCTTTATGGGTATTACTACATATTTTTAGCAATTTGTCAGGATGGCGTGCCAAAAATTCCTGGGAAAAGGAAAGGGCACGCTACCCCCCAGCAGCCTCGGAGCCGTGGGCCTGCCCGATGGATTCCAGGGCCGCGGGCTCGCCGTGGCTTCTGTGGTGACAGAGAAACGATTGCCTCACATTTCTGGCAGACAGCCAGTGAAATATTTGTTTTGGAATATCTGCTTCCTGTCTGGAAGGGAGTTGGAATTTAAAAAACTCCTAAAAAAACATTTCAGGACTGCAAAGTACAATAAGGTTTGAATTAAGAGCTCATGGGGCTTTTTCGTTTCTCCACTATTTCATCGATGTTTTAAGAGCGAAAATGGAAAAACACAAAACCCACCACACAGAGGACGACGCACTCTCAGCCCTGGGCGGCGCCCGTGCGCGCTGCGGCTGGAGGCGGCGCGTCCTCGCCAGCGCAGCGGTTCTCTCGGGCGTCCAGGAGGCGTGAGCTCGGGCAACTTACCGCCCACGGCTCAGCCAAGCCCTTTCCTGGCCGCCCGCGCTTTCTTCATAACTTAATTTTCCTTTACACTCTCAGCGGGGGCCTGCCCACCCCCGCGGCTGTAACCGTGGCGATGTCTTCCCGCGAACGCGGCTGGGATGAAGCACGGGCTGAGCCGCAGAACGCCGCGTGCGCTGGGGCTGCCGCAGCCGTCGGCGCGGGCCCTTCTCGGCGCCGTGACAACCACGTTACAGGCGTGGTTCAAAATGCGGTTAATACGACTCCCCGGGCGAGAGGGAGGCAGACTCTCCACAGTGCTTACATCTTAAGGTGCAAAGAGGTCAGCGTTCCTCCTCATTCAGAGCCCTCGGCGGGAAGGCGAGCGGCAGAACCCCACGGTGTCACGTGTTTTTCTTCCTCTTCGGGTCCCCAGACCGTGGTTCTGCGGCTTAACCGAATTCTTGTCTCCGTGTGAACCCAGTGCTCTCAGCTGCCCCGGCAGTGACTGACGTGCATCTGTTTGGTTAGGCCTTGGGTCTCTGCTGCTGGGGGTGTGTGTGTGTGTGTGTGTGTGTGTGTGTGAGAGAGTGTGAGTGTGTGAGAGAGAGTGTGTGTGTGAGTGTGTGAGTGTGTGTGAGTGTGTGTATGTGAGTGAGTATGTGAATGTGTGAGTGTGTGTGTGAGAGTGTGTGTGGGTGTGTGTGTGTGAGAGAGTGTGAGTGTGTGTGAGAGAGTGTGTGTGTGAGTGTGTGTGAGTGTGTGTGAGTGTGTGTATGTGAATGTGTGAGTGTGTGTGTGAGAGTGTGTGTGGGTGTGTGTGTGTGAGTGTGTGTATATGTGAGTGAGTATGTGAATGTGTGAGTGTGTGTGTGAATGTGACTTGAGTGTTATATCGTCCCCTGCTGGTTGACCCCCAATTTCCTTTTTTAAAAAAATCCGCACCCCAGGATATGTTTATTACTTTTGGAGAGAGAGGAAGGGAGAAAGAGAAACATTGATTAGTTGCCTCCCGTAGGTACCCCGACTGGGGACTGAACACACAACTGAGGCATGTGCTCTGATCGAGGATTGAACCCATAACCTTCCGGTGTATGGGGCCACGCTCCAACCCACTGAGCCACCTGGCCAGGGCCCATTGTCCAATGGCCCCCACTCCACCTGCAATGGAGACCCATTGCTACCCCACCTACAGCCGCCCCGCTGGGCCAGAGAGGGCCTCGCTCCACAGCGGCCGTGGCGTGGGCCAGAGCCGGGCCTGCGGTCTGAGCCGACGGGGAGTGTGGGACGTTTCCGGGCTCTTGTGGAACACGTGTCCCCCTTCCGTGTCGTGTGGGGTGGGGGGTCGGACCTGTGCCGTGCCTCCGACGCCCTGCAGGATGCTGGCCTCGAATGAGCCCGATGGAGAACAGAGAACAGAGAGCACCGAGGAGAGCTGAACCCTGACCGGCCCACACCTGGAGGGGCAAGCTCCCTTGCTGGGCGCGGCTGCTCCAGCCGAGCTCTCTGCCACGTGGGACTGCAAACATCCTGAGCCACATTCCAAAGGCAGTTGTGGCCTTCCTCCGGAGCCTTCTAGAACCCACTGGTTAAGGAGGAGGCCCAGGGAGTACGGAGAGGGGAGAAGTGAGCCCCCCTGGGGTGGCTGTGTTTATGTGACACCTGGACGGGGTGTCCCCCTGGCTGGCCAGTCCTTTCCCTGCTTGGGCTGATCAGCGACGGTGTTTCTGGAGGAGTTAGTGTTAGAGCCAGCAGGCTGAATAAAGACCCTGTCCTCGGCCAGGCAGGTGGGGCTCCCCCAGTTTGTTGGGGGGGCGGAACAGAACAAGGCGGTGGACCGGGGGGGCTGCTCTTTGTGTGAGCTGGGATGGGGCGTCCGTTTCGTCCGGCCCTCGGACATCGGCTCTCCTGGGTGAGGACCTTCAGACGTGGCCAGGGCGTACGCCCCTGATTGGCCCCGACTGGCCCCCGACCGCCTAATTCTTGGGCCCTTTGGATGCAGATGGGACTCGGATCTCTGGCTCCCCTGATTCTCAGACCTCCGGACTCAGACCCAAGGACACCACCCGGGTCCCGGGTCTTCCAGCTCACACTCGGCATCCGTGATTGCGTGAGCCAATTCCCATAGTAAATCCCGCTATCCATCTCACACATATGCATATATGTGTGCATATATGTGTATATAGATGTATGTATGCAGCATATAAACTATATATGCTACATAGAATAGGGTATTTAATAGATAATAAGATATATAATAGGAATGTGTGTGTGTGTGTGTGTATGCTCTTGGTTCTGTTTTTCTGGAGACCCTGATACACCCACACAGTTTAGTTTTGCTCACTGTTACTGCTGCTTTGCACGGCTGTTCTATTAGCAATTGGAGTTACAAGTTAAATCTCCGACAGGGATTGTGGATTTGCCCATCTCTGCCCTTGGTCCTGTCGGGCCGTGTCCTCGCGCATTTTGACGCTCGGGCATCGCGCGCGCGGACGCGTACTGTTTTCCTACTTCCCTGCCGAGCGGCCCCTCTTCATCCGGACGCCTCCTCTCCGGCTCCGGCCACAGCCCCCCCCCCGCCGTGAGGTCTGTCCGGGGCGCAGAGCGCAGCGCAGGCGCACGGCGAGGCCACCAGGGGCGCTGTGTGCCCGGCGCGGCTTGGAAATGGGGCTTGGGAAGCGCAGCCAGGATTTCCCGGGGCCTTTCCAGTTCCGCCGCCCGCCGAGAGCCTGGCTCCGCACGCCTTCGGCGTCCGGTCCACGTCACGGGTTCTGAGCGCCCACTGGGCGGCGGGCGCGGCGGGGGACACTAGCGCGGCAGACGCGCTCCCGGGGCCGCCCCCGCAGGGGCGGGTCGGCTCTGCCAGCCGCCAGCAGAGGGCAGTAGTAGACGCCTTTTCCAGCAGCATCTTGGATTTGGGGATAAAGGCAAATACCACAAGGTCATGAACCCCACCTGTAATCAGAGCTACTCTGTGGTGCTGATGTGTGACCCTGGGCGGAAGTTTCCCCTGTCTGCATAATAATGGGGATAATAAAAGCACCTACTCCGTGCGTTGTCCTGAGCATGAAATGAGGAGAGACACATAAAGAGCTCCACACAATGATGGACAGGCCCGTGAATGCTATGGTGCAGCCTGGCTGATGGCGTTCTGGTGCCCTTGGACCAAACGTCCACGTGCCGAGAGAGGCATTAAACCAAGATGGGGTGGAGTTTCTCCAGAGAGCAATAACAGTAGAGCGAAAGTCCTAGATCAGTGAACCTGTCACAGAGGAGGCGATCTAACCTTAAATAATCGTCTGGAGGCGCTCCAGAAATTGAGCAGATTTTGAAACGGCTTTTCCTGCAGGCCACTTTCTGAGAATCTTGGGTGTCTGCTGGTCCCTAGCTTCACCCAGGGTCCGTGCGAGTGACAGGCAGGGTTCCGATTCGTCAGAGGGGTGCCTGGCTTGCTAAGGGGTTCCCAGTCAGACAGCCAGAGGCTCCACAGGGCTGTGAGAGTGTGAACGGTGTGGCCGAAGCTGACTGTCTCCTGGACAAACAAAGCAGACAGTTATTTCAGGACGTCTGGACTTCCAGGATGGCTCTTTAGAACGAGCAGACTTCAGAATTTGAAAGCCTCTGACCGTACCTCTGGAATACAGGGGGCCGCGGGGCTGAGGAGTAGAGAGGAGGGGGTTCGGGGTGCAGGGTGGGTCAGTGGGCTAGGCCCCTTTTCCCGGCCCCCGAGAGCTGCCTGAACAGGAGGGACCCCCCACACGGGGACGACTCTTTCCGGACGGAACCTGGAGAGGCAGCTGTGGGGTCCACTGAGTAAGTGCCTCCATGTGGGCGTGCCGAGGTGCCGTGGGACACAGATGTTTCCCGGACAGTCTCACGAGTCCAGGGGGAGAGAGACAGATGCGCAGGCCCAGACCCCCCACGCTTGTCCTCCCCACGGCAAGGTTTCTCAGGAAGGGGGCCCTTCTGGGCATCCCCACGGCCCGAGCAGCTGAGCGGCAGCTTTCCCACGGGCACGGAAATCCACGCGAGGAGACTGAACGAGGGAAAACTAGAGCAGTCGGGATAAGCGATGCCGATGAAAGGTGCCCGGGCTCAGCATCATCAAACTAATGAGCTATTGTTACTTCTCGCAGGACTGGACTGTTAAAAGGTTCCTTCATTCCTGTGCTCCTCTCTGCTGCCTGCGGGGTTGGTCTGTGTGGGTCCCTGGCTTTTCCCAGGGAGGGTGTCCCAGCACGGTAGCGTCTGACCAGCAGGTGGCGCTCACCTCAGGGGGACGGGAGGGGACCTGGCCTTTTCAGCGGCAAATCCCGGGACCTGAGTAGCCACCGGTTTTTCTTTCAACGACAGTTAATGGCTTGAGAGGAAGTCTGCACCCCGGTGCCCGAGTGGTCACCCTGGCTGCTGGACTCTGGGGAGCCAGGCAGAGGAGGGCGTGCTGGGGCCCTCTGTGGGGAGGTGGATTTTCCCTGAATTCCCATCGTTCCCGTAGGCTGGGCCTTCCCGCTCACACCCTCTGCGGCTTGAAGGGTCAGTCCTTTCTGTCACTCTCTCGGAAGAGTGACCCTCCAACTGCAGGCCGCTGACCTGGGCTGGGGAGCTGGATGTACGGAAGGGCGAGGAAGTGAGCGACTTTTCCTCTCCGTCCCCCCCCACCCCCACCTCCTGTTCTTTGTCCCCCGTGTTCTGCTCTTCCGCGTGGGGGCCACTTGCCTCTCCAGCTCCCGAGATTGCCCGTGGGCTCTGCAGAGGGCCCAGCCGCCTGCTCAGTCCTTCTTTCGCCCCTGCGGCTCGGAAGCTGTCTCTCTCTGGCCTGTGAAGTCGGTCACCCTTCCTCCGCCGGCTTTCCTGGTTTCCAGACGGTTGAATTTGCTTGTCTGCTGCCGCCGCATCTTCTCGGTCCTCGTGGATTGGTGCCTTTTGAAATATAAAGTGACGGACTCCCTTTGAGAGCAGCTTCGGATTTACAGGGAAATCGAGCAGAGGGTACGGAGGAGAGTCTCCCTACACGGGCGCCATGCACTGCTTAACGATGAGCACGGGTTCTGAGGGAACGGGTCCTCAGGTGACTTGGCCGCGCTGTGGGCGCCCCGGAGGTGCTTGCAGGAACCTCGGCGGCCCAGCCTGCTGCTCCCGGGCTGCAAACCTGCGCAGCACGACGCTGGGCAAAACAACCCGAGGCTAACGCCAACCCAGGGGGAAACGGTGTCACCGGGACACTCAGGAAAACTCGAGGCGTGTGCGGCTGCTGCCCACGTGGCAGGGCGGTGCATGTTGTGCGTGGGAAGAGGGCTCTGTGATGGAGTAATGGCGAACATGCAGCGCGGCAACTATGTGGACCGGGGACACAGTCCCTTGTTGCCTCGCACGATGGACGCGCACCACTGTGTGTGTGACTCGTCACACGGCGGGTGCACAGCTGGCTCGTTCCCGCCGGCGTCACCGCGCGCCGGGGAGTCACACCTCGGGCTGCAGGGCGTGGCCCCGCCGTCCTCAGTCCGGTGACTTCAGCCCTGCTCATCTCCCCGCACATAAACTAGCGCCTAAAACTCTGCGGCACATCAAGAATTTTCTTTTGCCAATCGGACACAAAATTAGGTATAAATTCGGTTCATTCACACCAGACAGCTACGGTTGTGTTGGCTGTTGTCATTTTTTGTGTTTGACCGTCTAAGGGGAGAGAGGTCCGTGCCCCTGACTACAGGGGCAGGTAGGGCCTGTTTTAAACGTTCCTGCAGCATGCCGCCGAAAATCACTACACTGGGTGGTAGGAATTTTTAGCTCCGTTATAATCTTTTTTAAAAAAGATTATTTATTTATTTTTTATTTTTAGAGATAGGGAAAGGAAGGGGGAAAGAGAAGGAGAGGCACATTAACGTGTGGTTTGCCTCTCATGCACCCCCTCCTGGGGACCCAGCCTGCAACCCTGGCATGTGCCCTGGCTGGGAATCAAACCGGCGACCCTTTGGTTCGCAGGCCAGTACTTAGTCTACTGAGCCACACCAGCCAGGGCATAATTTTTTAACTAACTTATTACTGTTTTTTAAATCCTCACTCTAGGATATGTTTATTGATTTCAGAGAGGAAGGAAGGGAGAAGGAGAGAGAGAAACTTTGATGTGAGAAGTATCGATTGGTTGCCTCCGGTACATGCCCAGACCAGGGATCAAACCCGCAGCCCTGTGAGGTGCACGGCGTCGCTCCAACCAGCCGAGCCACCGGCCAGGGTCTCCATCATGGTGTTAAGGGACCATCTGTCATGGACTGAAAGGTCGTTACACAGAGCATGATATTACATAGATATGAACCTATGCCTAGAAACTAAAATATTTTAAAGTCCATGTATGATTTTCCAAGATAATTTTGCTACTCCAGTCCATGTTCTGTGTATTGCCGCGTGTTTAACACTTTAGAAGGTCAGGTGTGGTAGGGATTCTCTGAAGGCCAGTTTATCGTGCCAGTTGCAGGGCTTACCCCTCGGCCACAGAGGAGCATTTACAGGATGAGGCTGCAGCTGCTCTCACGTGTGGTGGTGGCTGCCGTTCCCCGCAGAGAGGCCGGACTGTGCAGGAGGGACGGCTCCCCAGGGTGGACGCCCGAGGGCGGGCCCTCCGAGCAAAGCCCGTGGCGTGGGGCGGGGCACTGAGGCCCCACGGCTGTGCCCTGTGTGTGTGTGCTCGTGGGGGCAGGGGTGCGTGGGCTGTTGGCCGCGCTGCACAGCGGTCCACACGGTGCCCCTTGGAGCTATCTGCCTCCCACTGGGAAACATCTGAGCTTTGCACCCAGGACGTGATGACTTTGCCCTGCAGACCAGCCAGTCATTGTGAGCACGGTGACGGGAGACGCGGGCACCCAGCACCTTCAGAGGTGCAGGAGCGGGGAGGGGGGGGCCCTGGGCAGTGGAAAATGAACAAACAAACAAACAAACAAGACTCTTGTGCCGAAACCCCAGCCTCCTGCAAAGGCGCCCGCCGGGAGCCCTGCACTGCAGGCCGGCGTGGAGCCAGCCTTCCCTCTAGTCTCTGCACCGCCCAGGGCCCGGGCGGTGGGGACGCTATTTCGATATTTTGCCTTTATGCTGAGGAGTTACCACGCGCCTGGAAACCTTCAGGGCTATTTCTGAGACTTCACTGGGATGTGCCAGAAAAATCCTTTTCCTAACACTTGCGGTTGAATGGAAGATGCTAATTTCCACCTACTGCATGAGAAGGTATTTTAGGCACACGGGACAGGCCTCGCTTAAAGAAACGGACACCCTCTGAGATCCACGGGAAGGGCCCTGAGGTCCGAAGCCCCAACGCCCGCCCACCGGGGTTTATCCCGCACTGGGTACTGGTCTAGCCGCGTCTGCCGGGAAGCTCAGACTCTGGAGGGAAGCCCCGACCCAGGTCATCTCCAGTCTGGTCCTACGGGCAGACACACCTGACTCAGGGAACCAGAGGTGGTTAACCGGGAACGCCAGACACGCTCGCAGGCAATGCCCCAGGTGCGGGCGCGGCCTCCGAGAAAGTGTCTCAGGCAGCGCTCTCCGGAGGTTTCCAGGAGAGGATTTGGCGAGCTGGAGACCCTGGGAAACCCTCAGGGAGGCGGTGCGCTCCGGGCTGGGGTGGAGACGCAGAGGAGGCTCTGATAAGCTGCGGGGGGAGGGGAAGCCCCCGAGCCTGGGAGAGGCCCCGGGGAAGAGCGCCCGCGAGTGGGAGGGGGTCGGGCTGGCGGGTGCGTGGGGAGGCTGAAGGCTGTTTTTGATGTTCGAGGTGGCCGGCGGCGCCTGAAAGTAGAGCGCCGAAGCCGGCTCCCTTTCCTTCCCTCCCTCCCCTCTTTCTGTCTTTTAAAAGAGCGACCTGTCGCGACATTCCAGCCGCAGCGTACAGGCGCTCTGTCCCCGGAGGCGTCTCTGGGGTGGAGCCAGGGGGGAGGCGGAGGGAGTTGGCCAGGTAGGACCAGGCCCACCCCGGCTTCTGGGAATAACGCTCATTTCCCGCACAGCCCGGGGTCAGCGGAGGGCTGACCCTGCGAGTGACTGGGCTGCCCCCGCGACCTCCGGAGTCGACCGTCCGCGATCCCGCGCGGCGGCTGTCACACAGGGTCGCTGTTCCCAGGTTTCGTCCCGCTCCTGCTCACACCAGAGGGGGGAAGTGACACCTCGGATCCGGGGAGGGCTGCGCCAGGGCGAGGGCGGGAGAGCCCCAGAGAGAGCAGGTATCCCTGCCGACGCATCCACGGAATCTGCCGACTCCCACCGCCGGGCGCGGGGACGCGTCCCGCCCCGGCCCCCGGCTGTGCTCTCCCGCAGCCAGCAGAGGGCTCCCGGGCCCGCGCGCGCCCTCTCCGGACGCGAGGTTTCAGGGTTGGGGAGCGAGGCGGTGATCCGGGGCTGAGACGTCACCACTGAGGCCCCGGCGGCGTCCCCCGGGGTACGCCCCACGCGGGGAGCGGGCGCCCAGGCGCCAAGGCCGCGGGGACCGTCCGGGGCCGTTCTCGCGAGGCGGGGCGGAGACGCAGGAGGAGGAGAGGAGAGGGGGAGGAGGTGGAGGAGGAGACGCAGGAGGAGGAGACGCAGGAGGAGGAGACGCAGGAGGAGGAGGAGAGGGGGGAGGGCCGCGGCTGCCCCCGCCCAGCCGAGCCTCGGGAGCGCCGGGAACCCCAGTCCCCGGCGCGCTCTCCGCGCCCTCCCACGCCGCCCGCCCGCACCTAGGGTCGCAGGTGCCCGGATCGGCCGGAGCCTCTGCGGAAGCAAGGGCGCAGCCGGGTCAGGCGCGGGGCCGAAGCGGGGTCCTGCGGGCTCTCTGTCCGTCCGTCCGTCCATCGGCCGCCGAAGCTCCTAGGAGGCGTCATGTAGCAGCGGCCGCAGCCGCAGCCCCAGCCCCTCGCGGATCAGCAACTATTTATTTATTTATTTGTTTGTTTTTTTGGGGGGGGGGCAGGGGCGCGGCCAAACAGTCTCTTCGGCCCGCCTTCTCGCCTCCTCCCATTTGCACGCCGCATCAGCCTCTCAAAACCGAGGGGTTCGAGAGGGCGGGGCGGTGGATCGGAGCGGGACCTGCGGGCCCGGCGTGTGGAAGCCATGGCCGAGGAGAGCAACGAGGTGCCCCGCGAGCTGACAGGTAAGAGGGGGCCCCCGCCTCCGCGCTCCTTTCCCGCGAGCGCTGCGCTCCCCGGACGAGCCCCGCGTCCCGGGTCGGAGCGCGGTTGGGTGGGGCCCCGGGAGCCGGGAAGTTCGCTCCCGGCCGGCCGCCGGGAGAGCCGAGTCCGGAGAGGCCGGCGTGAGGCCATCGGGAGCCCGGCGCCACCTTCCGCGGCCACCAGGGGGTGGAGGTTGGCGGAGACGCGCCTGCCCGGGTCTCGGGAGTTGTGCGGGCGAGGAGACCCCCTAACAGCGCCCGGCCCGCGCCCCCCTGGGGAAGTCCCGGGAAGCCCAGCGCTGGACGCGGGCGAGCGCTCAGGAGGTGGTTTCCGGCAGCGCCCCCCCCCGCCCCCCCGCAAATCCCTGACGGGGGGGGGGGTCCCCGCCGACGAGCAGACTTGGGGAAGGGGCGCTGGTCTGGGCGAGCACTCAGCCCGGAAGGCGTGGCTCCGGTGGCGAGCCGAGGGCGAAAGGGTTACCGGACGGACGCGAACTCGGGCCGGGAGACGGAGGGTTAATGACAGAAGCCTTCCTTCTATAATGATTAACCTACCTGCGCTCCCCTCCCCGGATCTCTCAGGGAGCCTGTCCGGGGCACCTGGTGCAAAGCGCCCCATTGTCTGAGTCCCCGGGGTTGTTTCTGGGGCGGTGGGGGGGGGGCTAGATTTCATGTCTCGGGGTTTCACGAAAGTTTTGCGGAGGGCTGAGACGGCCGAGCTGGACCGCGGTGGGGGACGGTGTCCCGGAAACCCGGAGAGTCCGCGCGCGCGCGCGCGCGCGCGATGTATCGTAACAAGGCGTTCGCGCGCGGGCAAGGTGTGCCCCGGTGACCCGATTCCCTCTCGGCCCGGTCCTCGGCTCCCGCCCGGCCTACGGCGCTGGCAGGTGCTGCGGGGCAGCGCTGCCCCAGGAGGCAGTTCTCGCTCCTTCTCTCTGCGTGTGCGGAATTCGCCCCCCGCTCCCCGCTCCCCGCTCCTCCTTGAGCCCCGGCACTTTGCGGGAGTTCGTGCGAGCTCCCCCGGCAGCGCCGGTTAGCTCGGGAGGTGACGCCTGGCGGAAAGGGGGTCCTGCTTTTGTTGAATGGGACGGCAAACACCCGGAGTTGGGTTCGCGCATTTCGGGTCCGGAGTAGCTCCCTCCGCGCGCCCCGCGCCCCGCCCCCTCTCTCTCCCCAGCCCGCCGGCGTCGGCCGCCCAGATAAGCATCAGCAGCCTTTGCTGGATGGAGTGAGTGGTCCGTCCGGTTCTGGAGCGCAGACCTTCCCCACACCTTGCCCGGAAGAGGAAACGCGCCCTGGGCTCGCGCGGCCTGCCGAGGTCCCGGGGAGGGAGGGGTGCCGCGCAGCCGGGGGGCCGCGACAGCCAGGGAGGGCAGAGCGTCCGACTAGCCGCCTGAGCCTGGGCGTGGGCGTGGGCGCGGAGGTCACTGCTTAGACCCGGGAGGGAGGGCGCTGGAGGGCGGCGTGGAGGCGAGGCGCCCGGTGTAGATGGATGGTTCCCAAAATGAGTACTGGGGCGCGCTGTGAGAGTTGACTTTGGCCTTTACCCGGAAGGGGGATTTTTGTGCTGGTCCAGCCTCGCCCGTGTCACTGCCTTCCAAACAAGGGACACAGGCCTTGGGGACGTGCCTGGTCGGGGCTCTCGGGGCCCTTCCGCCTGCTGGTCGTGGGGCTGGGGGGTGGGGGATGGCTGTACCCGGTCGCCGCTCCAGTTTCCAGCGCTCCCAGGAGTCCCGTCTGACCCATTCACAACGGCAAACCCGTGAACACCCGCATGCGCGGCAGTGCCCCCCAGTCAGTGAGATGTGTGTTTCTCTGCCCCTGACCGTCGGACCGGCTGCTCACTGAAACAGCGAAGTGCAGGGAAGAGCGGGAGGAGAGTGTCCCTGTAGGGCCGCCCGGAGGTGGCCGTGCCGCTCACCCTGTGGCGTGGGGCCGGCCTCTCCCCCTGTGCTCCCGTGTGAGGTCGGGGTCCCCCGGAACCAGGGGCACCAGGGGAGAGTCCCGCTCACAGTCCTGGGGTGCAGAGGGTGGCCGGCGGCTGCGCCGTCAGGTGTGTGCCGAGACGCCCCGCGCACGCACGGTGAAAGGGGGGCCTCGAGGGACGTGTCCCCCAGTGCACGCAGCCCGCAGGCTGAGCGTGCAAGGTCACACCTGTGGTGTTGGGCGGTCACTTTGGTTAAGGAGGGGACTGACCCGTCGGAGGTCAGAGGGTCTGAGGCCTGGGTGAGGGTCGAGGTCAGGGGTCAGGAGCCACCCAGGAGGCAGTTTTGGGAGAGGCGGTGACTGCTCCCTCTCCACCTGAGGGAAAGCAGTTGGGGACAGTGGCTGGAGAGGAGGAGGAAGATGATGAGCTCGGTGTGGGACTGGCCAGGGTCGGGGACTCCTTCCTGCCACCGTCCGGATTTCCAGGTCTCCCTCTCTCTCTCTCTCTTTCTCTCCTTCCCACCCCTCTCCCGTTCTGTCACCTGTTGGCCACCCTGGGGTGCTGTGCCGTGATGACTGTGGATGGGCCAGGGGCCAGGAGCACCTGTCCCCGGCTCCGCGGTTCGGCCCAGCTCTTTGCCTGTGTCCTCCCTTCCTGCCGGGATGGTCCCGGGACGTGGTGGTCCCAGACGTGGCCGGCCTGTGTGGCCTGTGGCGAACGGAGGGCGCCGGGCTGCGGGCGGCCCGCCCAGCGAGGCCTCGAAGGCCTCCTGCGCCGTGGGGTGTGTGGTTCTGAGCGCCGAGACGCTGCCGGCAGGCCCTCTGCTTGTTCTCTCGCACTCGCGCCCTGTTTGCACGGGCCACCGCTGCGTCACGTGCTTTTCTGTTTGCCGCAGTTTTGAGCACACAGGACCGGCACACAGTAGGTGTTCGTTAAATATTTGGCAAGTGGTAACTACCAGGCTTGTTAAAACGAGCAAATAATTTATAAAAGACAAACAGCAATAAAAACAATCAAAAAGCCCTGGCTGGTGGGGCTCAGGGATTGAGTGCTGTCCTGTGAACCCAAGGGTCGCTGGTTCAATTCCCAGTCGGGGCACAGGCCTGGGTTGCAGGTCAGGTCCCCAGTGTAGGGCACACAAGAGGCAACCACACATTGATGTTTCTCTCTCTTTCTCCCTCCCTTCCCCTCTGTCTAAAAATAAATAAAAATGAAATAAAAAACAATAGAAAACCTTTAAATAAATAAAAATGAAATTTAAAAAACAATCAGAAACCTTTTTCCAAGTGCTCTCTGCACCCCGTGACTCTCCTAACCATAAAAGGTGGTAACGGCACTGTCCCCTTCTTCCAGAAAGCGTGAAGGACGTGCTTGGCAGGAGGCTCAGGATCGGCGTGAAGAAGAAAGTCAAGCTGGAAGTGAAGGGGGACAAACTTGAAAACAAGGTGCTGGTAGGTGCTCCCGCGTTTCCCATAAAACGTTTGCACACGAAACGGGTTTCCCTCCCTCGTTTCGTTGCTGCATTTCCGTGCAGCCCGAGTTCATCTGTCGCGGCCGATTTACGACGATCTTATTTGTCAGGAGTTAGAGAGGTTCCGGAAAAGTCGTCCCCCGTCAGCGTTGCTGTTTCACGGGGTTTTCACGAGTCCAGGGCCGCCTGAGGGGGGACGACCCGAGAAGGTGCAGGAAACACCTGTCCTTCCTCGTTGCGCTTCGGTGTTTCGGGGGCAAGTGCCTGCGGAGAGGGGGCGCGGGGCTCCGTCCAGCCTGCGATGGGAGGGGCGGGGCTGAGGATCCAGGGGACCGGGGGCCCGGTGGGACCCTCGGAGAGGTGGGTGGGTTCACGTGGCGCTTCCGTGGCTGAGCTAGTGGGAGAGCTGTACGTGAACTCTCGTGGACACATCCTGGTGGCGTGTGTGTGCGTGTGTGCGTGTGGGAGACACATCCTGTGTGTCTCTTCCCCGCTGGGGGTCCTCAGACACGCGTGGAGCCAGGGGCTGGCACACTAGCCGAGAGTTGTTTTCGTTCCGCTGCGGCCATGTTCGGTGGGTGTTCCACGAACACTAGTGTACCTGTTTTTCCTGGAGGGCGTTCCCCCCGCCCCGGAGTATTTAAAAACAAAGCCCAAGCATATGGCATCGAAAGAGAATGTTTATAATATTCTGAGTCTTCAGTCGAAATCGCTCCAGAATTCGGTGTCTTTGTGATAACGTCTGTCCTGAGGATCCTTGAAGCTCTCCACCTGCCTCCCTGCAGCCGTGAGGACGTGGCTGCGGTGGTTTCTCCGTCCGTGTTCTGTGCACACCAGTCGGCGGGGGGTGGGGTGCACAGAGAAATGCACGTGGGGGACCTCGAGTGGCATCTGCCACAGGACGTGTGCACGCCGACCGTGGGACCGGCACCGTCCACGGCGGAGGGGAGCGTGGCCGTCCGCCTGTCCGCCTGCTGTACGTGGCTTCAGTAAAGACTGAGTTTCCTTGGAGCGGGTTCTACTTGGGGCGTCCCATGGGGGGGGCGGTTTGTGGCACTTCTGGGGGACGGTCGTGTAGGGGGAGGGAGTTTTGTTTCTGCTGTTTCCTGTTTGCCGCGTGGGAGGTCGGCCCCCTGTCGGTCTGAGCCGGTGGGAGCCGGGGCTCTGCGTGGGCGCCATCCCGGGCACTAGGGAGAGACCCACGTCCCAAGTGCCCTTTACCAAGTTAAACTTCTCCAAGGCAAATGTAAATGTTCGATACAATGGAGTGAGTGCCGTTTAAACGTGGTGATGATCAGTACTTAATGCCCAGATTTGGGGGAGGGGGGACAGCTCATCTTAACGTTCGCCGGCTCCCATTAATTACAAAAACACCGGACTTGGAGGAATTCTCTCCCCTAGTCCGGAGCCTGAGCGCGTGGTGGCATCCCGGCGCAGACGGGTCCTGGCGGTCCCTCCCTCGCACGGGCGGGAGTTATTAATAGGAACGCTCACGTCTGACAGGCTCCGAGTCTGAGCCGGTGGCCTACAAATTAACCTTCTTTCGGTGGTTGGTTCTGGGGTTTCTGAGTTTTGAGAAATCCAGTTCTGTAGATTAAAGCCTTGGGGGACGGCCCCAGCCTGTGCGGGACGCGCGTTCCGGGCTTCCTGCGGCGGCTGGCCCCCGAGGGGCGGGGGCGGGGGCTCGGGCGGCCCCTTCAGCGCTTCTCCTCCGCGTCGTCCTCCGACTGTGGGGCTGCCTGTTGCCGGTTCCTGCTCTTACCCCGGGAGATTTTACCCCGTTTCCAGCTGCTCTTCTGTGCAGGCTTTATCTTCATCTCTTCGTCTTCCTTCCTCTCATGGCTAAAGATTTTACTTATCTTTAGACAGAGGGGGAGGTAGGGAGAAGGGGAGGAAGAGAAACGTCAGTGTGTGGTTGCCTCTCCTGTGCCCCCTACTGGGGACCTGGCCCGCAACCCAGGCCTGTGCCCTGAGTGGGAATTGAACCGGCGACCCCGTGGTTTGCAGGCTGGCGTGCAACCCACTGTGCGACACCAGCCAGGGCCACAGCAGCTAGCATTTACTGAGCACTGACTGCAGGCGGGGCCCTGGGCTGAACCCCTGACGGGCGGTGTTCCTCCTCATTCAGCCGGCAGCAGCCTGGGGGGCGGCTGGAGGCGCCTGGGCTTCCCGGAGGCTGAGGGAACTGGCCGCAGGCCATCCAGCTGGTTAGTGACCAGTTAGTGGCCAGTCAGTGGCACAGTCAGGGTCTGAGCCGGCTGCACCCGGCTGCTACCCCGTGTGCTCCAGGCGGGAAGAAAGGCCGCTGGGCTGGCTGCCCGCCCCTCGGCTGGGCACCTCCAGCCACGGTCGGGGGAGTCGGGCCCGAGAGGGGTCAGCGCTCCAGGCTCACTGGACATGACGTCCTGGCTGGGTGTGCGAGCTTGTCCCTGTCCACGGAGCGCCCGAGGTGTGGCAGACACGCGGTTCGGCCAAGGTGCACCTCGAGTCTGCCGTCCTGGGACCCAGAGCAGCGGCGTGGGCTCCGAACAGGGTGGCCGGGAGGGGGCGGCGTGGCGGAGGGGCCCTTGCCCGGGCCTGAGGGGCAGGGACGACGTTGGACGTCCGGAAGGAAGGGGGGTGAGCCCCCACTGGGTGGACGGGCCGGTTCCCCGAGGGCGGAGACGCATCCCGGATGGAGGGAACGGAGCGCGCCCAGAAGCCGGGCTCCCACCGAGCGCTCACTCCCGCCGCGGCCCTGAACCTCAGGCGAACGCCGGGACCGGTTGGGGGACAGGGCTCTCCCTGCCACCTGTTCCCAGCGACATCTGCGTGGACCTCACGCTGCCTCCCCGGGGAGGAGGCCGGGCCGGCGGTGAGGGGCCTGGAGCCGCCCCTGTTCACCCCGGTTCCCTTCCCGGTCGGCCGTCACCGCGGCGTCCCCTCGGGAATGGTGGCTCTGGGGATGCCCGGGCAGCGTTCGGAGCCCGGTGGCTCCCGCACGAGGGACGCCCTCCTGGTCCCGCGCAGGGACCCAGGGGTCCTGCTTCCCTCCCCCTGGGCCCACTGCCCTCACGCGGGGGGGGGGGGGGGGGGCTGGCGCTTGGGGCACCAGGAGGCCGGGGAGGCCGAGCACGGATGTGACTAGAGTTGGAGTCCCTCCGGCGTGTTCAGGTCCATCCGACCGGAAGTGCTCAGGGCCCGGGGGTCACGGGAGTGAGTCCATTGGGATGTGAAAGGTGACCCGTGTGTTGGCTACGAGGTGTTTCCGAGCCATCAGCCCGCCCGCGTGCCTGGCGCGTTGCTGAGGCCGAGGTGAGGGTGCCGTGTTCCCAGGTGCGTTTGTCTGGACACCCCCGCGCCCACAGGTGGGGCTGCCCACCGAGAGGCACCCTGGCCCCTGAGCCCTGTGTCTGCGTTTCTTAGACCCCGATTCCAGCCTCCCACCAGCTAATGGGTCTTTACCCTCTTTCTGTGGTACCCGGACTTTGAAAAATGTATTTTGATTTATGTCTTCTTTTAAGATGGAACTTTCCATCTTTCTGTCATTGTCGCGGCACATGCTGTGACAAGAAGGAGCACAGAGGGGTCCTGTGCCCCCCTGACTCAGTCCCCCTGTCTTGCGGAGCCACGGTGCAGTGCCACGACCAGAGTGACACCGTGAGATACCGCACCGCCCGTCACCGCGGCCCCCTCAGGCCCCTCCCACCACGTGCAAGCGCCCATCACCGCTCTGACCCCCGGTGCTTCTGACCTGTTCTCCATCTCTTCCTTCCTTCCAGCCCTCACCCAAGGGTGTGTCTGTTGATTTGGGATAGAGCGGGAGAGAGTAACATCATGCACGCACCCCAACCAGGAATCGAACCCACAGCCTTCTGGGGTGCAGGACGGTGCTCCAGCCGAGCGAGCCACCTGGCCGAGGCCGTTCTCTGGGTCTCTGATTCGGTGACTTCACGGTGCTCCGGGAGCGGGGTCACATGGCACACGCCGCGGCCTCCCGCCTGTGCTGGGCTGGGGGGGTCGTTGGCCGTTGGGGGCTGTCGGCCATGAAACTCGGCAGAGACACTGGGTGGCAGATGTGTGCGTGAACAGGAGTCTCCCTTGCTCCCTGGTCCGTGCGCCCCCCGAGGCGCGGGGGTGCGGGTCATTTCCTGGGAAGCCGCCCCCCCTCTCCCGAGAGGCCGAGGGCCAGGCCGCGCATTCCTCACCAGCGGCGGTGCCCGAGGGACCCGCCTGCAGCTCCTGGCCGCGCTTCTGTTTCTGGGCCTTTTTTTTTTTTAAAGGGCTAATGGTTGGAAGAAAACTGTGTCAGGCAGGAGGAAGCCAGGTCCCCGTGACCTCCTCCCTCCCGGCTGCTGCTGCGTGCCTGGGGGCAGGAATGTGGCGTCCCCCCCCCCCCCCCCCCCCCCCCGCCCTCCCTGCAGGGTGGTGGCCCCGGGGCGTCTGGAAGGTCCCTTCTCTGTCTCCCCGTTGTTTGTTCTGTTTCATTTTGGAATTCGGATTATCTCGTGTTTGCCAGCCCGGCCTTCCTCCACGCCCCTCCTGACACGGGCCGGAGAGGCCGGGCTGCGTTCTTGCTGGGGTGAGCAGGCCAGGGCGGCGCGGGCGGGCAGACTCCGCGCCGCGGGCTGGGTGCCTGCTCCTCTGCAGACAGCAGCCGCGGCGCACGCCCCTCCTTTTGAAAAGCTAACCTGGCGTCTCCGTGATGTGTTTCCTTTGTTTGGTTATTTATTTGTAACGGTGGAGTGTCCTAATCCAGCTTGATCAGGAATACTGCAGGTTGACTTTGAACACGCTGAAAAGCGTAGGGCTGTTATTTTGGGTGTAATTGGGTGTTTAAAACACCTTGGCGCAGCGCTGTCTTTCGTTAACTCAAAATATGAACTCGACTACTACCTGTCTCTTCAAGAAATAAAAGTTCTGTGAGCATCCGGCCCCCCCGCCCCCACCCCGGTGACGAGTTCCTGAAACCTCAGGGGTTCTCTGACCGGGACGCGTTTCCCTGCTGCTCCGAGCGCTGTGTGCTCGCACGGCCGCTCCGTTTCACCTTTCGCTGGTTCCCGTCCCCGGACGAGCTGAGCGACTCAGCAGCAGGTTGGGTGGCGAGGCCGGCGCTCACACGCATCCCCCCGGCAGCCCCTTCTGCAGCTGCTCTCAGGCGACAGTGGCCTGGGCTGGCGGTTCCCGGGCAGTTGTTAGAAAGACCGGTAGGTAGGACCCTTTCCAAACACATCGTCTCCCACGGAACGTGTGAAGTCGTGATGGTTTCAGAGTGGGAGTGTGTTTCGCAAGTTCATAGTCAAAGCCAAAGTGGCCTAAACCCAGTCAGCCACTCTGGGGGCCGTCTGGCTGGACGTGCATTACACATGGAAGGAAGGTCGGCCCCGGCCGGTGCGGCTCGGTGGGCTGAGCGTGGGCCTGCGGACCAGAGGGTCGCTGGTTCGATTCCCAGTCAGAGCCCAGGCCTGGGTTGCGGGCCAGGTCCCCAGTAGGGGGCACAAGAGAGGCAGCCACATATGGATGTTTCTTTCCCTCTTTCTCCCTCCCTTCCCCTCGCTCTAAAAATAAACAAAATCTTAAAAAAAATAAAGAACTAGGAGGAAGGCTGGGTTCTGTGTGGGCTGCACGGGTGGAGTCGCTCCGCTCGCCAGGGGCGGGGTGCGAGAGTCACGGGTTCAGAAACAGCTGGTTTTCCCATCCCGGCCGCTGTCCCTGTAAACAGAGACGCAGAGGGAGCGTGAGACTCAGTTCTGCGCAGAAGCGGGTCATGCTCGCACAGGCTGACCTCCTGCGCTGACCTCCGACACATCACAGGGGGCGCGACCTGGCAGGCCCCGGGTTTGCGCTCGACTCCGGCAGGTGCGGCAGGTGCGGTTGGCGCCTGGACGGAGTTCTCGCCGGGTGCTGGCTATGGCAACGGCACCCGACGACGGTGTGGCCTGGGTCCCCGTCCCCCTGCGGGCGGCTGCTGCCCCAGCGTGGGGGCGGGGTGACGGGAACAGGGCTCTCTGTGGCGCGGCGAGGAGGCCCGGCTTTGAGGATCACTTACAGTTCAGTGCTTAGGTGATTTCCAGAGCGCCTGGGTGAGGTTACACGGCTCAGAAAGTTGAGCCGAGCAAAGAGAACAACCTCGAGGCGATCGCAGGAGCGCCCGCCGCTGGCGGGGTCCTGGCCGGGGCCTAGGGAACTCAGGCCCGGCACCCACACTCGAGTGCCTGGGGGTGCGCCCCCAGCTCAAACCTGGGGTCCGAACCCTCTGGCACTGGGTAGGGGCCGGGGACGCTCTGGTCTGGGTGTGCGTGGCCACCGCGACCGTGTCACCTGAGCCGCACGAACGTCCTCCTCTCCTGCCGCCAACTGCCCCAGTTTCTTCCGAGTGAGGAGGGGCGGGTCGGATGACCTTGGGCAAGAAGTGGTTGAACGTGTACCAGCCCCCGGTGTAACTTTTCATTGTTCTTGACAAGATACTGTTTTCCAGCCTCTGGGATTCAGTCCCCGGGGGCGGGGGGGGGGGGGCGGTGCTGGGGCGGCCCTGGGAGACGCGGGGCCGTGGGGGCGTGCTGGGAAAGGGGCAGGGAGGCCCGGAGGAGGCGGCGGGAGATGTAACCGATGTAACCGATGTAACCCAAGTGTGGAGCGAGGGTTCCTCCCGGCGACACAGCCGTGAGAGAGAAAGCCGGACAAAGGCGGCGGTGAAAGGCTACTGTGTTGCCGCTCTGTTTCCATTCACTGGAAACACTGTTCGTAGTGGCTGCTGGAAAAGGAGGGCGAACATGGGGCTCCTTGTCTCCGTCTTCGTTCCTGCGCGGGATCCCGTCTCCCTGTGCATCTCGCTCCCCCACGTCCCCAGCTCCTCGAGGAGGGGGAGGAGGAGGAGGAGGAGGGAAAAAGGCGGGGGGTGGGGATGTGAGTGGGAAATGGAACGGGGTTCCCTCTCATCCCCTGGGCCCTTCTCCTTGTCTTTGGCGGGGGGGGGGTGGGTTTCTTCTTCGGAGCACCGTCTCCTGGAGCCCTTGGCGGTGGGGGGTGTCTCGGTCCCTGCAGATGTGGGCAGGTGCTCGGCGATCACCTCGGAGGTGGAAGCAACGATGTGCAGACGCCCCGGGCTGCGCCGGGAGTTTCCCCAGCCCGTGGCCAGGGCTCGAGAGGCCAGGGAGGCCAGCGCACCCCTCTCTGCCAACTGGGGGCCGGGGCGGGTCTCAGGGGACAGCCTGGCTGGGCGTTGGCTGGGGTTCTCGGTAGGCGCGTCCTCTGGAGGGGACCCGGTGCGGGCAGAGTGCCCTGCGGCAGCTGCTCGGATCTGGCTGCCCGGAGACTCTCGGGGACCCCCACCGAGCCCCGTTGGCCACGAGACGCTCCTTCCATCACGTCCCCGGGTTTCCAGCCCCGGGAAGGGCGGGTCTCAGAAGGCCCCTCCCCGGTGTGGGCTGGAGTCCGTGTGCGGTGAGGTCTCCACCCTCCGTTCGGCGTGGCACCTGCTGGACGGCCTGGGCAGCTCCGGCCCGCTGCTCCGGGAGTGCGGCCCAGGCACGGGAAGCCCGGTACCTGGGGTCCTGGGTCTCCCCTTCCCAGGCCGAGATGCCCCCTCCTGCGGCTTCGCCCCCGGGGGGACCACCTTCCGGCGATTCCCTGTGCTGATCGCCTTGGGGTGGAGTGAGCCCGTGGACCTGCAGGTGTTTGGGGGTCACAGGCGTTTGGCAAAACCCCGTTACCCGGAATGGAGCGGGCGTCTTGGGGTCTTTAGTGGGCTTCCAGGGGCAGGGCCTCGAGAGGGGCGTGTGGCGAGCGACAGAGTGGGACCCTTCCTCCAGGCCCGGGAAAACACACACACTGTGGACGCCTCTCACCCTCGCTTGTCGCCTTGGAGCCGAGGCCGCACCCGTCCCCTCTGTGGCATCTCAGTCCCGTCCCCGCGCAGCCCAGCGCTGGCCACGCCTCCTCCTGGGTGTTCAGACCTCGGAGGTGCCAGCACGGGCCCGCTGGGCGGCTGCTGGCCACGTGGGCCCCTCCGAGGGCCTGTGTGCGCAGCCTCCTGCGGGGGACGTCCTCCCCTCGCCTCCTGGCCCTGCCCCTCGGGGTCGGAGGTTCTTCCTCTCGCCCGAGACACGGAAACGGGGGAAGGCGGATGGGCCGCCAGCCCGGTGGCAGTGGTCACGGAGGGCAGAGGCTGTGCCCCAGCAGCTGGTGGTGGTGGATGCGTGGACGGGTGGACACGGGACGGGTGACAGGGGACTGGCTGGTGGGGGGGACGCTCAAGGTGGAGGAGAGCGGGTCAGACGGCGTCGCAGGCCCAGGGGAGGGCTCCCCAGTTTCTCCGAGGCCCACGGGGCAGCTCTGGGGGGCCTCTTGCCCCCCCCTCCGGGTGCCCTCCCTCTGGCCTCCCCCTCCGCCCCCCACCGGCTGCAGGCGGTCGGCTCTTCCGGGTCACTGGAGCAGCCCGGCAGGCTCGCCCTCCCGTGGGAAGGGCCCGGTGCCCGGAGGCAGGTTTTGGTGCGGGCTGCGGCCCGAGGCGCAGGTGCTCAGCCAGGCCCTGCCTCCTTGTCGCCAGAGGGAGCGCGCCCCCTGCCTGGAAACCTGCCCCCCGGACCCTGGTGGGCAGAGGAGTCCGCACTGCGGGACGCGCAGGAGGCGGGGCCCGGGAGGGGGGCTTGCCGCGGACCCCCTGGAGGTGGGACTGCAGGGCCGGATCGCCCTTCACCCCGGGCCCGGTGCTTTGGCCCCGGCACCGTTTCCTCTGCCGGCCCCCGGGGAGGCCCGTGGGCGCCGTCTCCGCGGAGGCAGAGGACGGAACCGTGGGAACGGCCGGTGTGGGCCGGAAATCACCCGTGACTCGCTCCCCAGACGTGCTGCGGCCGGAGACGTCCTCTTCCCGGCTGGACCGCCGCCCCTGGCCGGTCTGGTCTGGTCTGTTCGCGCCCCCTTGTTCCCCTGGCGTCCCTCCCACCGCCCTGAGCCCACACCTGGGGCAGGACACGGGACCTTCCCACAGAAAGTCCCCGGGGTCTGTCACCTCAGTCGCTGTGCAGGGGCGTGGGGACACCGTGTTTCGGCCACGAGTGTGGGTGCCAGAGCCCCCTCCAGGGCCTCGAGGGCCGGGGGAGGGGGGAGCGGGGCGGGCCCCCCCTGCGCACTCCTGTCCCGGCCAGGATGGGGCGGAGAATGGGGACGGCCTGCAGGCGGTAGGTCGTGACCCCTCAGCCGCAGGGTGAGCTGCGCGGCCAGCATGTCAGGTCCCTGAGTGGCGGGTGTGGGAGAGCGCCCCCTGGGGTTGTGTGACTCCGTGTTTGTTAGTAGGGCCGCCCGCTGCTGCGGGCTGAAGGGGGAAGGGCTCGAAACCCCCGGCTCTGGGGCTTCTTGAGGAGGGCCCAGGCACTGGCCTGAAGGGGTGGGCGTGGCCCTGGGCGGGGGCAGGGAGACCCGTGCCGGGGAAGGTGACAACCCGGAATTCCGAGGACGCGCGGAGGGCCGGAAGTCCTGTGGTCTTCGAGCTTCTAAGTGACTCATTGTCCAGCAAACCTGGAAATACCTACCCAGCGCCTGGGCGGGGCCGGGTTCTGGGGGCAAATTACCGTATTTTGCCGTGTATAAGGTACACTTTTTTGCCCACACTTTTGAGGGAAAAATAAGGGTGTGCATTATACATAATAAGTAGTACCAGAAATACTTTGTATCTGTTCTTGTGTTTTGTGATTATTTGTCACATAAAATTTCTTTTACCATACTGTGTTCAAAAATAAATGCTAAAATTCCTTTATAGTGCAATAAAGAAGTATCTAATTATAAATAAGTAAAACGTTGAATTAAAAAATTAAAACAAAAGGTTTTTTCCCTGAACGTTCGGCCCAGAAAAGCGGGTGCACACCATACACAGCAGAACACGAGTCGCACCCGTGAGGGGCCTGTGCACCCGGACTTGGGCCCCTGCCTGGCCGCAGGTTTACGAGTGGAGAAGTGACCGCAGTGGCTTCTGCTGGAACACGGCAGATGATTGAACACTCGAGTGTCCCTTGTCCGTCCAAAATACGTCCAACCTGAGACGGCAAAGGAGTGACACAGGCGCAGGCCCCACAAACACAGGAGGGGATGGGAGGGGACCCACGGCTGGGGGCCGTCACCAGGTGCCGGGTGGAGAGGATCGGGGCTCGGGTCTCCGTGGGAGGCCAGTGAGGGGTGACCGGCTTGCCGGAGAGCCGTGTGGAAGGGCCAGGCCTCGGGTCCTGTAGCCGACAGGACGGGCCCTGGAGGGAGGCGGGCGAAGGCTGTTAAACCTCAGCCCCCTCCCCCCCAGTGAGATTGGGGTGCCTGCTGCCCCCTCTCACCCTCAGGAGGAGACGCCACCGAGGGTCCCGGGCAGCCAGCGACACTGTGTAAACCATTAGTGCCCCACCCCAGACGCACCGGGAGAGAGGACGGGCGGGCACTCGGACGGCACACTCGGGCCCGGGCAGCAGCTGGGCAGGAGGAGGAGGGAGGGAGGGAAGCCAAACCCCAGTGGGCCGGCCCCATCCCCCAGGGGCAGGTCGGCCACGTGGGAAGCTCTCAGGGTGGTTGGGGACAGGCCCCTCCCCGCCCCTGGCTTGGTGGCCAGGACCTGAGCCACCTGTCAGACCACAGGGGCCTCATCTTCCTCTTCATCAGTGGCATCGCTTGGACATCCCAGCGGCACGTGCTGTGTGCTGGGCATGTGCTGTCTCTCAGCTGGTGACAGTGACAACTGAGCATGTCCCGTGTCCAGAGAGGGTGGAAGCCAGTTAGCCGTGTCATATGTGTGATGTGAGTTCTGAGTCACATGCTTCAGCGATAGAAGCCGTGCTGTCCAGGTGAAGGGTGGAAGATGTTCCCTGTGTGTCCCCCCCCCCCGCCGCCCAGTCTCATTCCCGTGTGCCCCAAGGGACTTCAACGCACAGGTGGAAAGTGTAGCAGCCTCATCCAAGGCCGGTCCCTGTTTGCAACAGTTTTGTTTGACTGCGTTAGTACGAGCGTCTACGTGAGGTCTGTCTGGAAAACGTCCAGCCACTGTTGATACGAGAGCAGTTTGCACGGCATCGATGTGACCTGGCAGCCCAGGAGAGGGGACTGGAATGCACATGTGTGACCAGTGACGACTTCACTGCACTAGTCAGTGGGGGCCGTAGACGCTGTTGAGTGAGCGTGTGCACTGTGTGGCTGTTGCATTCAAAATAAGTGAGCAGAGCAACGAATCTGCATCAGTATTTGCATTAAGCCTGAAAATGCCTCCAAGGAAATTATTCTGATGAATCAGAAGGCCACAGCTGTGGGCAGCTGGTGATTGGCAGCTTCATCACGGCAATGCGCCTGCTCACACATCACGTCTCATGCAGAGTGTTTTGGTGAAACATCAAATCACCCGGGTGACTCAGTTCCCCTGCAGCCCCGATTTGGTGCCCTGTGACTTCTGGCTTTTCCCCAAACTAAAGTCCCCTTTGGAAGGGAAGAGATTTCAGACCGTCGATGAGATTCAGGAAAATACCACAGGGCGGCTGACGGGGATCGGGAGCACTGTGTGAGGTCCCAGGTGCCCACCGTGAAGGGGACGGAGGTGCCCGTGTCCTGGGGATGATGTGTTTCCCACGTTCCACGGTGGGTACCTTCCGGCCGGCCTCGGGCGTCTGCCCAGGCGAGAGGCCGGGGAGCCGGCTCCCAGCGTTAGGTGTCCTTCCCCTCATTCCACCAGCATTTCCCTTTCGCTCCCGGGACGAGAGCCAGGGTGATTGCAAAACACGCGCCTTGAAAAGAGGACAGAGCTTCATGAATGAAGAATGTAAACCGAGGCCACACCCAGAGCGAGTGCCTTTTAACTCCCAACACATTGTCTTCCCGGAATGTGTGATCTGTCGTCTCGCTCGTCATGGAGATTTACTCGCCTGGGTGATTAACGTCCTGACGGGAAAACGTTCTCTTTAGAGTTTATGTCTTGCTTGGGGGCATGCGGTCTCACTGAGGGCATAGCTTTGGGAACGCCCCTCCCCCTCCCCAGATCGCTGGCTCCCCCCCCCCGCCCCCCCCCCCCCCGTTTGAAGTGCTGCCCCGTGGTCCGGAGGTCTGTGGCATTTCAGGAAACGGCAGTGCCCCACCTCGGCTCGGCGGCGAGCCGTGCCAGGGCCCGAGACTTCCCCGTGTGGCCCAGGGAAGCAGCTGGCGGGGGGGGGGCAGCGGGCAGGAGAGGAAGACGCCTCTGTCCCCCCCGCCCCCAGTGGAAGGGCTTTCCTGAACCCCGCTCACTGCCCACGGTGTCCGGGAGCCCCCGTAGGGTCACGCCGCAGCGGGGGCCGCGCTGCCTGCCGGGACTCCGAGAAGACGCCCACCAGCCAGGAGGGCCTCCCGCGGCTTCAGCTTGCGGATCATTTCCCTTTTTCTCTCCACGGACACAGTCGCCTCCCCAGGCGTGGGAAGGACCCGTTCGTTCAGGAGAAAATAAACTGCACTTGGACTTGCAGAGTGGGTGGCCTGCCTGTTTGCCCGGGGGGGAGGGGAGGGCCCTTCCTCCCCCACCCTTCCTGCCCTCGCAGCCTGGCCTTGGGGACGGGCTTCCGGGGGACAGGGGTGCCCACAGGCCTGGGCCCCGGGGAGTGGCTTGTTTCCCTGGCCACGTCGCCTCCCCCAGCACTTTGTATTTTTAGTGCCAGCGTGCAGCTGGGCGTCTCGGGCTGCAGGTCCGGTGGGCGGGAGGGGCACCTGGCCTCGCAGCGCACTGGGTGGAGGGTGTGTCGGGCCAGCTGGGCTGTGGGGCGAGGGGCGGGCTGTGCCCAGGGTCCCCCTCGGTGGCAGCCCCCCTGCGTGAGGACAAAGACCTGCTTGTGTGCATCCGCGGGGCAGGGCTTCTGAGACCTTCCGAGCTCTGCCCTGGGAAACGGTTGTTCTTTTAAAAGGTTGCTGGTAAGAACCAGAAGTAGTGTGTTTAGGAGAAAAAATAGCTGCCTTGAACTTCCAGGTCGCTGCGTCTCCTGGCGGCCGGCCAGCCCTGGCCCGTCTGCGGCCCTTTCACTGCTCGGGGCCGCGGGAGACCCGGGCTGCGGGCCGCCGGGGTCACTTTGCTCCCGCGGCCAGGGAGCGGGGAGGCGGCAGCCCGAGGACGCTGAGCCCGCCAGGATTCTGAGCTGCGTGCCAGCTCCTCCTCTGTTTTCTGTCCAGCTGGTCTTCCTCTCACCCCAGTGGTCAGGCATGTGAGCGTGACACGGTTATGGGACGTGGGGACCACCCCCCGCCCAGGAGTCCGACCTGTGAGGTGTCTTTCTGCCTGATCTCCACAGGCGCTCGGTTTTTCTCAGTGTGCGGGCACAGGGTCGCCGTCGTCCCCCAGGCTGTGCTCCCTCCCCGGCAGCCCCTGGTGTGCCCGCCCCTTTCCTCGACAAAACCTCCCCGTCCACCGAGACAGGGCGGCGAGGCAGTGGAGGACTCCTTGGCAGGTGGAGCGGGGAGACTGAGGCCGGCGGCCGAGCCACCTGGCCGAGCAGCTGGCAGCCGGGAGCACAAAGGCCACCTCCCCGGGGACGCCACCCGGGCCACAGCGGGGTTTCGACCCCAGGCCCGGAGAAGCCGCCAAACCTGGGAGGCGAGGCCAGAACCACCTGCAGTGGCTGAGGACACCTGCCCTGGAGCCGACCAATCAGAGGAGAGCAAGGGCGCACCTGGGGAGCCGGGGTGCGTTCTGCCGGACCTCCTGACACTCCTGCCTGAGAGGGAGAGACGCAGGCCTCAGGACAGAGGGCCCGCACCGGCTGTCCCTCCGGGGAGCACGTCTGTGTCATGCCCTCCCGGCTCCTGGCTCCCTCCCCCCAGCACAGTCTCCTGGACTCTAAGGGACCCCGGGACCCGTGCAGCCAGGGGAGCTGGGGCGGCGGCAGCCCACCCCGGAGCCCCTCCCCGAGGCCCCCTCTCCTCTGACCACCCGGCGAGCTGCCAGCGGCCCCGCCTGGCCTGCCCCGTCGCTCCTTCCCCGCTGAGCCCTCCCGTGTCTCGCTGTCCCCAACCTTAACAAACGGAATAAGTTTATTAAAGTCACCCGCGCCGGTGCCGTGACGCCCTCCCTGCACGATGCCCAGAACCCACCCCTCACCGGCGGCCCGAGGCAGACCCACCCTGGCCTGGCCCCGTCGGGTGGCACCGCCGGCTGTCGGGCGTCCGCTGGGTTCCGTGGGGAACGCTGGCGGGGGGAGGGGGGACGGGGCGCCGCCGCGTGCCGATGCCCCACCCCCCCACCCCGTGGTCTTGCTTCAGGACGGTTAGGTCTGGCCCCATGTGCGGTTTCGCTCTAGGAACCGATTCGCGTTTAGAGTCAGAGACAGCCAAGGCTGGAGGGGTGGAGGGGCCTCACGGGGGCGCACGGCTGTCATGGGGGCGACACGGCAGGGAGCGCGCCGCTGCCGTGTTGAACGGGGACGAGAACAGGAGCAGGAGCAGCATCCGCCCGGTGAGGCGCCCCCTAGCGGCGTCTGGCGCGGCCCCGTGCGAGCGCCGCGGCCCCCGCGAGGCCGGCGGGTCAGTGTGCACCGCACGAGGCGGAGACCGACGCCGCAGGGGGCCTCCAGGGGGCGCAGCGTCCGGGCAGCCGGACGGAGCTCGCGGCCAGGTCTGCGGCGCGTCTCCCGGTCCGCCGGCCGCGGGGCCTCCGCGGCTCCTCGGCTCTGGAGGTTCCCTCCTGCCTCTGGATTTTCCTCCCGTCTTCCAGTTCTCGTGCAAACAGCTTGTGTTTTTTGGAATCTGCATTTTATTTGGCGTCACCTGCTTGTTTCTTTGGAAGTGACGAGGGAGGGAGCGTTATTGGAGGGACGAGGAAGCGCCCCCCCTGATTCCTGAGGTCCCGTTGCCAGGGCAACGTCCACCCGCGGGACCAGGGCTGGGGATGCGTCCCGCCAGGTGGGGTCCATGGGGACGGGAGAAGGAAGAGCTGGGCTCCTGGTGTCGGGGAGTTTCAGCGAACGTTTGCAGAATGCGTACGCCGGGCACGGCCACCCCGAGAGTGTTCTGATTGTTCTTCTTTAATCCTCGCCCGAGGATATGTTTACTGGGTTTTAGAGGGAGGGGGAGGGAGGGAGAGAGGGGGAGGGAGAGAAACATCGAAGTGAGAGAGAAACGAGAATCGGCTGCCTCCCGCATGTGTCCTGACCGGGACTCGAACCCCAGACCTTTTGGTGCCCAGGGCGACGCTCCAGCCCGCTGAGCCACTCGGCCAGGGCACACGTGTTCAGGGTTCTCATGTGGTGTGGGCTGGCTGTGTAGCTGCAGCAAGCTGGGTTTGGGGGGGAGCTGGAATCAGTCAGGTTAGGGTGGTGGCCGTGGTGGGTTTGCAGGGCTGGGAGCCCTGAGCGGAGGGGACACCAGTCGGGTCACAGAGTCCCAGGAGGTGCGGACGAGGGGAGAGGTGGGAACTGAGGCTTCTGGAAGTCAGGCAGGTGGCCAGGTCTCAGGGGCCCGGGGAGGAGGAGCAGGGCGGGTGGGGGACGGGGCTCAGGAGCTCCAGGTGGGCAGACAGTGAACAGCAAAGGTGGTCACAGACTTTCCTTTTGGGCGGGACACGCCCCCGGCAGCGTGACCACAGGACACGATTGCAAATGCCCTCGATGCACAGCATCACCTCACTCCCTCCCTCGCTCAGCGACTGTCTGCGGAAGGAGCGGGGAGCGGCCTTCCACCTGGGGTCACGGACAGGCAGACACTCCTGCGGGGGCCGGGGGCTGGGGGCTGGGCTCCGTGAGCTCTGGGGTGCTTCACCTGGGTTATCGCCGTGGGGCCCTGGAGTCCCGCTCCCTGCACGGGATGGGCCCCCTTCTCCCGTGAGCCGGAGAAGGGCTGGGAGAACCAGGGGTGCACGTGCCGCGGCAGCAAGCAGACCTGCCGTCCTGCCCACGGGCTGTTTAGCCCCCCGGCACTTGCGACGGCGCCATCTGGTGTGGAGGCGGACAGCTGACGGTCATGAAGACGCGAGCTGGGAAAGACAGCCAGGCTCCAGATTTCGGGGTTCTCCCGTGGGCCTGTGTGTGTGTGTGGAGGTGATCCGAGTTCTGTGGCATTTTCCCCCTCCCGGCTCTCATACGCTGTTGTTTCGACTCATTCAGAAGATGATTTACTTCTTAAAGGGACCGATGTAACCAGTCCGGGGAGTTGGAGTGATGACAGTGGCTAGACGTTCGAAGTCGGGGCGTTCTCCCGTGGTGAGGTTCGCTCGGTATTCGAGCACCCGCCCACCCCGTCTGCAGCCGCAGCTCTCGGAGCGCCGCGTGCCGGCCTGGTGCTGGGTGCCCGGCGAATGCAGCAGGTCTGGCTCGGCCGGCCCGCCAGGCGGCGAGGGGGACGGAGGCCACGCGTGAGTCCGCACGTGCGCCCTGGCGTGGCAGAGCCACAGGCTGTGTTGGGGGGGGTTTGAGGGCAGGGACTCTGCTGGGCCGTGGAGGAGAGGTTTTGAGGTGCAGGGCTGTTGCGGAGAGGTTCGGGGCGTGTTGCCCCAAAGGAAAACAGAGAACAGTTCCACGGAGGAGGAGGAGGAGGCTTCTGGGCGGGTCCCGTGGAACGAGCAAAGGCCCGAGGAAGCCTGTGGCTCTCCGGGAAGTGAAAGGAGAGGAAGCCGGAGTGCAGCGGATCAGATCAGAGAGGGCGGGCGGGACCGCAGCCCCGGGGAGACTGGGGTTTGGGGTTGTGTTCACACGGGGCTGATGGAGCCTGCAGATGGCGGGGTCCCTCGAGGGGAGGGCGGACCGAGGGCAGGGGGACATGGGGATGGGCGGGGACGGGCCGGTGCCCAGGCAGTGGGTGGCCGCGGGGCCCGGTGCAGGCGGTCCCTGGTCTCGGACGGCAGCCACGGACCCCCCTGGGAGCTTAGTGATGCCCCGTCTCAGCCTGGTCGCGGCCCCACTGAGTCGGGAGCCCTGGGCCCCGAGGCCTGTGTCTGAAGGAGCCCTCTGGACCATGGAGGGGGTGCAGCCCTGTGGCATGGGGACGGCTGGGGGATGGACGGGGGGGGGGGGGTCGACGGGTTCCGGGTGAGTCGGGAGCGGAGGAAAGCTGGGACGCACTCGTGGGTGTCCAGGACAGAGGACTCGGGGGTGAGCGCGAGCACGTGGGCAGGACGGGGCCTTGTCCGGTGCCGGGAGGGAGACTGTGGTTGTGGAAAGACGTGACCTTTGAACGCACGGGGTCAGGGCGCTTTGAAACGCCCGGGTGATGGCACGGAGCCGCTGATGGCGGACGAGTGTGGCCCCGAGGGAAGGGTCAGGTCCGGAAGGACGTCTGGGTCTGGCCAGAGTCCAGGGGGGATTTCATGGCGTTGGGGTAGGCGGGGTCTCGCCGTGGGGGGTGGGAGGCAGCAGCCAGGGGCCCAGCCGGGACTTGACACGCGGAGGACCCGGGCTGGTGGGTGGGCGGCGGTGCCGGGAGGGACGCAGCGCTGGGGAGACCCTGTGACGGCGGAGACTGGGCCGCGGCTGGACACTCAGATTTAGCCTCGCTGACAGCTCCGCGCGGAGCTGGAGGGGCCCTGGGGCCAGTGGCCCTTGGAGACGGACGTGGGCGTGTTCTCGCCGGAGCTGAGAGTCCCTCTCGCGGTGAAGCGCTGGGACCCGCAGCGCCTCCGGGCAGTTCACGAAAAGCTTCCCCCCCACCCCCCCATGTCACTTCTCTCCCTCCTGTGCTCACGTCTAGTTTGTTCACTTGCCCTTCCCCGCGGAGCCGCGAGGCCCTGTCCCTGGTCCCTGGTCCGTGGTCCGTGGCAGCCGCGGCTCCCCAGCTCAGAGGGCGCGCCCTCCTGCTCCGTCTGTCTCAGGTCCACTGGGAGCCTGGGGTCGTTCCCGCCTTTCCTCCCAGACCTGTCCCCAGTGCCCTGTGCTGTGGGGCACTTCCTCAGGGCCTCCGTCTGCCCCCACGTGTCCTCGAGGAAGTGGAGTCTGAGTTAATTAACCCAAAATGTGGCGGGACGCTCTCCTGCAGCGACGAGCCGTCTGCAGACCCGGTTGGTGGCAGGGGCGCCCGGGTCCAGCCGTCCTCGACCTCGGGCCCCGAGCTGTGGGCGCCACAGTCGGTGCCAGGCTCAGGAGGGTCGTGCGTGTTTCCAGCCACAAAAGGCCTACAGTCACGGTGGAGAAGACGAATTGGGGAGAATCAGTGGGCCATTTAAAATGACAATGGGTCCCTCAGACCTCAGGCAGATGTCACAGGCAAGTGGCGCGTGGCCTGTGCAGTGCCCTTTAAGACTCGGTGTTGAGACAGAACTCAGACGGTTCCCAGCGTCTGCGACTGGGGAGACCTCAGCCCCGACCCTTGATTCCAGCCGCTCTGGGAGAGGCCCCTTTGACCAGGGACATCGGCTGCGTTTGCCCCCGGAGGGAGGGGAGAGCTGGGGCCCGAGCCCTCCCAGCTGAGGCCTGCCCTCCGCACCCCATGGTCCCCGGGGTGCCCTGAAGCTGGCGGAGCGCCCTTCGCACTGTCCCCAGGCTGCCAGCCTGCTTCTCGATCTCACAGCGCCACCACCTTGGCCGCCGGCATCCGCGCTCTCCGGCCCCTGTCCTGTGTGACCAGGGCGGGCAGGAGGGAGGCATGCAGGGGCTTGCACTGGCCTTGCAGCAGCACGGGCTGAGGGAGCCCCGGGTGCTGGCAGGCGCTGCCGGCCGCTGCGCCTCGTGGGACCGGGGGGCATCTGAGCAGCTGAACGCGGGCGTGGGGCACCTCTTCCTTCGGCCCCACGTCCATGCAGACCCCTCCTCGTGTCGGGCGGGAGTTCCTCAACTACGCGCAGCACCGTGGCTGCCGCCCTTGCAGGCCGGTGCCTGGAGAGCCGCGTCGAGGAAGCAGAGGGAGGAGGGGTGGGCGGGGGGGGGGGCGAGGGCTCTGCCCCCAACGGTAGTTCGCACGGTCCAGGGTGCGAGCACAGGCGGGAGGGGCCCGCCCCGGGCTGGGCCTGGGCTCGTCGTCAGCAGTAATCTCCACAGACGTTCTTCGGGTGCCTTGTGCTCGGCGAACTCGTAGGGAGCGGGTGACCCTGTTCGGCACCATGAGCCGTGGTTACGTGCGCACGGAGGCCCTGGTGGGGGCCGGGGGGTGGGGCTGGGGGGTGGGGCTGGGGGGTGGGGGCCGGGAGAGTCGTCGCTGCGCAGAGCTCAGTGAGCGGCAGCTGGAGGCCGTGCCCGCCAGCCCAGGACGGTGAGGGGGACAGGGACCGTGCAGACGCCAACGGGCACCGTCAGTGTCGCCTGCAGGTGGTGCCTGCAGGCTGTGGGCGACAGGCCGGCCCGAGTTCAGGTCAGGCCTCGAGGGACGACCCCAGGGCCCCGAGGCTGAGCAGGAGTGGGTCGGGCAGCCACGGCGGGGAAGGCCTGAGCGGGTGCCGTGCACCCCGGAGGCGGGAGGGGCCGCGGCCGGGAGGGCTCTGTGGGGGCTCCTGGGGAGCCTGGGGGGAGGGGCCGTGGCCAGCTCTGCCTCCTGACCGCTGTGCAGGAACTGGGTGACGGTGAGGCAGGGACGGAGGCTGGGGACCAGGAACGGGGCAGCCTGGTTTGGAGATCCTTCTGGTTCTGGAAGACGGTGCGGTTGGGTGGCGGAGCGGCTGGGGCCCCAGTTCACCTGCGGCCGGAGGAGCGGGCGCTCTGCCACGTGGAAGCACGTGGAAGCACGTGGAACTCGGGCTCAGGCGCTCCGCTGCCGACACAGAGACGAGGCCGACTGACGCGTCACTCCATCATCTCGCCGAGCGCCTGAATCATAGCTTATATTTCCAGTTGTTTTCTTCTTCCTTCGAGGGGAGGGAGGAGGGAACTCTTTGTAACGTAAATTTGATAAAAGTTTGCAAGAGTGTATCGTGTTTGTGAAGGCGAGTTGTACCAGAAGTTTGATTGTTACACTGTTTCTGAGTGATTGCTCTGGACCAAGAAGGTCTCCGGAAGGAGGTGCCCTGGGGACCAGGGTCACCCTGCTCCTACTCGGGGAGCCGACAGGAGCAGTGGGGGTCAGTTCTCGGTTCCCCCCAGGGCTGCTTGGGGTGGGAGCAGCTGTGTTCCTCACAGAGACGATGCCGACTGCTGACGCCCGTGCTGTGGGCTGGGGGTGGGGAGGAGCCCCTCACAGGCACTGTGGGGGAGACCACACGTTCCCACGGCAACCCCCCCCCCACTGCAGGGCACCCCGGATGCGGCTGCCCGCTGTCGGGCTACGTGGGGACCACGTTCGACCGGCTCGTAGCTTGGACTGTCGTCCCCACCCCCAGGAAGACAGCAGCAGCCTCCACGCAGCCCCTGGCCCGGGCCGCTGCACTCGGGTCTGTGCTCAGTAGGGCAGCCGGCCGTCGTGTCTCAGCCGCCGTTCCCCCGGCCTGCTGGGCGCAGGGGTTTCTTCCTGTGAAGCTTGGGGACCTCCTCCATCTGCGGATCGGACGCCGTGGGGGGTGTGGGTGTGCATGCATGTGCACGTGCGTGTACACGCGTGTATGTGTATGTGTGGACTTTGTGCCGCCCTTTCTCGGAGCTGCTTCTCCTGCTGCCCCGCCTGCTCCGTGGTTCGTCCACGGCGACCCCGGAAGGGGCGCCGGTCTGTGGACCCGGTCGCCTGTAACACAAGGGACCCACAGCGGCCCTGCGCCCCGGGCCGTGCACGACCGGGCGTGTTAGATCATGGAAGTGCGGTGAGGCCTCCGGACCTCCGCGCTCCGGCAGGGCTCCTTACGCAACTGCCGTTGGACGCAGTGCCCGTGGAAAGGCTGTCTCTTCTCAGGCGCGGCTGTGCTGCTGTTCTCCGTCCTTCTGACCTTCCCCAAGCCGTGCCCGATTGTGAAACGTTTCCCACAGTGCACCAGCAAGGGGGAGAGCGGGACAAAGCAGCTTACCGATTCCCACACGTCTGCACCGGAGACAGGGTTCCGAGACTGGGGGAGGAGGCGTGCAGGTGAAGCCACTCACTAGGCAGACGCGCACATCTTCGTATGAAGGGGTGCTCGTCTCAGTTACTGCTTCCGGGAGGACCACCAGCCCCGCCCCCCAGCGCAGAGGTGGCCTCCGCCTCCGGTCCCGGCTTTGGAACGAGGCCAGCGCGGGCGGGGCCACGCCTCCACGCTCCAAGGTTGCCCCGCCCACGGCTGGAGCCCCTCCCTCCCCGGGTTCATCCTTTCCATCCTCCAGGACGCAGCTCCTGGTTCCTCTAGCAGGTCTTTCCAGACGCAGCTTCCCGTCGCCACCCTCCCTTCAGCCTGTGCGCAGCTCAGTGGAACCCGACGGTGAGGAGTGCGCACCGTGGTCCCGGACGGTGGGGTTCGAACCTGCGTGGCGTCAGCTCCGTGCTGTGAGACACTGGACCACACACCGACCCCTCAGCGCCCCAGCCCCCTCCTCTGGAAGGGGATTAATAATGGTGTTCATCTTCTAGGGGCTGTCGTTAGGTTCGAAGAGTTAATGCACGCCGGTCACTCACGAAAGCACCTCCACTCGTGTTGTGTAGTATTATTTATGCTTTTATCTATTTTTCATTTTTATTAGGGTCACAACTATTCTTCCTCCATTGTTACACCCTGAAGCCCCTTTTGTGGTGCGTGGCATATGGCACTCAGTGTGCGTGGCCACCGCGAGTGAGTCACACCAGCCCACGGACACGGGGCACTTTCTACTGTGTGTGTGCAGTCATGCCCTGCTCTGTCTCAGAGAAGAATTTGTTTCAATCGCTCTTTTAGGGGTGTCCTTTTAGGGACGATGTATAGATATAAACCTTAATGTCCGTGTCTTCCTCCGACTCAGGAGCCGTTTAGAGTTTCATTTCCAATTCTGCTCTTCCCCAGACAGGGTTGTGGTTCCTGGACAGATGCCTTTCACAGGTCACGGCCTAGACTGAACACGGAAGCGCCGTGTCTGACGAATCAACGTGCTGCCCAAGTGAAGGCGGCCCCGTGGCTGAGGATGATGTCATAGGGTTTAAGGAAAGAAAGGCTTATCATTTATGCTTTAAAAAAAGAGAGCTATCCAAATACACTCCGACTTCCTTATTACCCATTTCCATGCCCGGGTTAATGAGTGCCTCGCCCCAGAGCCGCCCATTCAGAATTCAGAGGCTAGTGGCCCGGCTTCCAGCGTTCGCTCCGACACATCTGCCCTCGGCATTGTTTCTCAGGAAGTATTTGAAAGCCAAATAACATGTAGTGAGAACTAAGAGACTTAATTTCTTTACTTTTCCATTTCTGGGTCTGCACAGCGGTGTGACCAGCCAGCACCCTCGGGAGATCCCCGGTCTGTAACGGCATCATGGCCACTCGTCCCGCGTGGTGCTCTTCTCTGAAAGGTGCTGCTGAGAAGGCGGCGTTGGGCGACCGTGGTGGGGCCGGCCAGAGGCCCCTCAGGGGCACTGAATGGGGCCGGCGGGCCGAGGACAGTGCGGTGAATGGCTCTTTGTCACACGGTGGGATGAAATACTGGAAACTGTTCTTGGAACAAAGAGTGCTGTTTGGTCAGAGTGCACACGATAGAGTGGGGAGCTTTTGAAAACTTCCATTCAGTGACTAATATTTTGACTCAATAGAGCCATAAAAAGACACGTGGTGTGTAAGGATGCTGCGGCCACCAGTGGTCAGCCGTGCTGAACGTGACCAGGCACTGCCGAGCCCCGGAGCCCTCGTCCTGGGCAGGCTGCGGCTCGCACGGGCACTTGTGGGACCACGGCCCTGTCCCTGGGCCTACGACGGGAACAGCACGCAGGCTCACTCCCCCGATGCTCCTCACGGTTGTGTCAGCTTTCCTGGAAAAAAAAAAAGGTGGCCCCTTTTCTACTCCTTGGCTGGTTTTATCAGGACAGCGTGTTTTTGGTGGTGGTCTTGCCGTCACGTTGTTGCTTATGGGCAGACGTACATGGTTACACTCGTCAGCCTGGAGGCTGAGGGAGTTTCCTTCCGCTGACACCTTTCTCTTTAGCGCTTTCCCAGCATGTGGGCCACTGACCGGGGTCGAGCCACCTTTCATGAATGGGGTGCTCTGTTAGGAAAGGACTTCACAAAATTTGAATTTGGCTTGTTTGGTTGTGCTCTTTCTGGCTCTTGAATGTTACTTAAAGTGAAAAGAATCAGCACATCCGCTTTACCTGCTGAAGGTCTAAGGGTCATTCCACAGTGTTCACCCTCTCTCAGAGGGTCCCTGCAGGCTATATTCGGTTTTGTTTTTCTATAAAATAATGTATTTCATTGCAGTGTCCTCTTGAAGGAGTATTTGCTCCTGACCTTCCCCCACACAAGTTCAGTACCCGTAAAAAGCTTCTTGTCAAAACGCAGCCATGCCCTGGCTGGTGTGGCTCAGTGGATTGAGCGCCCGCCTGCGAACCAAAGGGTAGCAGGTTCGATTCCCAGTCTGGGCACACGCCTGGGTTGCCGGCCAGGTCCCCAGTAGGGGGCGTGTGGGAGGGAACCACTCATTGATGGCTCTCTCCCTCTCTTTCTCCCTTCCTAACCCCCTCTCTAGAAACACATTAAATCTTAAAAAACAAACAAACGAACAAACAACACAGCCATTGTTTCAGCCTGCCCTGTGGTGTAGGAAAAATTCATCATGAATAGGCTTCTGCCCTCATTGCCATTTTCTGCCGTTTCCATTCTTGTAGCTGAGAACCCTCACGGGGGGACCCCACCCTCGCCAAAGCCTGGGCTCCCTCCTGAGTGGGTTCCTGTGGACTGTGGCCACTTCTCCGGGCGGATGGAGCTCTTCACCCAGCTTCTTCGTCCGGCCTTCCGTCTGTCCTCCTCTGGGGCCGGAGGCGCCTCTGCAGTTTCCTCGGCGGCAGCTTTTGGGCAGCGGTTGTTTTCCAGCTGCCCCGGGTCCTGCTGGCGAAGTCGGCAGCTTGGCCCGCGTCAGTCTACCTGGGTAGCGCATGCGCGCGGGAGGCGCGTCCCTCTCTCGGCTCCCCTGGGCTTCGGGAAAGCGCAGGCGCCCGGTGCTCACGAGGACAGCACGGTCACGGCGTCGGTCAGGTGACTCACAGGTGTGTGCGTCCCTGAAGTTTAACAGTGCCACAGCAGCAAGGTTGCGAGCTGCGTTTCCCCATCCAAGAGAGGCCAAACTCGAGTCTAAGCGCCCCACTGCCGGGCGCCCTGCAGAGCCCGCCATCTTTCCTCGTGGGCGGGGCCCGCTTCCTTGCCAGGGCCCACTTCCGGTCCGCGGTGGCTCCGCCGGGCGGAAACGCGTGCCCCGAGCACCATGGTTCCTAGACCTCTCGCGCTCGCCCGCTCCTGGGGACGTGCCCGTATTCCCACGGTGGCGATTACCTCCTGAGGGAGGAAATGTTGCGTTACTGCAGGACTAGCGCCAGGAACTCACCCTCTTGCTGGAGAAGCTGTGGGAAACCAGCAAAGGACGCACAATTTCCAGTCGACCCAAGAAGGGAACAGGAAGTCAAGGGTGTATTAGTCTGGATGGAATTTGCATGGTCTTTGAATGGAAACAAAACCAAACCCTGCAGAATTCTAGTCTTGTGATGCCCCCGCTGCCCCCATCCTTGCTCCCATGTGTTCCTTCACAACTATAAAATACAATAAAGCCTGCACAAGAAGCTGATTGGGTGAGAATCACCAAATACTGTTGCGTTGCCGGCGGGTCTGCACCTCCCCGCGCGCTCACTCAGGGCTCAGCTGGAGGGACCAGGTCCTCGACCTCAGTGGGGGAGCCAGCCCCCCCCCCGCCCGCCGCCCCCGGGGGAGGCCTTGGGCATGTGAGTCATGGCCTTGTGGGTGCCCAGCTCGCCGTGGGCCGCTAGGGCGCTAGGGTTCGGCTTCCCTGCCTTCACCTGCCAGCCTCCTCCCCCGGGAGGCTGGCCAACCCTCTGCTGGGGAAGCCCTGATTCCTGCCGCCCAGTGTGTCCGCGCTCCAGCTTTCCTCCTGTGTGCTGAGTGGTCCGGGGGCTGGAGGTTCCGCTATGTGGCGGGACAGCGGCTCCCAGCCAGTGAGGTCGTAGGCTGATCCGTGGCTTTTGGGGCCTGGTGTCCAGTCCTGGCAAAGCCACTGAGCGGGACTTCATATTCTCATTAGGCTCAGGTCTGTGCCGGGCTGGGCAGGTGGAGGGAGTGGGTTGGGGTCCTCACCCTGCCCCGTGCCACCAGAATGGTGTCCCTTAGCTGTTCTTACACCCCAGTACCCTGGCCCCAGGGGTTTTCGTACAGACGAGTGAGGGGCAGGCACACCACGGAGCAGCGTGTACTGGCACATGGTGAGTAAACGGCGATTTCAGTGAGAAACAGTGGGCTGCGAACGACGCCCTCTTCCAGTTTCCGAGGTTCCAGCCTTGTGGCTGTGTTGCCCCGGTTGCCCTCAAACTCAAGGGGACTGTCAGCTGCATTACCTTCGGTCCCTTACGACTTTTCCCTCTTCACAAGTGCATTACTTGTATTTTAAGAAGCTTTCGTTAGCCTCACCAGTGGGAGAGCATTTCTAAATAGAACCGAAATGGAAATTTGCTTGAGTGTCTGAATCTGACTCTCACCCCAATTAGGGGAGGTCTGGTGGGCAGATTCCTTAAGAGTGTCATTTACTTTTCAAGCTACACGGTGAAGAAGCAGAGGTTTCCTGTTACTTCTCAAGTCAATTTCCATTAAAATCTTCAGCATTCATCGTGTGGCTTAATGTCTTTTGAGATGATTGCTATTTTTGAACCAGTGTTTGTGGCAGCATTTTGAGTGTAGACACTCATTATCTGCCAAAGCCTCTGCCTGTAGGACTTTGCAGATGACTGACAGCGACCCATCAGAAGGCATTGCTCTTGGCTGGAGGCCAGGGACATTGCCTCATTCGTCCAGGGTTTGCTACCTGAAGGGGCCAAAGACCAGAGGTTTAATTCCCGGATAGGCCAGTTAGTGCGGCTTTGTCCACACCTTCGGTCTATCCTCAAACGCCAGCATCCGTGTCTAAAACCCCTGCTGTTGGCCGTAGGGGTGTCGGTCGCACTGGTCAGCGAGGGGCAGGCAGAAGGCCAAGGGGGCCACTCCCTGGGAGGAGACACGCACATGCCCCCCTGGGTGCAGGATGGCGGGTCTTCAGAGTCAACCCCAAGAGACAAATGCTGACGAAGACCGTCTGGGAAGCTTTAAGAAATGCTGCTAGGAATGGCTAAGGGGTAGGTCAGAGTTCAGAAGTCCGGGACATAAGGAAACTCTCAGCTGTGTCCATTCCAACCACGTATTTGCAAGTGGTTCCACTGGAGAAGGAAGATAAGGGGAAAGTGCCAACAGAAAGTTCCAGCATGAGACAGCTGTCTGATGAACTTTGGTCTTGAAAGGAAGTGCACCAAAGTCTCTCTTACGTGACCTCACTTGAACTTTGCGAGGTGGGGGCTACCACCACCATTTCGCAGAGGGGCAAAGGGAGGCACCGAGCTGTCGCTGCGGCCAGGGGTCGCGCGGCTGGTCGCGCAGCTGAGCGGGGACATACATCGGGGCCGTCTGACTCTAGACAGATCTGAGGCTTGTCGGGGGTGCTCCGGACAGTAAGACGGCGGTGCACAGGGGTGTTCGGCGCCAGAAGAGAAGACAGCCGCTACGTGCGAACAGACCCGATGGAGGTGTGGGCAGCGACAGGGCAGAGCCCTGCAGCTCCTGCCTGTCCGCCTGTCCCTGGCATACACCCTAAAGCTCCCAGCGCGTTAAAAATAGGTGGGGGAAGTAGCAAGAAAGAAGGAGGCTTCCTAAGTGCATTTCAGCTTCCTGGCCTAACAGAATTCCTTCCCTGGGTCCTGAGCACATCTTAGCAGGAGGCAGTCCTGTGTGTTTGTGGTCCAGGGAAGCCTCAAGAGCAGCAGGATTCCGGGGGCGGGGAAGGACATGGCCCGAAGTTCTGTGTCGGGCCCGCGGGCGTCCAGGCTCCTTCAGGGTGAGCCCACGGGAGGAACCTGGAGTCGGAGAAAGGGCATCCGGTGGGGGCAGCGCTCACTCTCTGGCAGTATTACCTGGAGCTGGAAGAGTTCGGGTGTGAGAGGGCTGCCCCTCCCTTGGGCCTGGGGCGCATCCACGGACTCGGCCAGACTGGGAAGGCGTCCTCTGACCTGTGTCTGAGAGTGCGGCTTAGTGTCTGGAGTTTTCTGCATTTGGGGTGTCTCATCTGGGACAAGGCCCTGTAATGGCGTTTCCAGATGAGGCAGCTGAGAGGGGAGGAGGGAGCGGCCTCCCCAAGGCCGGTGGGCGGCGTGCTGGCAGGCAGGCTGGACTCTCACCTGTGCCCTTTGGAGGCGCAGCTCGTTGGGAGGGTCTGGGAGGCGGCGCAGGTGTGGGGCCGGGCTCACCTGGCTCGGTTCCCAGCCCTGTCACCCTGTCAAGGTGTCACCGTGGTTGCCCCTCCCCGGCCCCCCGGAGGACCGGACTGTCGTGAGGAAGAGGTGGAGAGAACGTGCTGGGCGTGGACACTAAGTGCCCAGGGCGCGGCGTCCTCTCCCGTGAGCGAGGCCTGGAGTCCGTCTCCACTGTCCCCGTCATTACTGATAGGGTTCCGGCGTCTGCCCGCACCTGACCACGGAGTTTCACTTTTACCCGGATGTTCCCTCTGGGTGACGCAAGGGCATTTCTTATCACCTGTCTGCAGTAGCAGCTGGCTTTGCATCTTCTGCGGCGTGTCGGTGAAGGATCCACCGACAGGCCCTTAGCCACCCTCTCGGCTCTGAAATTACGGGATTTATTCTTCCCGATTCCCCTCCTCCAGCTGAGCGGGGGCCCCCCGTTACTGTGGTAACTCCCCACAATGATCCCGTCAGGAGGTGTGATGGGACTGTCTGTCGAATCTGATTTTCCCGACAGGAAACAAGCAAACCGCTTCCCCCTGGGTTCGCTGCGACGCCCGGGGCCTCCCTGCGCCTCCTGGCCTGACGCCTCGGAGGGCTGTGCCGGCCGGGGGGCCCGCAGCTCTGCGGCCGGGGCGTCCCCGTCGGGCTGACGGGCTCTCGTGGTTTTCCTCCTGCACTTGGGGGAATTTGGGGTAGTTTGAATTGTCGTTTCTTAAAAAAGTGCAGAGTTGCGGTTTTTAGAGGGTTTACGTTTATTTTGGACATGCAGGATCTCAGTCAACCCATGGGATGGTCGGAGCCAGTCACCATTTCTGCACTGTTTTGAGGAGCCCAGTTCTATAACGCAGCCCTCTGCTCGCCCAGGGGCGTGGGGTCGGGGAGCGAGTGCTCAGCACCCTCCTGCCTTCCCCAGCAGGGCCCGGGCCGGGGTGGGGGGACCCTGCTACCGCCCCAGCCGCTCCGCACCTCGGGGTCCTCCGAGTCGGTCACCGTAGGGAGCCCGACTCCTCAGGTGTTCCTCTCCCCTGCGTGCTGCCCTCGCCCGACTCGGGACCCAGTTTTCCCGATGCTGTCCCTCTCCTCTCCGTCGCTCTGTGTCCGTGCTGATGGCCACCCATTAGCAAGGCCCGGTGCCCGACCTCTTCTCTGAACACGCCTCCCCCTTCTCGCTCTACGGGGGACCTGGTCTCCCCTGCACCCCTGGGCGCGGCTCTCAAGGGCCTGCATTCCCCCCCACCCCCGGGAGCTGTGGTTGAGGGCTGGGCACAGCCCCCTCCTCCCGGGAGTCCCTGCCCCGAGTCTCAGCTCTGGGTCTGTCTGTGGCCCTGTCACTCCCTGGGTCGTAAAAGGATTCTGATTCTGGTTGGCTGTCCCTCTCCAGGGCTTGCCTTCACGTAGATAATCCTCCCAACACCTGGGTCTCTTGGTTCCTCCCCAGCCACCCCTCACTGTGTCCGCCCATACACGGGACGCCCCTCCCTGACCCTCTGTCCCCACTGCGGGCTGCGCTTCCAGCCTCCACAGGCCTCAGGCCCCCAGGGCCTCCCGACACTGACCTCACCCCTGCACTGTGCCACAGCCCATGTGTCCCGACCCCTCCTCTGTCCCAGTGTGAAGCCCACGACCAGCCACCGAGTTCCCGCCGTGGCACACAGCCCCCTCACGACTGCGTCTGGATCCCGGGGATGTCGTCTCTGCCCACAACTCCGTCCTCGTCCCCGAGCAGCCGCCAGTGCTGGGCAAAAGCCCACGTCCCCACGACCGTGTCCCCCGTGCTAACGGCCACACGCCCAGGGGCCCCAAGGCTGCTGCGGTCCTGCCGTGCCTCCGAGTCCACCCCCCTCCGCCCCCACCTCGGTCTCGCTCGGCTTCCTCGGCCCACTGCTCGCCTGCCCAGACTCTGTCCCCGTGTGCACACTCACTCTGACACCACCCCGGTGAGGATGCTACCCCGTGTCTGCGGCCTGGAGCTCAGCTCCTTGACCCGGACGCCGGCGGGGCAGCGCGGCCTGGTGTGTCTGTCTGTCGTCCCTGGAGCCCCCGACGGTGTGATGTGGCCGCTTCACCCTGTGGTTGCTCCTAGGGGACCTCTCCTCCCAGCAGATCGCCTCCGGGGCATCGCGCAAGGACGGGTGCTCGTCCAGGCGCTTCTAGAGGCAGAGGGAGGGGAGAAAGCTGTTTGGGGGCAAAACTACCTCGGTCCTTGCGTGGTCTTGTGAGAAGCATTATGGTTTGGGGGGCTTGGGGGGCGGGCTCTGAAAAAGCTAAGTCAGCGAGGGAACCGAGAGCCGACGGGGCTGTTCCCGAATGGATGGCGACTGCACCCGGTCCGTCCTTTGGTTAGGAATTCGGGAATACGGGGATGGAGTCAACTGCGCGCCTGTGAAACCACAAACACAAACACAAACACGATGTGTCCGGAAGGGAAACCTCTGCCCCCACGTGTCTGCTGACTGCGGCCCCTCCCCCACCTCCCCCTCCGGCGGGGAGCACAGTCTGGTCTCCCAGTTACTGGGGACCAAAGGTTTGGAGTCACCCCTGAGTCGCCCCGCCCCCTCAGGGCGTCTCCCCGCCTCTGCTGCGACATCTGCTCAAATCCACTACGGGTCACCTCTCCTGCCGTGGCGACGCTGGCGCGTGCCCGGGTTCCTGCCACGTTCCGGTGCCGGCCCCTCCGCGCCCCTGCGTGCCCCCCAGTCTGGTTGCTGTTGGACATGCGGATGAGTCTCCCCGGGAGGACTCTTCCCCAGAAGAAACGACGATACATTGTATCATCGGGGCTTCCCGGTGGGGCCGTGCCTGTCAGATTCTGTTTCTCTCTCCCGCCTCGGAAAGGAAGCAGCTGACGTCTCCGGCTCCCGGACAGACGCCGCGGGATCTCCGGCACAGCTTAAAGGCACGTGGACCCCGTGGCGCTGGTGTCCGATGAACTGGCTGCCCGGTGAGCCTGGGGGAGCCGCGCCCCCTGCCCCCCGGAGAAGGGGCGGGTTTCCCAGCTGGGGCGCAGCGTGTGACCCCGGGCTAAGCCCAGACGAGGCAGGAGTGGTTTCCTCGAGCTGGAGGAAGCGCCTTCCGGGCGAGCAGCTCCCTTGGCCATGAGGGCAGCCGGTGCGGCGCTGTGCCTGGGTGTCGGGAGTGCCGCAGGGGTCCAGCCGCGACCACCGGGCACTGGAATCTCACCCCCGTCCTGTGGCCCCGTCCTGGGACCGGCCCAGGCAGGGTGGCCCGTGTTACCTAAGCCGAGCTGGCTGTCAGGCTGCAGCCCCCAAACTTGGGCCAAATTCCCTTGTTCTCGGGGTTTGTCCCCCCCCCCGCCCCCCCCCCCCAAGGGGGTCCACGGACATGCCTGGCCTGTGATCAGAAAACGCTTTGGTGGTAAAAAGTAAAGCTGCTTAGAAGAAACTCCGAGCCCGTCTCGCACGGACCAGCCGGCTCCAGACTCAGAGTCGCGGTCGGGGCGGTGGCAGACGGCGTCCTGTGGGTGCCGGTTTTCTGGGGGCGGGGGTGGGGGGTGAAAGGTGGGCTCCGTGTCTGGGCAGGCGCTTCGGGTCCTGCACCTCGAGAGGTGGGACTGCGAGGGGGCGGCGGCCCCCAGTGCACTGTGTAAAGCACAGGTGGGAGGCGGGAGCCCAGGTGAGGGACCGGGGAGGGGAAGTCGGGGGGCTGGTCGAGGGCCCGTCCCCTGTTGCACGTCGACGCAGCTGTGCTCCTCCAGCCCGTCCCAGGCCCCCGAGATGGGGGGGAGAGTCGGCTTCTGGTTTCAGGGCAGTGCCGCGTCCCTGGGGCGAGTGTCGTCCCGGTGGCTCCTGTCACAGCCACCGCCCGTCTGCCCCGCCTTCCCACACAGCACCACGGGCGCGGTCTGGAGGCAGCCCACGGGAAACGAGGGCACAGCGAGGGCCACGGCCCCCTCAGGCATCTGCTGAGCTCTGGGAACCTCCCGGGACGGTGGCCTCTACGTGGCCGTGGTGGCCGAGAGCCCTGGTGTTTCCCTGGTGGTTCTGTCGCAGGTGAAAGTCCGCGTGACCCCTGCAGCCCAGGCACGTGCCGCGCCCCTGCAGGGTCCCTTCCAGAGGCACAGCCGGCTCCGCCACACCCCCGACAGCCACTGACCTGCCCCCGGCTCTGTGAGTGTGTCGCTCCACGATGCTCTGGAAATGGAATCCTGAGCCGTGACCTTTGGGTCCGGCCTTGACGTGCGGGGCCTTTTGACGCCGCGGTTCCAGTTTGGCTAGAGCTGTGCACAGTGGGGACTGTGAAGGCTCTGCCACAGACGAGGGAGTGAAGCCGCTGCACACGGACCCCCACCCCCAAGCTGCACCGCCAGCGGCCCAGCCAGCGGCCCAGGCAGGAGCCCAGAGGCGCCCGACTCCCGGCCCTGGGGCCTGTGACTCAGACCTGACCTCCCTCCCGGCCGCGGGGACCCCGCTCTGTTCTTCTGTGTGTGGGCTCCCCGGGCCCCAGAAGGAGGGCCGTGGGGGGCAGGGCTTCAGAGCCAAGGTCACGTTGTTCTGGGAGGGCAGAGGCCCGACATTTTTTCCCGCCAGCTCCATTTCGGGCTCCCTCCCAGGGTCAGTGTGCTGAGCTGAGCTTCCGCCACCTGGGCACGCTCTCGCAGCACGGAGGCTGAGGGTGGTCTCAGGCCAGGGGTCCTCACCCGCTGCGGCTCTGGTCCACAGGCTGCATCTTTGCAGCCGATGGATGGCTGCACTCGGCCACCAGCCCTGGCTGCTGGGACGCCCAGCAGGTCCCCGAGCCCCCGGGGCTTGTCCTGCTGCCGGCCAGCCCCTGGGAGAGCAGAATGCATCCCGTCTAAGAGCCGCCTCGTCGTCGGATGCCTGGGTTATAAAGACCCCCGATACTGGAGAGTAGTGGGGCCTTCTGACATCTCCGTGTGGGGGGAGAATGGGACAACTGTCCCTGAACAGCAGTAACAAGGAAAGAGAAATAAGATGAAGAAACAGTTAGCAAAGTGGAGACTGCTGTTGGTCTTTGGGCTCCCCAGACAGCCCCCTCTTTCAGGGTTTTGAACTCACTGTTTCTGGCCGGATCTCCTGAGTGCCCACCCGGCTGGCTCGCCGCCCCCCTCCCCCGGACCCCCCTCCCGCAGCAGACCTCCACACAGACCCAGCACGGCCTCCGCCTGCAGCCCCCCGACACGTCACACTGCAGCCTCCTTCTCCCCTCCCACGCGCTGTGGCAGCCTTTCCTGCGCCCGCTGCCCTGTTCGTGCGGCCGGCGGCTCCCTCCCGGCCGGGGCGTGAGGTTCCTGGGGTGGGGGGGGACCGTGTCCGCTCTGTCCCCCGCTGTGCCCAGCGTCTCAGAACAGAGCCTGGCACACGTGGGGCTCCCGGGACGTTGCTGGAGCCGACGGGTGTCGCCAGAGCACAGGCGTGTTGGGGTGAAGCCGTGACCCCGGGATCGGCGCCCCACAGGTCCGTGGTGGGCCAGGCGCTCCTTCGAGCCCGTTTAGATGGACTCTGCCCTTTCCTGCCCACGGGGAGCCTCGGACGCGTCCCCGGAAAAGGACCGGCCTTGGGGGGGCTGTCTCAGGTGTGAGGGCAACGCTCCAGCCGGCCGGGGACTGGGCCTGCGGACGGTCCCGGGACCGCTCGGACTTTGGCCCCACGGGAGCGTGGGCTCGGGGCGTGCCGAGCGTTCCTGCGCGGGTTTGCCGAACCACACCTTCCGCTTAGCGACGAAAGTGTTTGCACGAGTCGGCTGCCGCCGTGAGAACTGGTTTCGCTCCCGCATCCGGGAAGCCTGGGCCACCGGGTCGGTTGGGGGGTGGCCGGGGGCCGGGCCCTTGCCCTGCCCCCTCGGTGGTGGGAGGCGAGTCCCGATGGGAGGGGCTCTGGTGTCCGTTCACGGGGCTCTTTGCTGGTGCGGGGAACGGAAAGAGGATACTGCTCCAGGGGCCCCGTGTGCGCTGTGGGGGAGAGCGAACAATGTCGCCTTTGACGAAGGTGGTGGGGAGGGGGTCTGGTCCCTGGGGGGCTGTGGAGTGGTTTGGGGAGGCTTCTAAGGGTGGCTGCCCCTGAGGCGCGGGACGGGGTGCTCCTGGGGGAGGCCCCCCAGTGCCCGCAGGGCCCCAGCCGTGTGGGGCTGCCCGGGCCGACCTGCCCCTCACCGTCCCTCCGTGACTTCAGAGCCAGCAGGGCCCGGCGTGGGGCCCGGAGGGTGTGGCTGCAGCTCAAAGCCCCTCACGTTGGAGACACCCCCGCCCCCATGTGTGAGCACTCGGCTTCCAAACGACCCCTGCTTTCCCAGAGCACCCGGAGACGCCCCTAAACCACTGTCCTGCGCTGGACTGGGCTTTTCTCCGTCAGCTGGACGCAAAAGGGGGGCCCGAGGTCCTGGACGGAGCTCCGTCCCCCGGAGGCTGGGCGCAGGGAGGGCCCTGCTCTCTGTGGGCAAAGGCGTGGCCAAGTGTGAGCAGCTCCTGGGGGCAGACAGACTCACTCTGTTTCTGGAAACGGTGGTCAGTGAGCTGTCCTCTCCCCACACGGAGGAGGCTCCCTGAGTTCCTGAAAGCACGCTTTTCCATTTCTCGCGATGGTTTCCATTACCCGGCCCTGGAAGAGGCCGGCGGCTGCCCGGACTGGGAAGACAGAAGCATCAAGTCGTCATCAGTGACGCCCCCCGGCCCGCCGTCCTCCCTTGAGCTCACGGAGCGGAGAGTGGACGCCCTCCGACACGCACTGGCCGAGTGCAGGCCGATGGTTTCACGTGACACCCAGCGCGGGCCGTCTGTTCAAGGCAGGGGAGGCGCGAGCCGAGCATCTCGAGGAATGCGTGGCATGGCGTGGCTCAGTGTGGCGTGGCGCGGCGTGGCTGGGAACACCGGAACTCGCTGACTCTGGGCTCTGTGCGTCTCCCTGGGCCCTCCCCCCCCGCCCCGAGTCCCCCGCCGGCCCTCAGGAGTGCTGCCATGTCGAGAGTGGAGTCAGTGAGACCGTGCCTGTCTGCCACCCTTCGTCACCCCTGGGGGTCACTGCCCCTCGTCCCAGGCACGTTGGACGCCTGGCTGTAGTGTTGACCCAGTCAGAGCAGGTCGTGGGGACTGGCGTGCCTCCTGGAGCGGGGCGCTGAGGGGGGGTCTGGAGCAGGAGTCAGACTGAAGCCGCTCCGTCAGGGTTTTGTCGTCTTGCCTTTGCCGCTGCGGCAGGAAAGCTTCGCACGGCCCCTCTGCGGGCGTTGAGGCTGGCTTTGGGGCCTGGACGGACGTGACTGCATTACCTGTTCCTTCCGGGGCTGCCGTCCTGGGAGTCCCAGCAGCCACGTCTCCCGGAGGCGCGGGAGTCTCTCCCTGGGCTCGCACAATGACTCTGGAGGCTGTGCCGGCCTGGGCTGCAGGCTGGGTCTCCACGGGGAGGGAGGGATGTGTCTGGCGCTCCGGGCAGGTCCCACAGGGGCCTCACCGTGACCTGCCCTGTGGCAGTGTGGCCCCGCGCCCCGGACGCCCTTGGCGCGGCTGCATCCCAGCCCGTGGATGCTTCTAGCGTCCGCTTCCCGGCTGACTGCGGCCCTGTGCTTCCGTTTTCTTTGGAAGTTATTTCAGGAGTCACTGCAGCTGCTTCCCGGCGAGCCAGACGCTCCAGGCGCCTGCCTGCAGGCTGCGTGGCTCCGTGTGTCCCCGAGGCCACAGCTGTCAGGGAGCGGCAGCCCCCGGCCCTTCCCGTCTGCCACCAGCCCTAGTGGCCCCCACGCGCCGTGCGCTGAGGCGGCGAGCTCCCGGACGCACTGCTGCCGTCCGGCCCTGGCAGGGCTGGGTCCGGGTCCTGGTGGCCTCTCGGAGAGCAGGTGTCAGCTCTCCCCCTCTATGTGTGAGGAGACTGGGCGACCCAAAGGTGCTTCCTGGTGGAGCAGCTGCCTCTGCCCCGCCCCACCTCATGCACCCCTGGCTGTTTTTAATCCTCACCCAAGGATATCTTGAGAGAGAGGGGAAAGGAGAGAGAAGGAGAGAGAGAGAAACGTCGATCGGTTCCCTCCTGTACACAACGAGACCGGGGATCGAACCTGCAACCTTCTGGTGTGCTGGGATGATGCTCCAACCCACTGGGCCACCGGCCAGGGCTGCGCCCTCCATTCTTAAAGCTCAGACTCTTACCTGAAGGCAGAGGTTCGCAGGTAGGGCCCTGTGGAGGAACGCTGCGGCCCGCCTTGGGTCACTGTGAACTTTGCAGTGGCGTCTGCAGCCCTGGCCTTCCTCAGGCAGGGCCACCGTGGGAGCCTGCCTCCCGCCACCGCTCTGCCAGCCCCTCAGACCCCCCAGAGCCCCCGCAGCACCCCCAGACGGGGAGTGGCTGACAGGCACGTCCAGCTAACTCAGTGCCAAGCGTGCATCCCCGGCGGGCTCCTTAGAACTCAGTGACTGGGCGTGTGCGCACACATGTAATTCCTTCATGCGTGGATTCCGAAGGTGACATCAGCTCCGGGGGCGGCCCCTTCGTGCTTGTCCAGGCCTGGGGTCTCCTTCGCTTTCGGAACGGGGGCCTGGTTCACTGAGGCCTTCGTGTCTGCGGGGCGGGAGGGAGGCGTTCAAGGACAGGGGAGCGACCTTCTTCACCACCACGCAAGGCGCCGCAGGAGCCGCGATGTCACGCGTGTCGGAGCGTGGATGGAGCACGCCGCGTTTCCCGTCGCCGTGTGCACCCCTGAGGGCGTGTAGCCCGACGATCAGCTCAGCGGCCGACGACAAAGACGGGAGAGGTCTGTCTGCTGACGGGGAGCAGGAGGCCGGGGGCCGGCGGAGGGCCCCGCCGCCGGTGTGACGGGGCAGGTCAAGGTCAAGCCTGGGTTCTCTTTGCTGCGTCTCCATGGAGTCTCCCCCCAAGGCTGGGACGGCTGTGCTCCCGAAGGGCACCCCTCTCCCTGCGACACCCCCTCGTGTGTCTCCGCGGGCCTCACGCCGCACCGGCTCCTTCTGCTGTTTGTTTTCTTTTCGTCTCGCTCCTCGGGCCTCCCATTCCCGGGCGGCACGTTCACGCCGTGGGAGCCGCGAGAGAGGGACGATGTGGGGGGTCCCGTGCCGGCTCAGTCTGTGCAGCCTTCCGTTCCGTCTTCCACTTTCTCCTTTCCTGTTTTTTTTTTTTTTTTGGTGCATCCATGGGATTCATTCTGCTCCTTAAAGCTCAGAGGTTTTAAGTGTTTCATGACACAAATTAGGTGGCTGGAAAACGTGTCCTTGTGGTTAGGTTTCTTGCCTCTTTTCTTCTCTTTTTTTTTTTTTTTCTGAGGGCCGTGTTCGGTGGATTTCAGTTCTGAGGGAGTAAATAAAACCACGATGGTAAAACCAGAAGTGAGCAACACCTTCAATTAGCTTGTGTCAAGAGGGGGAACCCCCTCCTGAGTCCTCGGGGCCAGACTAATAATAAATCTGACAAGAGGCAGATTAACAGGAGAAAAACCGATTTAATTCTGTGTGCGCAGGAGACCATAAAGTCGGTGCCCAGCAAGTGACCCAAGAGCCGGCAGCGTTTCTGTCTCTCTGCACAGAGAAGCGACAAGTGCGTGAGCACGTGACCAAGAACATTTCGTTTGGGGGCTCACTGGGTGGGGGGGGGTCTGAGCGCGGTTTGGGCTTGGGGAGTAACTCCGTGGGAAACGGCAAGGTGTGTGTGCACACCGCAGCCCGAATTCCTTCACTCTGGGGGTGAGGGCGCCCCGTCTGCCTCCCCCCCCCCTCCAGGGACAGGGAGGGCACCTCCCGCCGGGGGCTCATGTCCTGCGTTCAGGGGACGCGGACAGGGGTCACAGTGTTCCTGCCCCTACAGTCAATAAGTCTTTTCAATTCACAGAGATCAGAACACGCCAAAGCGGCCCGTTTTGGGGGCCCCCCTGGGCCCCGACACCTGTGCATAACTTCAGCTACGTGCACCTTCCCAGCCGGCTATGGAAACACGTTTTGCTGGACCCTCGGTGTCCGAGGTGCCGAGGGCGGGCTCCGCGAGCTTCTCCGGCGGAGGGCCCCCTGCCCGCCCGCCCTCGTGCTGTGGGCACCGCGGCGGGCAGCCTGCCAGTGGACGGACGCGGCTGGTTTGCCATAAACGTGATTACAGACATAGACAGTGAGCCACATTTGGCTTTCGGGAGCAGTCAGCTAATCCCGCCCTGAAAGAGAAAGCTCTGGAACAGGAGGTAAACGGGCACTTAAACTGAGGTGAGTCCGCACCTCCCAGATCATGAACTGCACCAAAGGCTGATTGTCTGGAGTACGTTCTGTGATTGATTAATAAGGAGTTTGAAACAAACCCTGAATATCTTCATCTGCGTTTTGTTTGTTGCTGCTTTGTCGTGTTCTGAAGTGCAGCGTCCGAGGCTCCCACAGACCCGTCCTGTCCAGCAGCCACGTGTCCAGTGGTATCTCTGTCCCGGGCGCCGTGTGGTCCCGGGGGACCCAGGGACGGTCGGGTGAGGACCTGTCCTCTCGGGAGCTGTGCTGTGCACCCGCTGTGGCCCCTGTGCTCGCCCTGGGCCTCCGCCAGCACCTGCTCCTGGTGCCACGGGGCTTGTAATGCGGACGGGACGGTCTGGGGTCTGCTCATCGTCTTCCCTCTGCTGCCTGTGTGTCGGGGGGGGCTGGAGGGGGGGACGTTGTGTGGTTTCCTGCTCCTCACCCGTGTGTGGTCGGCGAGAGCCTGCTGCAGAGATGTGCAAGGGGTCAGAAATCTGTGTTTTAGTGACCTGCCCGGCTCGCAGTCTCGATATTTCAAGAAGCCGTGGGTTTTCCTGCCCTTTTTAGTTTTCACCCGGTCCCCTGAATTCCCTCTGAGAATGTCCGTGGGTTCTGCCACCCAGTGAGAGCCCCGCCCCGCCCGAGCCAGGGAGCCGCACTCTCGTGCTGACGAAACACCGGCCTCCTCCGCGGCGCACGGGGGTCGGGTGTCGGTCAGTCGGCCTCTGAGGTTCCCGGACGCACGGACGGCTCCGTGTTGGGTCTCTCCGAGCCCCAGACTCTCCTCCTCCCGCCCGCGAGCCCCTGCAGCGGGGGCACGCGGGGGAGCGGAACTCCAGGCCGACCCGCCGCCGCCGTGTCAGCAGGTAAGGAAGGTGGTGCGGTTAACGCTCCAGGTTAGAGTGCCAGCGGCCGACGGCCTGTGGGCGTGTTGCAGCCTGCGGCTCCCGCGTTCTCCCGGCGGTGGGGGGAGGGGAGCCCGTGGCCAGGAGCATCCGGCGGGGCAGGGCGCACAGAGGGAGGGCCCAGGGAGCAGTGGGCCCTGAGCCTGTGGGTCAGCAGGTCTGACCATCTCACCTGTCGCAGGGACCGTTCGCAGCGCCAAAGCGGGCCCCGGGTCTGGTGCTCGGACACGCCATTGATCTTACTGTGTATCTGGCGATTGTTCGTTTACTCCAACTCTGCTGGTATAGTTCAGGCACCGTGAGATAAAAACAAACGGCGACGCCCGAGGACATGGGGAGTGACTGTGCTCCCCTGGCAGGGTCACCGTGGGGGCGTTAGGGGTCACTGGGAGCAAAGCCCCAGCCCCAGCCCCTAGTAAAGGTGATATAAATATCGGCCATTTGGCCATCTTTATTGATCTGCTTTTGAAAATCGGCCAGAATCTTCATGACATCCACCAGAGCGGCAGGGGGAATGGTGATAACAGGAGACCATGTGGCGTGAGGCCCCACAGAAGCCCAGACGACCCCACACGGGGCCCCTTCGGCCTCACGGGCCACGCACCTGGCGGGCAGAGCGGAGAGGCTGCTGTGCGGGGACTCCAGGGACGCCGGGAGTGGCTGTGACCTCAGGCCTGCATCTGGGGGCCCCCCACGGCGTCTGGGCCGTGCTTTCCCCTCAGCAGCCCCTGGAAACCGGCTCCGAGGGGCGCGAGCTCGGGCGGCAGACACGGCAGAGCGGCCGGCACAGACCACGGGCCCCCCCGCGCAGACGCACGGGGTGTCACTGCAGATCCTTCCGAGTTTCCGGAGAGGCGTGCGCTTCCTTAACGAGGGTGTTGAACTCTGAATAGCAATCCTCACTCCGCCGTTCAGCAGCTTCCGGAGCCGGGCTTTTTATAGCCCTCCCTGCGCTTTGAAGACGCCGGGTTTAGAACCGTCCTTGCAGGCACTCCATCCCGGTCGGCGAGCCACCGGAGACGGAGACGGGGCTGCCCAAGGGATGGGGGGGGGGGGACCGAACGGGACTCGTTTGGTGGCTTCGGCGGCTTCTCATTGAGAAAGCTGCCCACACCCGTGGCGTGGCCTCACGCCTCGAGGGCGAGAGGCGAGAGCAGCCGCACACCGCCGAGTGCCCCGTGTGGCCGGGCCGTCTGGAGCCCAGGAGGCGAAGGCGGGAGAGATGGGAAGGCCGTGTTCTGTTGGGGGGGTCGGGGGCAGGGGGGGGGGTCTGTCCTCCAGGAAACCGCCGGTGGGTGGGGGTGAAGCGTCAGGGATGCCAACCCTGTGGGTCCTTCCAGGGCGTCGAGCCCGGACTGGGCGTTAGGAGTTTTCACCTTTGAAGGCGGATTTCTCTGCTCGCTCGGGGCAGGCACTGCCCACAGCACGGAACAAGAGGCTGGGCAGGACTCAGCGGCTCCTTGCTGGGGCTCCCCCCTCCCACCCCCGCCCTGCCCCGCCCTGGTGCTGGGGCGCCCCCCATGCCCACGCCCACGCCCACAAAGTGCCTGGAGTGCGCCCCGCCCTGCTCTCGCCCGTGGGTGCCCTGCGGGCCGAAGCGCGTGGGCCTCATCCAGGGGACGCGGGTGGACCTCCGTGTCTCCCGTGCTGCCCGCTATGGACCGAGCGTGTGTGTCCCCCAAGTTCCTGTGTGAAGCCCCAGTCTCAGTGCGGAGCTTTGGGGGTGGGCCCCCCTCCCGATGGGGCTGGGGCCCCTTCAGCAGCCGGCAGAGGGCTGGCTGTCCCTCCCTGCTCCGCCGGGGGAGGCCTGGGCAGGAAGGAGGGGCTGCTCTCGGGACCTGGCCCGGCGGCACCCGGACCTCGCCCGCGCCGGCCTCCGGGACCCGCGGAGGACCCGCTCGGCTGCGCTGCTCGTGGTGGCAGCCCCGGCAGCCCCAGACGGGGCTGTGGGCCACGGTCAGAGGGGCCTGTCCCTCGACCTGAAGTGTTCGGAGTTCACGGTGCTGTCTCGTCGGTGTTTTTCACAACCCCAGTCACTCCTGAGTTTCCACAGTGCCAGCTGCTGGAAGCAGTTGTTGGTCGCGTTTGGCCCGACGCCGAGGGACCGAGGGAGCTGAGCTGGGGCTTCCCTCCCGGAGGCGGAGGCGGGAGGGGCGGGCGGGGGCCCTGAGTCAGCGGGAGGGCAGGGCCAGTCCGGTGCGTGCCCGGTGATCAGAGCCAATTTCTCGGGAAGGGCAAGCAGGCACTCGCTCCGGGCGGGCGGCCCCGGCGAGGCTGCTGGGCCGAGCGCTCCAGGCGCGCAGGAGTCCTGCTAATTATGGGGGCGCGGCGGCGGCGGGGGCGGGGCGCGCACTCGGCCGCAGGCGCTTCGGGAATTAAGACGCAGCGGCAGAGTCTGAGCCTCGCGCGTGGGGAGGCCGCTCTGCGAGACCAGACAGCGGGGTGTGGCCTGCGCCGGGAGCACCCTGCTCGGCTTGACACGGGTGGCGGCTCAGCTTTCCCGCGATTTCCCTGGTGGGCGTGGCCTAGTAAAAAAAAAAGACAGAAATACCGCCAAGGGGCACCGCCCATTGGGAAAGGTGTCACTGGTTACGGATGTACCTCCCTTTGCCTTAGCAGAGGAAAATAACTCGGGGAAGCACATCAGAGATCGGTTACTTTATTATCTTTTAACTCTTTTGTTTAAATTTACCAACATTTCACAAAACAGTGCCAACTAAAGTCACGACAGGGGCGTGAGCTCACGCAGGTGGCTCCTGTCGGAGCGTGTGGACCCGAGTCTGCCTGTCGTGGTCCCCAGCGTTTAGACTTGCTGTCACTTTGGGAATTCGCACTCCCGGGGCGGAGCGAGGGCCCCGGGACACCCCGGTGAGCGCGGATGCGGCGCCGGCTGGAGGGTTTCAGACCCTGAGACGCAGGGACCAGCTGCGGTACACCTCCAGGGCCACTGGACACCCAGGCACTTCTTGCTCCGGGCTCACGGCTCCTCCGGACGGGCTACGGCTTCGCAAAGATCAGGTTTACGGGGGGTGGGGGGCGCCCTGGCTGGCACGCTGGGTGAGGGTCGGGCGTACAGTTCCCTGACACGTCACCTGCGTGTTGTGTCCTGTGACCACCCCCCACGTTCTGGCCTCCCTGCGCCGCCGTGTACTCGACCCCGCCCCCCTCCTCGGCCTCCCTCGCCCCGCCCCCTCCCTCGGGTGACCACCGTGCAGGTGTCGGTGTTTATGAGTGTGTCCGCCCATTTAATGCTCTTCTGTTTGCTCTGCCACGCGGAAGTGGGATCCCACGGTCCTTGTCCTTTCCCGCCTGACTTGTTGCGCTTGACGGGACGTCCTCAGGACCCGAGCTGCTCGGTCTCCTCCTTCCGACCCTCGACCCTCGCGCGTTACGTGCTGGCTGGCTCCGTGCGCGGCCTCAGTGTGCGCGTCGCCCTCGGTGACGCGAGGACCTGCCCCCGCAGGGGCCGCTGTGGGTGGTCCCGCTGGGGAGGAAGCAGGGGCCGGGCTTGCCTTTGTCCTGTGGAGGGGAGCCCGGGGCAGAGGGGGGGCCGGTTCCCGCCGGGAGGAGCGGGCGAGAGACCTGGCCCCGCCCCCACCCTGCGGTCCCCGCCCTGCAGTCCCCTCGGTGAACTTGGGGTCGCAGAGGTGGCACCGAGCTCGGGGCCAGACCCGGGTGAACCCTCTAAGTCTCTCTGTAGTTCGCGTCTCCTGTGGATGGTCGCGCCCGTCTTCCAGCTCCGAAATGTGCTGGTAACAGCACACCGCATGGCCCTTCCACACGCCCGCCGTCTCCTGAGCTCCCGTGTTAACTCAGTGCCCCCCCCACCCCCCCCGCACCCCCCCCCCACAGCTCCACGAGGTGGCGGCCCGTTTCTCCCACCTGCAGAAGAGGGGCCGCTGGAGAGGGCCAGAGGGAAGCCCGTGAGCTCTGTGAGTCAGGGAGACCCCCGCTGCTGCGCCTGCCCAGCTCTGCCGGTGACGACCCTTTAACCACTGTGGGGCCGCGTCCCAGGGGAAGTGGGTTTGTGGGAACAGGTGGGGGCTGGTGGGTGCCCCGCTGGCCTCACTGGTCTCGACACAGGTGCCCAAGGAGTATGGCGACCTGGCTTTATACGGGATTTGGGGCCATAGACGGCAGGAGAACGAGGTGCTGTTTCCTGTCCCCCGGAGCAGCGTCCCTGCTCTGGCCCGGGAGGGTGGCGGCCTCACAGCTCTGCAGAGACGGCCGGGCTCCGGCTCGGGGCCTGGACATGCTTCACCCTCCCTCACCTGCCCGGGGGGAGGCAGGGGGGTGAAACGGGCCGTTCAGGGTGTGACCGGGGGTGGGGGAGGGCGCTGGAGCCGGCGGCCGCCTCTGTACCTGTCATCGCCCCTCAAAAACTTCGACCCTCTGTGGGGCCTCACGTCTGCGCCTCGGAAGGGATTGTGTGCGCGTCTCCAGGGAAGTCACACGCTGAGGCGAGAAGCCTCGGAGGGAACCAGACTGCCCCTTGCATCTCAATGAGCATCAGAAAGTGGGGCTGGATTGAGGCCTGTGGGCGCGGAGGTGGGAGGGAGGAGGGGCTGGGGGGGGTGGGCTACGGCAGGGGGGGGCTACGGCTGCCCTCAAGCCTCGGGCTCCTTGCTGGGCCCGCGTGCCCCTCTGATGCCCCCGTAGTTTTCACTCCGGAAGAGCATCCTCCTCTGTCAGGGCCAGAAACGCCCACCAGCCCACCGTTCCAGCCCCGGAGGTGCCTCGGGTCTCTGTGGGCCTCGTGCGTTCTGCTCCATTCTGTCCTGTCGACGAGAGCTGCCCGTTAGACACCCAGTCGGGGCGCCTGCCGCCTCCCTGCCTCCCGCTCTGGGGACCCAACACATGGAGGTGCTGCCCCGCCGGCTTTCACGACGCGAGAGCCGGTGTCTGGCCCCGGCCTTCTGGGTGCCGCGCGCTCCCTCGGGTGCTGTAGTTCAGCAGCGGCCTTGGCCCCGGGCGGGGCGGGGGGCGGGCGGGGGCCGATGTTACTCACAGGGGAGGCGCTGGGCGTGGAGGAGGCATCCTCGGGTGGGCAGCTGGGGAGGGGCAGAGCCCGGATGCGACTCTGTCCTCACGGCTCCCAGACCCGAGCAGGGGGCGCAGCCACGGGCCCCAGGTTCCGGGTGCACGGTTCTCGGTGCCGATGCCAGACCCACCTGGGAGCCTGCACTGAGTCGGGGCTCCTCCTGGGTGCTGTGCCCGCCTTGCCAGGGGCACCGTGATGAGCACGTGTGGGAGTCCGCGTGCACGCGTGAGTGTGGGCGTGAACGTGTGACCGTGCTTCAGGATTCCTGGCGCGAGCGCCGGCCCCCGCCGGCCCCCGGCTCGCTTCCCGCTGACGGACAAGGAGGCACAGCCCTGGGGGCCGAGGCGTCTGCAGCGTTTCACTCTTGCTCCCGACGCCGCTGGGCAGCGATGCCCATGGCGGGCGCAGCCCTGGGAGGGGCTGGGTGCCCCGGAGGGCCCCACGTGCCCACCGCACCCCCTTCCACCCTTTCCATGAGCAGCCCCGGTGCCTCCGGGGACCCCCGCCGCCCAGCAGAGTCGGGGCTCCACCGCCGAAGCCTGGGCCCTCGCGGGGTGTTCCTCCCCAGGCCGGCACCGCGGCCCGTGTCCAATCGGTGAAGGACGCTGTGTGTTCCTCCTGGCTCTGAGATTCTCCCACGGGGAGGGGGTGCCACTCAGGCCCCCGGGCCGAGCAGACGAGACCGTTAGGGTGTGACGTGTCTATGCATGGTCAGGAAATGCTCTTCACCCTGAAGGTGGGCTCATGTGGTCATTCGGGGGCTTGTCCTCCCTTCCTGACCCATGTTGGGCCCTGTCAGAAGCCCCTGGAGGCCCCAGGGTGACGGTCGAGGGCAGGCAGGTCTGGGGGGGGCGAGTGCTGCTCCCCAAGGGCACCTCCTGGGGGCAGAGGGCCAGCCGCCTGCGCCTGCGTGTGCTGCCGGGACCGTGGTCTGGGCGCCTGTGTGCAGGCTCCGTGTTAGGGCTCGTCGGCGGGAGTGTCCGGGGGTCTTGGGGTCGCTAGACTGCCCCTGGGCTGTGCCCCAGTCACGTCCGAAGGCGTCTGTCGTTCCCAGCATCCCTGGGACTCATTGTAGATGAAACACCTTCCGGAAGGCTGCGTCCCCTGTGGTCGGCGTCTCCTGTGCGGTCGGTGTAGCTGACGTGCAGGCCGTCGAGGGATGAGCCCAGAGGACGCTGGGACCCGGGGGCTGAGCGCGGGTGGGGGCTCCAGAGGGGACAGGGTGGGGGGACGGTGGGGCCTGGCGGGGACGTGGCAGTGGCAGCGGAGAGGAGGGTGGAGGGGACGTGGGGTGGAGGGCACGGACGGACACAGAGTCGGGGAGCACGGAGAGACGTGGAGGCCAGCACGTGGTCGGGGGAGGGGCAGGGACAGATGGACAGACGGACAGGTGGACCTGCAGGGACGGGCCCTGGTCCTCAGGATGCCTGCCCGCCCGCCCGCATCAGGCCCCGAGGGCGGCAGAGCCCGCCTGACGCCGCTGCTTCTGTCTTGCAGGTGCTCACGTCCTGCCGCGCCTTCCTCCTCGCCGCGCGGGTGCCCAGCAAGGTAAGTGCCGACGCGGCCCTCCTGCCAGCGCACGCACATGCATGTGCACACCGCACCACATGCGTGTGCACCCACGTGCTGTGCCACACACAACATGCACACATGGGCAGACACACAGGGACACACCACACACATACATGCACACACACGTACATGCCCCACCACACGTGCAGGATCTTTGCTGAGTTTGGCAGGGACGGCCCACCGGGGGCCCCGTGTCCTTCATTCCTGCCTGCATAAATGACAACTTGTACAGGGTCTCTTTGAGGGACGAGGGTGGGGCCTGGCCCCTTTCGGTCATGTAAGGTGGTCCTGCGTGTCCACGCTGTGTCGTGAGGGGAACCGGGGAACCGGGGGTGCTGTGGGTGACGCTGGACTGGTTCCCGGTCCCCTGAAGTGCCCGAGGGCCGGAGGGAAGGGAGCGGCGTTCGCCTCAATTGAAAGTGTCCATCCTCAGCGGCGGGCGTGCCTCCCTGGGGCAGTCACCTGCCTCCCATCTGCGGGCTGATCCCGCCCCACCCCCGAGTGCAGGCCCCGCTCCCCCGTCACGAGTTCGAGGTTTAGCCGGCCCGGCTGGGGGGTCGGACACGGGTTCCCGTGTCTGACACCGTCAGCCTCATGAAGCAACACGCGTGCAGGCCCCTGCCCCACCCCCTGCGCCAGGGTCCCCGGGGCCGGGAGGCGCACCAGGCGGGGACGCCCGTTTCCAGAGGGGACGACTCTGTCCGGACCGGCCTCGTGCCGCCGGCACCAGCAAGGATGTGGGATCCCTTTCCCTCCGGGGGCCGACTAGTCAAATGTTTCCTCTTGTCTTCTCACCGTCACACGTGTCCCCCCCCCCCCCCCCCCCCATGCAGTTGGACACCCAGACCTGAGGAGCTCTCCCTGCAGCCTGGGTTCCTTCCTGCCCTGTTGGTGCCGGGCCGTCTGGGGGTCCATGAGGCCCAGCTGGGGTGTCCCAGTGTGTCCCCCACTCCCCGGCGCTCTGCTCGCCCCAGCGGCCGCCCCAGGCCCAGCGGAAGCCTCTCAACTGCCCCCAGCTGCCCCCCCTCACTCTCGGACCAGAGCTGTCCGCGTGAGACGGTGCTGGTGGTGCCAGTGCCAGTGGCACCCTGGCAGCTGCCGGGGTGTGAGGCTGCACCTGCTCACACCTACTCACACCTGCTCACAACACCTGCTCACAACACCTGTTCACACCCGTTTGTACCTGCTCACACCTGCTCACAACACCTGTTCACACCCGTTCGCACCCACTCACACCTGCTCACACCCGTTCACACCTGCTCACAAGACCTTTTCATACCCGTCTGCACCTGTTCGCTCCTGCTCACTCTGGCTCTCACCTGCTGAGTGAGGTGTGTTCCCAGACCTAACCAGAGCCGTTCTGATTGTGCCGGTCCATTTATTTCATCAAGGACATCTCGCAGATGAAATGTCTGCGTCAGGCCACACGGCAGTTCGAGGCTGAGGGGCCCGGGGGACATGACCATGGAGAGGCCGCCGGCCCCGAGTGCCCAGCCAGGCCCCCCCCCCCCCGTTCCCCCGCCCCCCCATGGTCAGAGGTAGACAGGGAAGCCGGGCGTGCTGCGTCCCCGTGTGTCTCCAAGCGCCCACGTGTGACAGGACGGCCCCCGCCTCCCCGGGGGCAGAGCAGAGGGCCCGTGGGCTGGGTTCTGGGGGGGGGGTTCTCCCCACTGCATTTCTGGGTGGAAGGTGAGGGCAAAGCAAAGGGACCCCCCGCCGCCCCGGGGTCTGCGGCTGAAAGGCTGCAGCCGGGAGAGAGATTAGTGGCCGCCGTCCAGGAAAACCAGGCAGGGAGTGCGAGACTGGACGTGTTTTGAAGAAAACAGATGCTGATCGCAGGGGAAGGGCGGAGGAGACCCTTCGTGCCGAAATGAAAAGGAAAGAAAGCCCCTATCTGTGTGAAGAAGGAGAGAAAACTCTAATCCAACCGTGTGTTTCATTTAAGCATGGCCTGAAGTCCCTGGATACCGCATTTCTCTAACCACACTGAAAACACGAACTTCAGGGCAGCTGGTGGGAGGAGTGGGGGTTCCAGTAAGCTGCCGAGTGTCACCAGAGAGGCCGGGGTCGGGAGGGAGGGGCGGGCGCCTGTGTCACCCAGGGGTGGCTCCGAGGCCAAGCTGTGAAGGAGAAGAGAGAAGCCTGTTCCGGTGGCTTGTGTGACGCCTGCGTTTCTGAAGGGATGAGGCCCCAGAGCAGGAACGCAGAACCCCCCCGTGTCTGTCCGGGATGAAATGGAAGCAGTCGGACGGACCCACCGTCCCGCTAGGGGTGCAGATAACGCTTCTTCCGAGGGCCGGTCGGTCCGGTCCGGTCTGAGGGGAGCAGTGGGGGCAGCAAGCCGGCCCGCCAGCCCCGCCGGTGGCCCTGTGGCGTCTCCCACTGCGGGGCCGTCACCGGGTGCTGAGTTCCGAAACCCCGGTGACGGGTCTCTGTCTCCCCACTGCAGCTGGAGCTGAGCTTCAACTACTTGGACATCCACGGCGTCACCTGCAGCAAGCCCGCCCAGGTGAGTGTGACCCGCGGAGACCGGTGGCTGGGCCCGCGGGCCATCCCGACGAGGGACCGGACAGTGCGGAGCGGCGGGAGGCTGATGGGGCCGTGTGGGCGGGGCGGGAAGGGGCCTGGAAAAGAAACTTTCTCCACAGCTGCCAGGGAGCTCCTCGCAGGGGGCCTCTCCCCGTGAGAGTGCTGCTCCCGGGAGGTTGTATGTGCAAGCCGTGGCACCAGCACTTCGCAGCGGTTGCACAGCACTGGGCCAGGGCTTTCTGGGGGCGAGGTGAATATTTCGGTCTTCACGACCAGCTTCGTGGGGCTGTAAGGACCCCGCGATGAACTGAATGAAGCGTACGGTGGGGTAGGTTTGACAGCTGGGTCCCCACGAAACCGTTCCCGGGACCGACCTACTGAGCCTGTCCGTCCCCCAAAGCCCCCCGGACACCTGTCCGCCCTCCTTCCTGCCCTCCTCGGCGGCAGGTGCCTGCTCCCCGCTGGCCCAGAGGAGTCCCCCTTTTCTAGAACTTTCTGAGAGTGGGACTGACAGCCCGCCTCCCCTGGTCAGCAGCATCGCCACGAGGCTGTGTCCCCTGCCGCCCGCCCCGTCCCTCGCTCCCCGTCCCTGCCGAGTGGGGCGCCGTGTGCTCTCTCAGGGCTTGCTCCTCTGTCCCCCGAGGATGGACGCCCGGTTGTCCCCGGTCCTGGGCTCCGAGGGACGCTGTGGTGCACCCTCACGTGCAAACCTGACTGCACATGGGCTCGTGTTCCCCATGGGCGACGCCTGGGCGTGCGGCAGATGCAGGTCTGACCCCCAGGAGGCGGACCCCCAGGAGGCCGCCGGCCGATTTCCTTCCTGCCGACCCCGGCACGGGCGTGCCGCCTGCTCACTTTGGCCCGTTCCAGCGAGTGTGCTGCACGCTCCCGGTTGTGGTTGGAGCCCGCGGTCCCCTCAGCGTGGAAGACACCGGGGGTCTTTGTGTCGCTCGTTTGTCATCGGGGTCTCCTCCGATCCGGCGTCGGCTGCCCCTTCGGCCGTTTGCAGATTGCGTTCCTTGCTCCCGTGCAGTTTTCGGGGTCGCTCCAGGGCATTCCGCGCACGTGGGTGCGTCGGATGCATGAGGCACGCGTGTTTCCCGCCGCTCGCCGGCTCATCTCCTCGCCTTCCTCGCGGTGCCTTTGGAGGAGCAGGCGTTGGAGATTCTGGTCACGTCCAGCGTCTCAGTATTTCCCTCCACGGGCGGCGCTTGCTTTGACGGCGGGTTGAGAGAACCCTCGCTCCCCCCGAGGTCACAGAGTGTTTTCCGTCTCCCAGAATCTTCTAGCTCCAGGTCGCACGTTCAGGGCGACGGTCCAGTTTGACACGGCCTCTGTGCGTGAACCCAGCGACGTGTGGACGGGTCAGCGTTCGGTTCCTTACCGCGTGTGTGTGGTTTGTCCGTGTGTCCCGTGCCGTGCGTGTGGACAGCTGCGGTTTCACCCCGGCTGGCTTTCCTTCTCGCTGACGATCAGTGGCTCCTTCCACGCCGGCCTGTGTCCCGCCTCCAAGCCCTGTCTTTGTGGCAGGTGTCTGTCCTCCTGTCCCTGAGACACGGTCCGGGCGACGACAGCGTCACAGGCAGGGGGACCTGAAACCAGGCAGCGTGGTGGGCCCTGTGTCGTGGTTCGTGGCTCTCCCCCCTGCAGAGCGGTCTCTGTGACCCCGCCCCCGGGAATGCCACGTGGGCCCTAGCCGTGGGCCGTGCCGGCTCTCCGACCCCCCCCCCCCCCCCCCGCAGGGAAGAGCCGGCTCCCGACCCGACCCGAGACGGGCGCCCGTCCCCGCTGACACGAGTGCTCTCCTGGCGCTCGGCCCTGCTCTGCGGCGGCTCCCAGGGCGCGGGTCTCACCGTCCCTCCTCAGGCTCGTGCCCAAGTGTCTCCTGCTGTCTGACGCTGTTACAGATGCTGCTGCTCTTAACGCTCAGGTCCCCGCTGGTTCTCACCCGTGTTCGGGAACCGTCGATTTTCATGGGGCTCTGCGTTCCCGGTCACGTGTGCCTGCCCACCGGTCAGGTCCAGGGGCGTGTCAGTAGCCGGCTCCGTGTTCTGCACGGACGGCCGTGTCCCGTGTCCCGTGTACGGAGCACAGTGCTGCTGCCTCCTGTTCCGTGTGGATGCGGGTCACCCTTCTCCTCGCCCGGCTGCGGCAGGGAGACGGTCCTCGTGGGTCTCTCGGCTCCCGCCTGTCTGTCTGTCTGTCTGAATCCGTGCTGTTCTCGGGGCCACACGAGCAGGGAGCAGCCCAGGGGGTGACAGCCGTGCTGCCTGTCGACCTCGGGGACGGGACACTCCGCAGGCTCCCGGGGTCCTTCCCTGTGAGCAGCCCACTGTGTGCAGGCGTCGGCCTGAGCCGGCCGAGTGCCCCTGGCGGGCTCGGGGGTGATGGCGGCTGTCCCTGGAGGGAAATTTCCAGATCTTCTCCCACGAGGTGCGGTCGGTCACCGCTGCAGGTTTTTCATTGGAGGCTTTTCTCGGCTGCGGTTGCCTGAGGCACGCCCTGGTGGGGGGGGGCTTCCCACTCCCCCTGGACAGCCGGACCTTGCCCGGCGCCCCCCCAGACAGAGTCTCGGTGAAGGTGGGGTCCTGTGTGAACGTGGACCTTCGGCCTCTGCCACACGGCGGCAGTGGGGGCTCTGAATCTGCCGCTGGACACTCGCCTCAGCTGTGGGTGCCCGTGGCCGCCTGTCCACCCTGGCCCCGGACAGGTCGGCGACTCTGCAGCTGTGGGTGGGGTGCTGCTTTAAGGAAGGCCCCTCACGCTGGGACTGTGCTCGCGGGCCCCAGCGAGGGTGGTTTGCTCGTTCGAGCCCTTGGCCCTGACCGCGCGGCGCCCCCTGACCGCGAGGTGCCCCCTGACCGCGCGGTGCCCGCCGGCTCTTGCAGATGGTCGTGGACACGGAGAAGCACAGCCTGTCCCTGCGGATGGCGTCGCCCGAGGACGTGAGCGACGTGCTGGCCCACGTGGGCTCCTGCCTGCGGAGGGCCTTCCCCGGCCTGTCTCCCCTGTGAGTCCCGGGGCGGGGGGCTGGCGGGGGGGGGCTGGCCTGTCTCCCCTGTGAGTCCCGGGGCGGGGGGCGGGGGGGGGGCTGGCCTGTCTCCCCTGTGAGTCCCGGGGGGGGGGGGGCGGGGGGGGGGGGGGGGGGGCTGGCCTGTCTCCCCTGTGAGTCCCGGGGGGGGGCGGAGGGCCTTCCCCGGCCTGTCTCCCCTGTGAGTCCTGGGGCGGGGGGGCGGCGGGGGGGCTGGCCTGTCTCCCCTGTGAGTCCCGGGGCGGGGGGCGGCGGGGGGGGCTGGCCTGTCTCCCCTGTGAGTCCCGGGGCGGGGGGCGGCGGGGGGGCTGGCCTGTCTCCCCTGTGGGTCCCGGGGCGGGGGCGGCGGGGGGGGCTGGCCTGTCTCCCCTGTGAGTCCCGGGGCGGGGGGGCGGCGGGGGGGGCTGGCCTGTCTCCCTGTGAGTCCTGGGGCGGGGGGGCGGCGGGGGGGCTGGCCTGTCTCCCCTGTGAGTCCCGGGGCGGGGGGGCGGCGGGGGGGCTGGCCTGTCTCCCCTGTGAGTCCCGGGGCGGGGGGGCTGGCGGGGGGGGCTGGCCTGTCTCCCCTGTGAGTCCCGGGGCGGGGGGCGGCGGGGGGGGCTGGCCTGTCTCCCCTGTGAGTCCCGGGGCGGGGGGCGGCGGGGGGGGCTGGCCTGTCTCCCCTGTGAGTCCCGGGGCGGGGGGGCGGCGGGGGGGCTGGGGGGTGGGGGGCTGGCCTGTCTCCCCTGTGAGTCCCGGGGCGGGGGGCTGGTGGGGGGGGCTGGCCTGTCTCCCCTGTGAGTCCCGGGGCGGGGGGGCTGGCGGGGGGGGCTGGCCTGTCTCCCCTGTGAGTCCCGGGGCGGGGGGCTGGCGGGGGGGGCTGGCCTGTCTCCCCTGTGAGTCCCGGGGCGGGGGGGGGGGGGGGGGGGGGGCTGGCCTGTCTCCCCTGTGAGTCCCGGGGCGGGGGGGGCGGGGGGCCGGGGGGGGGCTGGCCTGTCTCCCCTGTGAGTCCCGGGGCGGGGGGCGGGGGGCTGGGGGGCTGGCCTGTCTCCCCTGTGAGTCCCGGGGCGGGGGGCTGGGGGGTGGGGGGCTGGCCTGTCTCCCCTGTGAGTCCCGGGGCGGGGGGCGGGGGGCTGGTGGGGGGGGGCTGGCCTGTCTCCCCTGTGAGTCCCGGGGCGGGGGCTGGCCTGTCTCCCCTGTGAGTCCCGGGGCGGGGGGCTGGGGGGTGGGGGGCTGGCCTGTCTCCCCTGTGAGTCCCGGGGCGGGGGGCGGGGGGCTGGTGGGGGGGGGGCTGGCCTGTCTCCCCTGTGAGTCCCGGGGCGGGGGCTGGCCTGTCTCCCCTGTGAGTCCCGGGGCGGGGGGCTGGGGGGTGGGGGGCTGGCCTGTCTCCCCTGTGAGTCCCGGGGCGGGGGGCGGCGGGGGGGGCTGGCCTGTCTCCCCTGTGAGTCCTGGGGCGGGGGTCGGGGGGGGTGGGGGTGCAGGGGGGTGCAGGGGCAGCGGGGGGCTGGCCGGCCTGTCTCCCCTGTGAGTCCCGGGGTGGGGGGCGGTGGGGGCAGGCGGGGGGCTGGCCGGCCTCGCTCCCTCCGCCCCGAGTCCCGAGTTCCGGTCTGAGGCTTCCACTCTGGGGTTGCCGCTCCACTCCCCGCCCCCGGCCCCGCGCAGACTCCGCGCCCAGCGTTCCGCGGGGGCCGAGTGCCGGGTGCACGGCCGTCACCTGCAGCGTGAATGGGGACACAGTGTCATTTCCTTCGTGTTTTACTTTCTGATCAGTAAGAGAAAACCTAAAAAAAAAAGCAAAAAAAACCTTAAATATAATAATTATCCTTTTCCTTTTCTTCTCATTTTTCTGAAGTGTGGCTTAGGGATACTGGTAATTGTGGCATTTATTTATTTTTGTGAAGCGTTTAAACTCAGGGTCACTGGGCTCAGGTGTGTACTTGGGGGGCGTGCCGCGTGTCCTTGGGGTGGAGAGGGCCTGGGGGGCCGTGGGAGCCGGGGTTTTGAGGGCCACCGTGGGTCAGGAACGCTGAACCCGGCACCTGGCACATCCAGGTGGGGATGCCAGGTGGCAGGTCCGGGGGCGAGGCTGGGGGTTGGATCAGGTCTGGGGACGCAGCACCCGTGACAGCCGCAGTGTCGGCTGGGCTGACGCCCGTCGGGGATGTAGCCACAGAGGGAGCCGTGCACCTGGCAGGGGGAGGGTCTTGACTTGAGCCCAAGATCTGGGGGTCGAGTGAAGGAGGGCAGCCCAGGAGCGAGTCGGTAAGGGTTCCCACGGAAACCTGGAGCCCGGGGCGGGGGGGCCACCCAGTGACGCTGGGCGTCAGACATGCCGAGGGCAGAGGCCGTCCAGCGGGTGGTGCTGTGGGGGGCACAGGGGGCCGTGACCGGGGCGGTGCCGGGTCAGGGAGGGACAGGCAGCTGCAGCTTGTGCAGAAAACGAGTGGACGAGTGTGGCCCCGAGGGGCCCGGGAGGCCGGATGTGAGGTGTGTGAGGAATTAGGGCGGCTTCTGTTCTCATCAGACGGGAGACAGTGCGGCACGTGGCTGTGTGGGGGCGAGAAGGGGGTGCGGCCGGGACAGCACAGCCGGTCAGCAGCGTCCTGGGTCGGAGGAGGGATGCAGAGCCCGGGACGAGCTGGTCCTCTCTTCCGGCCAGGGGGCTGCTTGGGCAAAGGCCGGGGGGCTGCCAGGAACCCTGGCTCCCTCGTCCCCGGCAGGCGGCAGGCCGTGGGCAGTCCCTGAGCCTGGAGGTTTGGTCCCTGCTCTGTGCCTGAGGCCGTGGGGGGAGGTGGCCCCGGGACCGGAGACCTCAGCAGACCACGGCCCTGCCTTTGACCCAGGGACCCCTGAACCCAGGTGCCCATGCAGAAGGGGTGGGCGTGGGTGGGAGGTGCCGGGGCCCTGTGTGGGGGTGGGGGGTGCTCCCCAAGAGGAAGGCGAGGGTTCACAGGCGGCGGCAGTGAGGAGGGGAGGGGCCTCGAGGAACCAGGTGCAGCTGTCACCCAGCGAGCGGAGACTCCCAGAGAGTTTCTGAGACCTGAACGCTCCCGGCTCTCGTTTGGTCCTCCTGCCCAGCGCATACACGGGGAGCCTGTCCAGGTGGCCCTGGGCTGCTGTGACCTGCAGGCCCTTGGTCAGCACCGCCCGGCTTCGGCTGGGACACGGGTGACCAGGTGACCGACTGCCTTCATGTTGTTGGTTCCCGTCACTCGCGAGGGTGGGGGCGTGGGTCACCCCGCCCTTTCCTCTCCCTTTCTCGGGGGCCCCAGGTCCCTGCCGCCAGGAAGGGGACCGGTTCCCTCCCACGAGCAGCACGGACCGTGGGGAACGGAGCTGTAGTTTTACTGCTGTGTGTTTACATGCGAGTTGATTGCATTTCTGTAATTAGGTTTGCTTTTTTGAAATGGGATCATAACCTCCTTTTTAGGGGACAGAATGCAACTCCTCACGTGACTTTTTCCCGGGCTTCATTGTTCTTGCCCCCACGCACGCGTGTGAAGGGCAGCGTCTCGCACTGGTGTCCTGCCGCTGGTGTGGAAGGACAGCGTTTCCTGCTGTTGCGATGGGGATGGCTTTGCGCGTCCCGCCCGGAAGTGCAAAGCCAGTGGGGGCGTGAAACGGCGAGGTCGTGGCGAAGACGAGTGGGAGAAGGGGTTTATGGGAAGCGGGTGGTGGCAGCCCCTCCCTGTGGAGGGGGGCGGGGGCGGCGCCGTGCCCTGGCTGGCGTGCCCGAGGCAGGTGCTGTCCTGGGCACGGTGGCCGGATGACACGGAGGAGCCTCGGGAGCAGACTTTAAACAAATCACTTACTTGAAGCGGATTGAAAGGGTTCACAGATGGTCTTCACGTCAGCGGTTAGGCCTGAGCTCGGGCCGAGGGCTGTGTGCCCGTCACCTGGGTCGCGGCCCCCGGCCTCCTGAGCTGCGTCCTGCACCTGGAGCAGATGTAACGCCCAGAAGGTCGGCCTGGCTCGTCCGCTGCGCAGTGCGGGCCGTGAGAGGGTGCCGGGCCCGCGTGCCTGCTCGCCGGGACGTGGCCTTACCCGTCATGGCGTGTGACACCCTCTGAAGCTACATGCACCCTTGTTTGTGCTTGAGAGAGGCCTCTCACCAGACACATGTCTGCATGCGGCGCCGAGGCTGGTGGCTGAGGCTCCCTCTTGCTGTGGCCTTGCAGGAAAATCATGAAGAGGGTGTCCGTGGAGCCGGCGGAGCGCCTGGCCAGCCTGCAGGCCCGGTGGGACAGCCAGCCCCTGGCCGAGCAGGGCCCCTGCGGTGAGCTCGCGACCTACAGCCGGAGCATCGGTGGCTGCGGGGTGGCCGGCCGGGAGGTGCGGGCTGTTCCTGGCGTGTCCCGAGGAGGTGCAGTCAGCTTGGGGGTGTAGTTAGCGCGGCCAGACCGGGGGACAGGGAGCCCCGCACTCAGGCTCCGGCAGCGTCCTGCTGTGGCGCGCCCGTCACACCGGCCTGCTGGCGGCTTCTGACCCTGCACGCAGAGGTCATTCCCCGGAACCTGTCTCAGATCCGTTTGCGTTGCAGGTGGGTTTTCCCAGATGTACGCCTACGTGTGCGACTGGCTGGGGTTCCCGTACCGGGAGGAGGTGCAGTGGGTGAGTGTGTCTGTGTGCGTGGGCGCACACACACAGACCAGGACACTCACACACACTCACACACACACGTGCTCCCCCCACACTCACACACACACACACACACATGCACTCACACACCCCATACACACTCACCCCACACACTCACATTCACACTCACAAACATGCACACGCTCACACTTACACACCCAACACACACTCCTCACACACTCACTCACATGTATACTCACATGCATATGCCCGCACTCACACACACTCACACTCATATATACACACACATGTACATGCCCACACTCACACTCACTCACACCCCCCACACACACCCCACACACATTCACACCCATAAACACACATGCTCACACTTACAGACTCAACACACACACGCACACTCCTCATGCACTCACACTCACACATATACTCACATGCACATGCCCACACTCACACACACGAACTCACTCACACACCCCCACACACGCTCACCCCACACTCATATTCACTCACAAACACACATGCGCACACTCAACACACACACGCACACACTCACATTCTCCTCACATACTCACACATATATACACTCACATGCACACACTCACGCACACACACACAGTCACACACACTCGTGTACACGCAGGCAACAGCACGTGCACACAGACTCTCCATACTCGTCTGTCTTTCTCTCTCTGTCCCCACCGTGTGCTTTTGCTGACAACCTCCTGGCTCGTGTTACACCTGATCCACTGGGGTCATCGTCTGATTCCCTCTGCGCCCCCTGCTGCCCCGCCATTGACCTGGACCGTCGACGTGACTGCGTTGCCTTTCCAACAGGACGTGGACACCATCTACCTGACACAGGACACCCGGGAGCTGAATCTGCAGGACTTCAGTCACCTGGACCACAGGTGGGCCGCTCTCCTCCTGCCCCCCCGCCCCCTGCAGCCAGGCTCCCGGGCCGCCCGTCCCCCCTAACCCCCAGGGCCCCGTCTGCAGAGACCCTTTGATAGCAGGGACCGGGCGCACCCCAGCCTCCCTGGGCCCTGCCTGTCAGTGAGTGAGCTGTGTCGGGGGCGCTTGTCGCTGCGAGTGCTTTGGGTGGGGGGGGCGCCTGTGCGCCCCGGAGTTCACGGCTAGAAAACGGCCGACTTTCACCGTGGAAACGATCTGGTTCTGAGGCTCCGAGACCGGCTCACGGGTCTGTTCAGTCTGTTTAGTCAGGGTGGAGAGTCCCTGCGGGCTCCGAGCTTCAGCTCCCGGAGTGCTGCCCCACCGACCTGGGTCCCACTGCCGTCAAGTGACGGCTGAGGCAGCTCTGGCCACCGCCGAGTGCGTGTGGAAACAGTGGGCGTTTGCGGGCGGGTGGGTGAGCGAGCGTGGAGGCCGTGGCCATGGCTGTCGTTGCGGCTCGGTCACGGGTGCTGTGGCCTCTGCCCCTAGGGACCTGATCCCCATCATCGCGGCCCTGGAGTACAACCAGTGGTTCACCAAGCTGTCCGCCAAGGACCTGCGGCTGGTAAGTGCCTGGAGACGGCGCTGGGCGAGGCTGCTTGGACCCTGCCTGGATTGGATGTAAAAACCGTGTGTGTGTGTGTGTGTGTGTGTGTGTGTCTGTTATCCCCCCCCCCCCGCCCCCCCGTACCGGTGAGCTGCGTGCGTGTCACTGCCGGGGGAGACCGGTCCCTGCAGATGCCCTTCGTGGCCTTCCCCGAAGCGAGTCCCGTGGGGCGCATCAGAGAAGTGCTTCCCCGTGTGTCGGCTGCTTGGAGCTGAGCCGCTGATGACCACAAAGACACAGGGAGGGGGCCTCCCGCGCCCGCCCCGTCTGTCGGCAGACACGGCCGGCGCTGGGCCTGCACGGCCGCGGGAGCAGACACCGGGCTTCTGCCTGCCTCCGCCCCCACCGGGCTCCCCTCCCTGAGCGTCAGGAAGCGGCCAGCGGGCAGGGTTGGTGGCAGTGACGCTGGGTGTCCGCGTGAGTTCCCGGGCCCGTGAATGTGTGCACAGAATGGGGTTGAGGTGAAACCGGTGGGTTTCCCTGCGTGTGGGCAGCCCAGTCCTCGGCCCCACTGTGTTCCTAGTGGGACTATGAGATGCTCTGCTGGGGCCTCTGTGCACAGTCCCGGCAGCCATGTGGGCCAGCGCTTGTCTGAGAGTTAGAGCCGCTTCCCGACGGAGGGAGGGAGCTCAGACGCCGTGTTGGAGACCCTCGCACTCAGGCCTCTGACTCGCGGAGGTCCTGGAAACGGGTGGTCTGAGATGACCGTAGCACAGGGGTGGGGTTGAGATGCACACCTGAGTGCAGTGGGGGTCTGACGCTTGCTGGTGCACAGGCCCCGGGTCTCTGGGGGCGAGTGACCATAGGCGCCATCAGCAGGGACACGGGCTGGGCTGCCCGGGGCCCGTGAGCAGCCCGTGAGCTGGGAGAAGGGGTGTGGGCCTGGGAGCGGGACCCCGGTCCCGATGCCGGCTCCTATTCCAAGGCCGTGCGACCTTAGGTTAGTCGCTTGACCCTCAAGGCTTCAGCTTCCGTGTGCCCGTCACTGGGAGCCAGTTGGAGCTGATGCCTTACTCATCCCGCCCAGTGCTCACCAGATCCTGGGGCTCATAACAGCTGCTCAGTGGAAGTCGGTGTAATAAACGGGTGTCAAGTTCGTTTGTTGAGTGAATGAGTGGACGTAGCAGTGTAACTACTTGGCGGGTTACTGAGATCCACATAGAAAGCGTGTAGAAATTCTAACAGCCACCATCACCACCACCTCCACCATCGCTTCCTGACAGCCTTCATTCTCCGGTTTGCGAGCCCCTTCCTTTGGGAATTCCCTTTGGCTTTCCCAGGGGCGGGCGGGACGCAGCTCCGTGGGCCCAGAGCCTGGCCCGGACGTCCTCCTCACCACCCTGTCACCCCTCGGTGTTCTCCCCTCTGACCCCCCGGCCGGGCGGCACACTCCTGACCGCAGGGACGTGTCCGTCCTGTCCCTGCAGCCCCGGAGCCCGCGGCACGATGGTGCGTTGTGGTCGCCTCGGAGTCAGGGTTTGCTGAGTGACTGCATGAGCGTGTGGATGGTCGGCGTAGCCCCACCCCCGAGTCCGCGTGGGCCGGGCGGCGGGGTGAGCGCGGCTGCAGGCACACGCCCGGCGAGCTCACGCGGTGCGTTCTCTCGCAGTCCGCCGACGTCTGCGAGCACGTGCTGCGGGTGGTGAGCAGGTCCGGTCGGCTGGAAGAGCTGGTGCTGGAGAACGCCGGGCTGCGAGCGTGAGTGTTCCCCGCACGTGGGGGGGCGACGTGGCTTCAGGGCTCTCCGCCCCTTCCCCTGACGCCAGCCAACACGCAGTTAGAAGGGAGCTGGACTCCTCATCCTCACGCACAAAATACCATGATTTCCCTTCCAAGAAGGAGTTCCCGGAATCCCCGTCATGACCACAAAGGACGGGTTTTATCGCATCGTTTGCTCTTGGGTCACGGGATGCTTTTGACCGTGTAGAGGTCAAGGGCATGGAGCCTTGGGCCAGACGCCTCGTGGCCTTGGACAGGGCGTTTCTGCTCCCTGAGCCTCAGCTTCGAAACGGAGATCGCGTTAGCACCTTCCTTATAAAGAGGCAGCTCCAGGAATAAATGAATAAGCTTACGCGAAGAGCTTAGAAAAGGATCCTTCCTGTTCTAGGTGCTACATTAACTTTTATCCGTGTCACCAATGATCGTTGTCATGACAACCTACTGCATATTTTAAAAAATTTTAAAGGATTTCATTTATTTATTTTTAGAGAGGGGAAGGGAGGAAGAGAAACATCCGTGTGTGGTTGCCTCTCGTGCGCCCCCCACTGGGGACCAGGCCTGCAACCCAAGCCTGTGCCCTGACTGGGAATCGAACTGGGGACCCTTTGGTTACTGGTGGCTCAATCCACGGAGCCACCCCAGCCAGGCCCAGTGCGTGTCATTTTACTCCTTGGTCGTGCTCGGTTCTGGCCGTCCGCACACCCACACTCACGCCCCCTCGTACCCCGTGGTTCTGAGGCTGCTGCCCGAGCCGGTGGGGGGCGCAGAGGAGCCGGGATCTGGGAACCAAGGCTCTGGGGCTGCTGGGCGGGGGGCGGGGGGCTCCTCTCGGGTACACACACCTGACAGCCCCGCTGGTTTTTGTTGGGGTGCGGCGCCAGCAAACTGCCGGTGTTAAGCCCTGTGGCCAGAGCGGCTGCCGGTCTGCGCCCAGGGGTGCCCAGGGGCTGCTGATGGCGCCTGCAAGTGCGTCCTCCCCAGGCAGTCGCACGTTTTCTCTTTGCACCGGAATGCAGTTTTGGTGCCACCATGGAACCGAGCCGAGTGCCACTGAGAGCTCACGGCTTCTCACACAAGGATGCACACGCACGCGGGATGGACTGGGCGCTAACCCACGGGGGCGCCCAGGTCGCGGCGGGGAAGGGAGCGCTGGTCGCTGCGGCTGTCCAGCCAGCGGCTCCCGCTGTCGGTGCAGGTGCAGGCTGCATGCCCCCCCCCGCCCCCCCCTCACTGGGCCGTTCCCTTGCAGAGACTTTGCACAGAAGCTGGCCAGTGCGCTGGCGCACAACCCGGGCTCCGCGCTGCACACCATCGACCTTGCTGGCAACGCGCTGGAGGACCGAGGTACTGTGGCGGCTGGGCCGTGGCCGGGCGGGGGCCGGGCGGGGTGGGGGGCCTGGTGGGCGGGGCAGCTGAGCTGTGAGGGTGTGTACAGTGCCGACCTTCTGTCGCTGAGCCGCGTCTGGGGCGGCGCCCACAGGGGGGGAGAGAGTGCTCACGCTGTCGTGTTAGTTCCCTTTCACTGTGGAGCGAGTCCCCACCGGCCCGGCAGCCTGCGGGGACTCAGGCGCACGGTCCCCCGTTCCCCGGGCCGGCAGGGCGGGGTCGGGTGGGCGGGTCCTCTGCTCTGTCTCGGGAGGCTGCCGCCCAGTTGCCAGCCAGGCTGTGACCTCCTCGTGACCTGGGGTCCCCCTCAGCTCACTGCTGGTGGAGTCCCCTTGGGGCTCCTGGACCAAGGTCCCCGTCTGCTCGCTGGTGGCCGGCAGGGCCAGGGGCCCCTCCCGGGCCTCGGCGTGGGGCCTGTCCCCTCCCAGTGTGCGGGCTGACTGTGCTTCCCCGGCCGGCCGGCGCTCACCCCACTTTTCAGACAGAGGAGCAGACCGGGTCGGCCCACCCAGGACAGGCTCCCTTTGGTGAGCTCACAGCCAGCTACGTGGCGACCCCGTCACTCTGGTGACAGCCCTTCACTGTCCTCAGTCCCCCCCCCCCCCAGGCACGTCCTCCAGGCGCCTGTACTGGGCCGGGGGCAGGAGTCCTGGGGGGGCACCGCACCTGTCTGCCACCCGAAGGTGCCGTCTGATGTGTCATGAGACCTGGGAGTGAGACTCGGGGGGCGGGGCCGGACCGGAGCTCGGGGTGAGGCACAGGGTCGCAATGAGGGTGCCCCCCCGGGGGCATCTGTGAGCGTGGGTGGACGGCTTCGAGAGCAAACAGCCGCGTCCCCACCGGGCACCTTCTGTCCCCGTCGCCGGATGCAGGTGTCCTGCCCCAGCAGAGCTGAGGGGGGCCTTCTCCCCTGGACCGGTGCGTGTGTGACGGGGATCAGTTCCTACTCGGAGCTGCGGTGCCGGCGGGACCCTCCTCTGCTCCCTGTTTCCGAGACGGACTCGGCCTTTCGTTGACAAGGTCCCCACGTGGCGTCTGAGCAGAAGTTCACGAGTCGCGTCCCCGCTTCCTGTAGAGAGGGGGCTGGACACGCGGCCCCACGGGGGCAGCTGCTGGGCTGGGCCGCGGCCGGGGGCCACGGAGGCGCAGCCCTGGGGCGGGGTGTCCCTGGACACAGTCCCGCCTCTAGGGAAATGCCACGGGGAGGAGGCCGTGAGGGCGTGGGGACCGCATGGCTGCCCTCCATAGGCAGCAGGGCTGGGTGGGCTCTGGTTCTGTGACGAGAGGGACTCAAGGTCGCTGTCAGCCGACAGGGCACAGCCAGGTCCTGGGAGGTCACGATGTGAACTTGATAGTCCCCGAAGAGCACGAAGACCGGTCGAAAGGACGGGAAGCGCCGGGGAGTGCCGTCCAGGGACGCTGTGGTTTTTGGTGTCCCACTCCCCACAGCAGCTCTGTGTGGTCCCGGGGTCCCGGGGTCCTGGCGGCAGCGGCTCCGACATCCCGCTGTGGCCGCACGTCCTTCCTCGAGGCCCCTGGCTGCCTGGGCTTGGCTCTGGCTTGCCTCCTGGTATCGGCCCTGGGGAGCCCTGACCTGGCTCCTTGGGCCGGAGGGGGGCATTTTTTGGGGGGGTCCGCTCTGCCCATTCCACATGCCCCACCCCAAACTCTGCACACGCACGGTCTGTTTTCCTGACCTCGGCCTTCTCAGGAATGTCTGTCCTTCCCCCCCCACCTTTGTTCTAAATTTGATTGTTTTGCTTGGAGATGGCCGAGAACCCTGCCTCAGAGTGTTTTTCTTTTGCAAATATTGACCCAAAGTGCCCACACGGTTTTCTCAGGACCATCTGCTGCGGCTCCGATTTCATCCTCCTAATAAGACGCAAAAACTGATTGTGGGACGGCCGCCCACCCCTTCCTGCTGGCCTCGGGGCGTCTGCTGGCGGCGTCTGCAGCCAACATGGGGGGGTTCCGTTCCGGGCATTGCCCCTTCACAGTGGGGTTTCCTGGGACAAGTCACCTGAGGCCTCAGTTTGCCTGTCTCTACAATAGACAATTACAGCACCTGTCCGCTAGGGGGCCTGGGGTGGACTGAGAAAGTGGCCTGTCCGGGGACAGACAGGGTGTCACAAGGCGCTTGCCTGAGACACGGTCGCTTTTCCCACCTTGTTTGGCTCCTGAAACGGCCCGTGAAGTTCTGTAGTGTGGGCGTTGTTGTCCTCTCTCTCGTGGGTGATCAAACTGCTGGTCCCGTGATGTGCACGGAGCCGGGGGGTCCCACCCAGACCAGCATCAGACCCCCTGTGAGGGTCGTCCCCGGATCCGTCAGCCCGGGGCTCAGACCGCGGCCAAGTGGCCCGTGGAAGCCAGGGCTTCGGTGCTGTGTGACAGCTGCTGGCTTCTCCGGAGCACATCAGTACCTTTCCTTCCTTCCTTCCTCCTTTTAGAGGGGGAAGGGAGGGAGAGAAACGTCAGTGTGTGGTTGCCTCTCGCACACCCCGCACCGGGGAACCTGGCCAGCAACCCAGGCCTGTGCCCTGACTGGGAATCGAACCTGCGACACTTTGATTCACAGCCCACGCTCCATGCACTGAGCTACGCCAGCCAGGGGGACGTTTGGTTTCTGGTAGTTGAGCCTGGAGAGGTCTCGGCGTGTTCTGGGCCGCAGTGCTTGGGCCGCTGTGGCGTCTGCAAACACTGTCTTACCGTCGGCGGTCTGTCTCCTCCTTCCCTTGACATTGTGTCTCCGAGAACGGGAAGTCTTGACTTCGATCGGGTTCCGCAGATCGATGATCTCTCTCGTGGACCATGCCCTTGGCGTTGTATCCGAGAGCCATCGCCGAGCCCAAGGCCACCTGTGGTTTGCTCGGTGACTGTCCCAGCTGACTTCCTGAAACGAGGTTCCCACTGAGGTGTGGTGCGCACTCAGAGAGGCCCACGGCCCCAAGTTCACGTCGTAATGAGTTTCTAAACCGAGCAGAGAGGACCGAGACCGAGAGCTGGGAGGTCGCCAAGGCCCCGCCGTGTCCCCGTGTGGGGGGCCGGCGGCTGCCGCCCTGCCCTCCGCTGCCTGGGGGGCACAGCCGGTCTTCTGGTCCCCTGGGGCTGGGTCGGCTTGGTGTGGTCCTGAACTTCACAGGTGCAGGTTTAGGTGCTGCGTCCTCAGCCACACTGGGTTTCCTTTGCTCGTCTTTGTGGGGGGGTTTGTGATAACGGGTTTATTTTCTCGACTCCACAGAGGACAGTCGAGACGACCCATTTCTTACCCCGGTCTCGCCTTTGGGGTGGTCAGGCTTTAAAAGTCACCCCATCTCCACCCCCTCCCCCATAGTGACTTGTTAGTTACTCATTCTTTACAAGAAAGTAGCCACTAAATATCAGGCCTGTCCTCTCTTTGCAATAAATAACGTGGGTTAACATATTGGAGTCTCTAGAAATATTCAGATAGAAAACCCGTTAAACATCATTCAATCCAGTGGTGGTTGAGTGTGTTTGACACTGAAACTCCGTGGGGAGGTAGGCCGGGGCCCCCAGAACACCCACCGTCTTCGGGGGACCCACCTGGGCCCTCGGTCAGGCTGCACAACCTTCAGTGTTTGCTGATGACCTTCGGGAAAGCTTGCAGGGCACTGGGGTTGCCCTGGCGGGCCACACCCAGCCCAGGGGTCCCCGGAGCCGGTGACTCTCCTGCAGCAGCAGGTGGGCACAGACACTCACGCTCACACTCACGCTCACACTCACTCACGCGTGTTACCTCTTTCCTCCTGGGAAACGGAGTGTTCGTTGCCGCCCTTGGATGAGAAGTGACTCCAGGTCACGCGGCTGCCACACCCGTGGACTGTCTGGCGGTCAGTCCCGTGAATCCCCCGGGAGCTACTTCAGGCCCCGAAACCCACCCCTGAGAACTTAGAGCGCACGCTGCTGCAGCGTCGCCTGAGGTGGTTCGCCAGGCCCCAGGGACGTGCTGGAGTCCGTCCGCAGGAAGCAGAGCTGTTCTCTGAGCACTGCTGACCGCGCTGCTTCTCTGGGCGAGGACTGGGTGGTGTGCGCGCCTGCTGCCCAGGGGCCCCACGGGCGCGTGGAGACGCGGGTCGGAGAGAGGGGGGCTGGGGATGCCGCTCCCCCCAGAGGGGGTCCTGAGACAGGACCTCGAGGTGCACATGGACCTGGCCCTGAGAGAACCGTCTCTGACCGTCAAGACCTGACACCGTCACCCCTGACCTAACGACCTTCCTCCCCTCCGACCCGGCGGGGCGGGAAGAGGGCCTCGGAAGCCCTCATGGCGTCTCCTTTCTGTCCCCAGGTGTGTCCTCGCTGAGTGTCCAGTTTGCCAAACTCCCGAAGGGACTGAAGCATTTAAACCTGTCCAAGACCTCACTGTCCCCGAAAGGTACCGTGTCTCTCTCTCGTGCACCCCCTTTCCGCCCGCCGTGTGTCCGCTGCGCTGTGGGGCCTCGAGTGGGATTATCGCTGAGTTACGTGTCTGCATGTAACACGCATGTGTCACCCCATTCCGGCAGTTTCAGGAGGAAGTTAGGAGACGGGAATTCTGTTTGATCGTCTAAAGCGCTTTCAGAGCCGAGAGTAATTGTGAAACACACGTGGGGTCGTGGGCTGTGTCCCTGCTTCCCCCTCATACCTCCCCCACCCGGCCCCCCCCCAGCTGTCAGCAGACCCGGGGCCCTGCTGCCCGTCCTGTCCCCCCTTTTCAGCTCTGGGCTCCGCCCTCTCCGGGGGTCTCCTGCTCCCCACCCTCCCTGAGACTTCCCTGCGCTCCGCAGGCCCCGCCCACTCTCGCTCCCGCCCACTGTCACTTCCCACGTCGGCAGCACACGGTGAGACCCGAAACCTCGCTGTGAGCCCTGGGCCTTCGTGCACGCCTGCCGTCTGCCTGAAAACTCCCCTCCGTCCCGTGCGGAGAGGGAGGCCCCGCTCTCCTCCCGTGCGCCCCTCCCGTGGGCCCCTCTTCCTTCCTAGCACAGCGCTGCGCTCCGGCCCCCGGGCCCCAGAGGGGTGTGTGCACCAGGCCGCTGCCGGTGCCGGCGGGTGTCCCACAGTCGGGTTGGTTCTGATGCTGGCTGCGGGGGACGGTGTCAGGGCCTCGGGGGAGGACCCAGTCCCACCGGGCTGCACCCCTCCCCCTGCGGCGGACGCCCAGTCGAGGCCGGGTTACTGGAGGGTCTGATGGCCCGGCCCGGATTTGATGGGTTTGCAGGAGCGGCCCAGCGAGCTCAGGGAGACCCCCTTCCTGGCATTCCCCAGTTGACTGGGGGATGCGCTAGAGGCCCCCCAGTGAGCCCCCGCAGGAGGAGATACGCAGGAGGAGGTCTGGGTGGTTACCCGGTTGGTGTGGCCGAGGTCACCGGCCTGGAAGCTCCCACAACTCCCTGTGCGCCTCGAGGTGCTGTGTGACCCGAACGCTGAAGTTTAAAGCGTCCGGGGCCCGAGCCGACACCCGTGGGAGCCGATGGGGCTGCACCCTCAGCTGCGGCCGTGAGCCCCTGTGGACCTCGGCTGGCGTCTCTGGTTTGGCTGTCGGTTGTCGGGAAGCATTCGGCGTCCTGGCCCCGGAATTCAGGAGGGACTTGTTTCATGTCCCCCGACCTGCACGCTGCCCCCAGACACGCCGTCCCCTCTGCAGATGTTCGCGGCCTGACGGTTCTCTGGGTTTCCAGGGCCCGCCTGCTGGCGGCCGGGCTGTGTCGGCTCAGGCCATCGGCCACCACCGGCTCCAGCTGCGAAGCCTCTGCCGGGCACCCTCGGGAGCCGCAGAGCCGCCAGGCAGCCGAGCCCCGCAGGCCGGGCAGTCTGCTCCGTGTGGGCGGGGCGAGGCCGGACGTTTTCCATCTCGAGTTTGTGGGTTTCCTGCTGAGGCGCCCGTGAACTCAGGTGTCCCATGCATGTGGGCTCACGAGGGCGGCCGGGGACCCTCCCTCCGCGCGGTAGCGTGGGGCCGGGTGCAGAACGGGATTCTTCCCGCCGGAGTCGGCACGGGGTTGGCCGGCTGCCCACTGGAGGGTCTGTGCTGTCCACACTGACCGGCCTGTCCCTTCTGGGGGTTGTCCACTGAGGTCGGTTACAGCTCAAGGAGGAAACGGCTTTACAGGTGACCGTCCCGGTGGGAGTCTGGTGGACTCTGCACCTGCCGGGGACGCGGGTTTCCCGAGACAGGAGGCGTGAGTGGCTCCAAGGCCGGGCAGACGGAGGAGCCGGACCCCGCACACCACCACCGACGTTCCCCCCCCCCTCCCTCGGGAGGCCAGCATCCTCAGGCCACGTGGGCCTCTGTGGCTCCCACGGCTGCCCACTCGGGCTCGTTTCTCATGCCTCTGCTCGCCCCGACCGCCCTGCACTATCCCCCCCGCCGTCACCCTGGGCCGGACGTGGGGGGCCAGGCGGTGGCCCCCGGGTCCCCAAGGTCCAGGCTGGGACGCAGCAGCTTCCCTCAAAGACCCGCAGCCTCGAATCACTGCTCCCTGTGTGCCGACTCCCCCCTGGAGTCCGGTTCCTTTGAACTTTTTTGAGGGCAAAGAACGGGCCTTAGTTCCCTAAATCCCGGCCTTGAACAAACATGTTACGAACACTTAATAAATGTTGAGTTGGTGGCCAAGAAATTCCTCTTCCAACTTCAGTAAACTATTTCTCGCTCCCCGCCCCCCCCCCCCCCCCCCCCCACGGCTCTGGGGACCCGCTCAGAGACGCCCGGGGCCGCTTCCCTGCACCTCCCGCCGCTCTTTGCTCAGAGGGTCTCAGGCCTCGGGTGGGCAGGCCGGGCCTGGCCTGGCCCCTCGTCCCTGTGGAGGTCCTGGCCACTTGGGGGCGAGACCCCTGTCCTGTTTCTCTTCAGGCACAGCCTAGATCCTCAAGGGCTTCACTGAAAAATTAGAAAAACAAACTAACTTCTAAAAGTGAGCTCAGTTTAGGAACAGCCGTGTTTCCAAAACACGCAGTGAGAACCTCGGAGTTTTGGCGCAAACAGGAAGCACTGGCGGTGGCCCCTGGCCCTGCCGTGTCGGGATCGGTGACTGTCCCCCCGCACGACCTCTCGGGACCCCCCTGGAGCCCGCGCTGTCCCTGACAGGGAGTGGCCTGCTAGAAAGCCCCCGTGCCCCGGCCGTGGTCGCAGGCCTGGCACCCACGGGCACAACCCCCCGGGCCCACACCGTGTGTTCCTTCCTGGTTCTGGAGGTGGCGTTTGTGGCCTCGTTCCGTCCACTCCGAGGGAGCCGGGAAGTGACCGGTGGGCACAGCGGGCAGAGTTCAAGACCGGCGTTGTCTCTGGGCTGCGTTTCCCGCTGTGCACACGGGCGTCCCCTCTGTGAGGCCCAGCCCCCCCCCCCTGTCCTGCCGGGGCTCCCATGCCAGGCGGGGCAGCGCACCCACACTGACCCCCGTGTGTTTCGGGAGATTGAGCTCCTGCATCGTCACCCGCATCACCGAGGACCTCATGCTGAGCTGAGCCGGGAGCCGCCGGCAGGGTTGTGGCGGGGCGGGGGGGGGGGGGAGATAGAAACGGTCGGGTCATCTGCTTTGTTCTCAGCCGTCAAAGTGAAGCCCTTCGCGTCCACGTTGAAGACAAGGGACAGCGTGTCGCTGTTGCACCCGGTTCCTCCGCTCCGTGGCTTGGCGGCTCTGCGCCCGCCCCGCTCTCCCCCAGGGGGCGCTCTCCCCCGGGCTCAGCCCCGCAGGGGGACGGGCGGCGGGGCCCCGTGTACAGTGTAGAGACTCACCGTGCACCGTGCCCCCGGAGTGGGGACTGACCCGCATCTTCTCGCTGTTGCAGGGGTGAGCAGCCTTTCCCAGTCCCTCAGTGCCAACCCGCTGACCGCCACCACCCTCTGCCACCTGGACCTCTCGGGGAACGTGCTCCGCGGAGACGACCTCTCGGTGGGTTCCCCTCCCTCCTGCCCGGCCCCCCCCCCCCCCCCGCCCGGGGGCGCCCCGCCTTCGGGCTGCGGGCTGCGGGCTGTGCGCAGCCCAGGACGGCCACGAGGGGCCCGGCACAAAACCGTGTGTTTACCCAAAACCCTTCTCTGCGCATCGGTTTTCGCCAGCGTCTGTGTGTTTCCGGGGGGGGGGGGGCGGCCCCAGACAGCGAGCGCTGCTCCTTGCAGGGGGGCCCGGAGACGCCCGAGGTCGGACACCCCTGCACCTGACCCCTGAGAACCATGTGGTTTGTGATGAGCCTGTGCAATGTTTTCGGGAAAAATTCCAGAGCCTTCTGTAACTAAATGTCACCTGTCCCATGGATTTTTGTTTTCTCCCCCTCGTTCACTGTTGCTGAGGTGTGAGTTCTTTCTGAGATCCTTTGTCTGGAGGAGGTTTTTCTCTCGGTTTGAAAACGTTACTGCCCCCGTGAGAGCGGCCCGGTAGGGAAGGTGGGTCACGGGAACTGAGCCGTGTCACCGGTAAATGTTTCTGTTGGGGACACACGTGTTTTCTGTGTGTGGTGGGCGGTTGACGGGGGACCTGGGGTTAGCCCAGTCCCGTGCTCCATGGACACAGCAGGGAGTGGGGGCGGGTCAGCGGGGACGGGGCCCTCCGGGCGTGGGAGTGTATGGGACATGCCCCCCCCCACAGCTGGAGCACGAGGTTTCTCGTGCAGCCGCACCACCGCTCGCTGCAGGTGCCTGGCAGAAACCAGGGGTGCTGGGAGCCAGGAGCGATGTCCCCGCCCGATGCGGTCGGTGGCCCCTCTGGTCCCGTCACAGAATTTGGGGACCACACACAAGCAGGGACCCTACTTAGTCCCACTCTCTGGGGGGTGAAAACACCGTGAGGCTCCTCGTCACTTCCCGTCCGCGTGCCCCTCCCCCGCCGGGCGGCGAGTGTCGCCCCAGGGCCGGTGCCCCTTCCTCTCGAAACCTCGGCCAGCACCTTCCCGGGCACCACCCCGTTCCCCTGTCCCCGGCAGCGGGGACTCGTCCCCCCGCTCCGCCCCGAGATGAAAGCCCCCAGAACCTGACAGTGACAGACGAGAGCCTGGCCGAGGGCACGCTCCCCACCAACCAGGTGCGGTGCAGGCGCAGGGAGCCCTCACCTGGCCCTGAGCCACAGGGTCCCCCCAGCAGGGTTGAGCCAGCACACGAGGCGATGAGAGCTCCCCCCGCTGGTGGCCGGGAGTACAACCGCGTGCCAGGCGAGGGCCGGGGTTGGGGGGGGTGGGGGATGCCCCCTGCTGAGTGAGAACTTGTCCTGAGCAGCTGGTCCGGCGTCACTGGCCCACCCGCAGGTGCTGCTCACACGTCAGAGAACTGGGCCGTGGGGGTGGACAGGGACCCACGGGCTTTGTTGGGCCAGTGGCCTTGCACACGGCGGGGGTGGGGGGCCAGGGTCCCGGCATTGGGCCCCCCCCCCCCCCGAAACCTGCTGGGTCTCAGCCACGAGGGAGACGGAAACCAGACAAAGTGGACAGCGCCCTGGGGCCCGTCCTGCTGGCCTTGGACGAGGCTCGGGGCAGGAGGAGGGTCGCGAGGACAGAGAGAGGGCAGCCCGAGACCGTCCCTCCGGTCCAGGGTCAAGCCCGTGGCCCCTCGAGGGGTTTCGGGAGCGACGGCGTGTTCTTGGGGCGACCCCCTCCAGGGGCCGCGTCCGCCGCAGCAGGGGACTCTCGTTGTCACTGCCCCCAGGTCCTGAAAACGGGGCCGATCGGGGAAAGTAGGACGTGTGCCAAAAACGAGAGTTTGTAGCCGAGATTCCACTTGGCCTTATTTCTCCTTGCACATAGTTTTCATTTTAACTGTCCCTTGGAGGTTTTTGCTCTCCGGAGAGAGAGCGTGATGCCGTGAACTTCTGCTCCTTCTCGTGCGGAGGCTGGAGGGCAGAGCTGGGAGGGTCTGGGCGGCCTCATTCCGGGGTGTTACCTTGCTTTGCGTGTGGCCTGTGTTTCTAGATCCTAATGTGTTCGCTTTTTGTTTTTTATTCCAAGCACATGTACAGTTTTTTGGCCCAGCCGAATGCCCTCGCCCACCTGGATTTATCCAACACGGAATGTTCCCTGGACATGGTAACGGTCTTGTGCTGATCTGGGGGTGGGGGTGGGGGGTGTCCCACACGAGGGGTTCCCCGGCCCGGAGCGCTGTGAGAACGGGGCGCCCCTGTCTCCCCAGGTCTGCGGCGCGCTGCTCCGCGGGTGCCTCCAGTACCTCGCCGTGCTCAACCTCTCCCGGGCCGTCTTCTCGCACCGGTACGCCGTCCCCCGGCCCGCGCTGCCCCGCGGGCGTGTCTGCCCGTCCCCCCGGGGGATCCTGCCGGTCGTGACGGCAGAGCGACAGAGGGTGACTGTTGTGGCCTCCACGAACACGTGTCTGTGACCACGAGGCCTGGAAAGGTCACGTTTCTGCTGCTGCTCTCTCGCCACGGTTCGGTGTTCTCGCGAGGGCTGCAGGGTGGTGCGTCTCTGCTCCGCCCGCGGCGCGCTGTCGGCACGGGGTGGGGGCGCTCAGCCGCTGCCGCAGGGGTTCCCGGTGGTGAGCCCGGAGGTGAACAGAAGCCTCTGGGGAGCAGAGGGAGGGGTCCCCCCAAACCCGTGCAGGGTCATTCGTACAAGCGGGGCGGGGGGGGGCCCTGAGGCCCTCGCTGCTGCCTCGCGGCCTGAGAATCGCTGGCAGGACAGGGCTGAGAAGTGGAAGCAGCGAGTGTTCCCGAGCAGCAGCCACGTGGGGTGGAGGGGGACAGGGAGGAGTCGTGACGAGTGCGTGTGTGCGGGAGCGCGGGGTCCGGGGCCCCGGAGGGGTCGGCGCAGGCCAACACCGGGCATCCGTCTCCGTGACCCCGAGCCTCGGACGCTGCTTTGGTCACTGCAGGCCCCTCGGTGATGCGGGGAGTCGCTTACAAAGTTAGAGCCGCCCCCCCTTCCCCCCGGTCCTCAGCCGACTTTCCCACAGCTCCTGCATCCACAGGGATTAACCCTCACGCGTGTGGGGGGTGCCGTTGCTCCGCACGCTCTGTGCCACCGCTGTGCCTTGCGGGCGACTCACTCTGTGTTCTGGAGTCCTGTGGGTCCGCTGCGTCGCCCGCGAGCGATGCGCACCTTTGCCACGGTGCCCTGGTGCCCCAGGTGCCTCGGCGGGGCGAGGTCGGGGGGCTGAGCGTCTGAGGGACCCCGAGTCCGAGCGTGGACTGAGATGACGCAGCTGGCTCTCGGGTTGGACGGCAGCCGGGCAGCCGTGCGTGGGTGGAGCCGGGTGGACCGAGGGCCCAGGTCACAGGCCACGAGGGTTTCATGCCATCGGTTCTCCTGTGGCATCGTGATGACCGGTCCTCAGGCGTGGGCGAGTCCACGTGTGGGGAAAGACGGTGCTCACAAATCGAGTGTCTTCCACGTGGAAGGTTGTGGTTAAACTGGACACACACACACACACACACATGCACACAGAGCCCTTAGCGATGACCTCGAGGTCGCCGCGCCGGCACTGAGCTGTGGGCCGCCCGCCAGGCTGCTGTCCCGGCCCCGGTCCACAGGTGTCTCCATGGGTGAGACAGGCAGGACAGGCTCTGTGAACAGACGGCCCTTCCCACTCCATTTCCGTGGCTTTAGCCACAGTGGCTTTGTGACGTGTCCCTCGTGGGCCAGCCTCGTGGCCTTGGCTCTGGGAGCCACACACGTCACTTGTGTCTCGGCGTGTGAGCCTGCGGTGGGGTGGTGCGGCCGCTTGGAAGTGGGGTTCCGGGCAGCGAGGGCCGGGGTGACTCCGGGTTTTGTCTTTCAGGAAAGGCAAGGAGGTGCCCCCGTCCTTCAAGCAGTTTTTCGGCAGCTCCCTGGCGCTGACGCACATCAACCTCTCCGGCACGAAGCTGGCCCCCGAGCCCTTGAAGTGAGTGGTCCGTCCCTCTCCTCCGGGGCTCGGAGAGGTCGGCGCGTGGAGGTGGGCAGCCCCAGGGAAGGGGGGACGGCGTGTCGTCCTAGTAAGACCCAGGGGTCTTCCTCACCTCACGCGCTCGGGGCAGAAGGGAGTCTGATTCCTTTGGAGTGTGCTGCGCACTGTGGCTGTTCTGGCCTCTCGTGGGGGTGGGGAGCCCTCCCCTCGGGGACGGCGGCTGGAGGCGCCGACTGGCTGTAAGTGTGTGTGTTCCCCGGTGCGGCCGCCTGTCAGCGAACCCTCGTTCGGGTCACTTTCGGTGTTTCCTTGCACGTGTGTGTGTGTCTTTAATGGGTATTCCAAAGAGTTCTACGAACGACAATCATCAAACTCTACACCCCCTGGGCAGCAGAGTTGGTTTTTAGGTGCCTTGGTGTCTGGATGTCCTCGGTCTCTCGGGGTGGCGTGTCCCTGGGCAGGCCGAGCTTGTGGGGGGGCCTCCATCTGCGGGGGGGCGGCGCTGGAGTGGGCTTTTCAGCTGAACGAGGGTTTGAGGACGACTTATCCTCCTCGAAATGTCCGCTCACCCTTCCCAGAAATAATCAGGGGGCCACAGAGTCCCCCTCTTTCTGAGTCTGGAGAATGTATTTTCGCGTTGACTGTGGATCTGGCGGGTGGACAGACAGGCTCCCACCCAGCACGCACCCGGCTTCCCCCCCCCCCCGCCCCCGGCCGGCCTGCGTGTCCGCGCTGACTTCCCCTGTAATTTGCATGGAGTTCAAGTCCCTGCCTGCTGCTCCCGTTACCAGAACACCAGTCTTCACCTAAACTGTGAACCGCCTTCTCCTCTCCCTTTTCTGGGACGTGTGGAGTTCCCCATCACAGTGTTTCCCGTGGTCCCGTGTGGCTGCAAGTCTGGTGCCTTTAATGACTGTAGGTCCAGTGAAGTGCGTAAAAAAAAAAAAGTCAGACCTTGTAGCTGGCCCTTCTCTCTGAAACGTTGTTGAGTCGATACGTTAGAGGTTTCCAAATGGAACCGCTGCAAAAACGACAGCCTCCGGGGGTCGGGCTGTTGGCGTGGCCGGCGGCGAAGCCGCGCGAGTCGGTTTCCTAAAGGGGCCGAGTGCTGTTCTCCAGCAGACGCGGGGCCCGGGGTGGGGGCCTTTTCTGTGCCGCACACAGCTCCCGCGCGCGTCTCGGGGTGCCGCCGGGCTGTCTGCCTGCCAGTGGCAGTCCTGTCGGGTCCACTTCCTGGGGGCCCTGCCCCGTGTCCAGCAGGAGAGGCTGCCAGGGCCAGGTCCCCGGCTGCCGGAGGCAGAAACGCAGTCGGCAGCTTAAAGGGGACGCAGGCAGGTGCTCGTGTCCCCGGGCGAGTGGGGGCGCGTCCGAGCCGGCGCGGTGACCGCTGTCTCCTCCCCAGGGCGCTGCTGCTCAGCCTGGCCAGCAACCACAACCTGAAGGCCGTGTCCCTGGACCTCAGCGGCTGCGAGGTGAGAACCGCGGGGCGGTGCCGGGAGAGACACCGGCCTCCTGGGGTGGGACGTTCCTCCCGGGACGACCGGGACCCCAGAGGGCACCCGTGGGGCAGAGAAAGAGGCCGCGGGAGGTTCCGATGTTCAGTAGTTCGTGGGTCTCGTCTCCAAACAGCCACGGCGCCCCGCTCAGAAAGCATTCAGGTGTGTTTTTAAGGATTAAAAAAGAAAGAAAGAAACCCCCGTTCTCGGGGCCAGGGGCTCGGGTGCTTTGTGGTGAAGCCCGGAGATGGAGCCGGGAGAGGCGGCGTCCCCGGCGGGGCACACGCGTGTGCACGGCGCACTTGGCCCCGCAGGGCGGGGAGGGGGAGGCCGTCTCGTCCCAGGGCTGACTCTGCAGCATCTTGACTCAGAGCAGGGACGTGAGACACCCCTCAAAGTCGCCGGGATCCCAGGCACCGCCTGTCCGAGATAAGAACAGGGAGAGGAGAACTGAGATGCAGGTCCCCCTCCGAGTGCGCAGGGCGCGGAACTCGAGCCTCGGGAAGCTTTTCTTTTCTGTGTGGGGACCAGTGGGAAAATACCCGGGAAGCAGCCGGAGGTCACTCAGGGCCAGGCCCCGCCCCCCAGGCCTGACTCGGCCTCGGCTCCGCCTGGGGTGGGCGTCTGCGCTGTCCCCGGGCCCCCGTGTCCTCGGTCCTCCCGCCCTGGACGCTGCTGTCCCGCCCTCCCTGCCCGGGGCCACCCCTTCGAACGTCGAGCCCGGGCCCAGCGTCCCCCTCCTGTGTCAGACCCGGGGCAGCTGAGCCCCACACGCCAGGCTGTGCCCTTCGCGCCCGTGGGGCTGGGCGGACTGACCGGCAGCGCCATGAGCCCCTCGTGCGCAGGTGATGGGGCTGTTCTCGGAGACCAGCCTCGTGCTCCCAGGATGTTCCCCATCAATCACGCCGCCGCGTCCCCACCTTCTCCGTGGCCTTTCAGGACCAAACGGGAGTGATTTCTGTGACCAGCGCAGCCCGGGGGCCGGGGGCGTGGAGGGGTCACAGCAAAGGGCGGGCACGTTGGAGGCAGAGAGGCCCTTCGGCGTGCGGCCCGGCCACTGGCTTGCAGGGCGACCGGCCTTCTTCAGCCTGCGCTCCTCGCCCTGGTGGGGGGGCAGGCAGGGGCGCCAGTCCATGGGTGGTGCTGGCTCAGGGAGGAGCTGTTGTCTGGGGTGTGGGGGTGGGGGCGGTTACTATAGAGAAGCCGTGATTGGTGATTGAGCGTCCGGGGTTGCAGCTCGTGTCCACACTGCCTTGCTGAAACCGTTCACCTGCAGGTGTCAGAATGCCCCGTCCTTCCCTGAGCACTGTGTGGGCGTTGCCCTCCAGGCTGCTTTAAATCCTGAGAGGAAAAGTGCTCTCATCAGATGTACTGTCACAGCTGACTCTGGGCACAAAGCAGCCCTCGCCCCCCCCCCCCCCCCCGTGGCTGCCCCGGGTGACCCTCAGGGGGCCTGGGCTCAGCGCCTGTGCGGACACCCAGGGGCGGGTGCGCACTGCGGCCCCCGGGGGCTCCAGAGAGAGGGTCTCGGGGCCGGGGCACGGGGCTGCGGTCACGTTGGTGTTGGGGTGTTTCCCCCACGGACGCGTCTCCCTGGGGGGAGGCAGGGGCCTGTGCGCACCCGCCCGTCTGTGAAAGCCTCACGGCCGCGGGAGAGGGGCAGAGAGGGAGCCGAAGATGGGGCGCGGCCGGGGGGGAGGGGGGAGCATGTTGGCTGAGGACCGGCCTGGGCCTGGCTGCGGGACTTGGCACTCGGCAGGGGCTCCTGGCGAGGGGCTCTGGTGTGCAGCAGGAACAGTGCCAGGGAGGAAACTGGACCGTGAGTGTGTGAGGCGGGTTTTCCGCCCACGTGACGGGTGCTCAGGGGGCTCCGGGGCCGGAAAGGGGGTCCCTCCTGGGAGGCCTCTCGGGGAGTGCACCTCGGACAGCGTTTCAGCACGGGGGGGGGGGGCACCGTGACACCGAGTGACCACCCACCCGTTCGCACGCTGGAAGCGACTGTGTTTGTGCACACTTTTCTCAGCTTCCAAACCGCCCCTGGCTTCCAGCTCCCCGCAAGGTCTCAGCCAGATCTTGTCAGACCAGTTCAGACCAGTTTGTGTCCCTGGAGAGACCTGTAGGAGAAAATGTCCCAGGATAACAAGTAATATTTTTAAATTAAATTTGTAACTTCCGTGCAAGAAAAGCGATCATTTAGGGATTTGCTTGATACTTAAATTTGTGATATTTGCAACATCATTTTAAAAGGCAAGGGATTTCGAGGACGGAAAATGCATTTTTTTGGACGTTTTCTCGTGGTTCTAGTGTCTTCGCTGCTCTGATCCCCACTACGGGTATTGGCGTGTAAATACAACTGTTCACGGGGAGCTATGGGTCACCCCCCGGGATACTCCAGCTGTCTCCAGTGAGGGCACGTTTTTCTCTCCGGAGAATGCGGTTTTGTTTTTAACTTTCCTCAGAGTGTGCGGTGGCGAGGGACATCCGCCCGCTCCCCTCTGGTCTCCTCTGCCTTCAAGTGAGGCTGGTGTGTGGGTGGCAAGGAGGGCGCCTGAGAAACCAGCTGGGCACAGGCCCGCTGGCCTCTCGTTATGCAAATGTATGCAAATGACGCTCCTTCTCAGCTTGGGAAAAGCCTGTACTGTTTGGGGGAAGCTTGGGGCTCTGGGGAAGTTCCGGCATCAAGTAACCGGTGAATTTAATCCAGTGCTCTTGGTGACTGAAGGTTGCTTATTTTCTTGCTTAAGTTTTTGATTTTTTGTTTTGGGAGCCAATTTTAGATGAAAGTTTGTGTTTTTTTCCTTGACAATTTGCTTTTTTTACATTGTGTGTGAATAGAGCCTTTAGCTTCTTTATTCTTATTCTTCCTTCTGCCGATAACATTTTTGTTTTTTCTCCTTGGGCTTCCCTTAGCTCGGCCACTGTGTAAGTACTTTATGAACTGGTTCATTAGTGTATATTGATACATTTGAACACTTTTAACAGTTGGAAATATTACTTTGAGGGATCTGTGCTCCAAACATTATCAGTCAGGAGTTTCCATAAGACAAACAGAGTTGAATGCTTTAATGCCCCTGTGTTTTCCATATTTGTGGATGGAGTGTTTTGGGGTGCTTTACAATAAGAGAAAGGAGAGGGTTTTCGTAGAAAACTTATTTTCAACAGAGAAATCACCAACAGCAAGTAAGGAAATCGTGACGACTTAGGCACTTTCCTTTGTCTTCTCAAAAGTGCATCAGTTTCATGCTTTGAAAATCAAATTATGTTTCTTCGAAGTGTTTGCCTAATTATTCCTCCTTTTAGCTTTGACGAGTCTGCACGCACATTCACGTCAAGTATTGACACGCCGTGACCCGGAGCTGGGCCTCTCACAAAGCTGTTTGCAGCGCAAAGCCTGATTTTTTGGTTTTTTAAAACTTCCAAGTGATAATAAATCAATATTTTTGCAAAAACTTAAGAAGATGTACAGAATCCAAGCCCCTTCCTTGTATTTTTAGGTGCAGCATACCTGAAAGGATCATCACTAACGTTTCTAAAGTATTTACGGTCCGTTCGTGTGCTCCCCTTGTCCGAGACCCCTTGGTGCAGGGCTCGGGGGCGGGCCTCCGGGGGCAGCGTAAGAGGGGAGCCCGAGTGTTGGGGAGACCCGAGTGCACACCCGGGAACGCAGCACCCCATGCTGGCCGCTGGCCCCAGAGACGAAGCAGCCAGAGAAATTGGTCGGTTTCGGTCCAGGGCACCATAAAAATGCTGCTTCTAAAAGAGTGAAACAGGTTCCTTAAATTCTCACATCAACACGTGACAAGCAGAAAATAGCACCTCGTATTATGAATTCGGTAGAGCAGCGATTTCCTGACGTGGGTGGGGAGGCTGCCACGACCCTCGGTCCACGGGAGGCCCGATGAGCGGTAGTTCCTTTCCCCGCTAGACGGTGAGTGTGGTCAGCAACGCGGCCGCCGGCCGGGAAGCTTTCGCCCAGCCCGAGGCTTCACCCCAGGAGGGACTGAGGCCGTTGCTGAAGGAAAACGAGATATTCTGACCCCTGGAAACTGTGTTCTCGGTTTCATGGAAGAAGACGAAAACTGATGGGCGATAAAGCTCGTCTTTCTGTTTGGAATCAGTCAGCTATTTTGGAAAAACCAGCTCTCAGTTTTGGTCTGAGCCAGTCGTCACGATCACATTAGATTAAGGAACAAGCATCTATTCCTCGCATGGCCCCATGCGCTGGCACAGAGCCTTCTGCGACCACTGGCCACGGCTGCTGCCCGGCTGCCAGGCCCCGGGAGCCGCACCTGCCCCTGGGGATGAGCAGGCCGGCCCTCCTGGAACAGCCCCTCTCGCCCCCCTCCGGTGTGGTGCCGCATGCTGGTGGGCAGTTATTATTCCTGAAATGTGCCACCGAGTAAGAGTGGCCCTTCCCCGTGGCGACCCGGGGTCGTCTCCGGTGTCTTTGTCTGGTGACTCTCGGGCCCACATGATGTGGGAGCCACAGCCACCCCCGGGGTTGCCTCTCCTCGCCCGTGGCCGCTTTTGGGGCGTTTGTAAGTGAGGAGCTCCCTGCGGAGCCGTGTCGGAGACACGGGGCCACCGGTCCTGACGCTGGGCCCCGGCGCGGGCAGGCGGGCGGGCGCCCCTCACCCACCGGGTCTGTGCTCCGCAGCTGCGGTCGGGAGGCGCGCAGGTGCTGGAGGGCTGCGTGGCCGAGATCCACAACATCACCAGCCTGGACATCTCCGACAACGGTGAGCCGGGCGCCAGGATGGGGGGTGGGGGGGTGGGGGGGTGCCGCGGGCTGCGGGAGCGCGTCAGGGAAGGGACCCCGGCCTCCGCTCCAGCCCAGGGTGGACGGCCCCCTCGGGGAAATGCTGTCTCGTGCACCTCGTTTGCCAGGACTTGCAAATCCAAAGAGGAGTTTGCTCACAGAATGCGTCTTCCTTTATGGGATAAAGTCCTACTAGGTCGACTCCAGGGCCAGCCAGGCAAGGTGTAGGCAGCAAATAAAAGCCAGTTACAGTGTCCTCGGTGCATCGACGGACCTCCGAGTCCAGCCTCTTGCGTTCCTGGTGGTGAGAGGGTTGGGCCCTTGTTCACTTACACAGAAGCGTGTCCACCGGCGTCATTTCTGCTGATTGTCCCAGCACGGGCCGGGGGACTTGTCAAGTGTGCACAGTGGAGACACCTCGCACTTGCTAGTGAGCAGTGTGTCAGGGTCTCACACTGAGGGACGGGAGGGCGTTGCTTTCCACCACTCTCACTCCCAGGCCTCTGACTGCGCAAGAGGAGGCGGAGGGTGAGGGTGCAGAGTTTATCCCTGTGCAGCAACAGCGGGAGAGGAGAGCGAGCAGCTCCCTAGAAAAGAAAAGAAAAGAAAAGAAGGAGGAGAGACCTGCGTTCCCGCTGAGCATTTGTGTCCGTTCTGATTCTCTCTCCCTCTCATTCTTTCCAGGCTTAGAGTCCGACCTCTCCACCTTGATCGTGTGGCTCAGTAAAAACCGGTCCATACAACACCTGGCGCTAGGCAAAAACTTTAATAACATGAAATCCAAGTAAGAGGTTTGAATTTTTTTTCAATGGGACAGTGATGAAGACCACCAGCCTCCCGAAAACGTTTGGTCTCACTCCTCTGTGCACACCTTTAAACTCTCTAGAAACCTGGCCCCCGTCCTGGACAACCTGGTGCAGATGATTCAAGACGAGGAGTCGGTGAGTTGAAGCTTCTGCCCCCAGTTCTGGGTGTGTTGCCACCCTGGGTGTTTCTGAGGGTTAAAGGTGACATGCTTTCAGGTAGTTTTATCTGTGTACACGTTTTCTGTTGTCATTTTAAAAATGGAATGAAGAGTTACGATTTAGTCCAGCGGTAGAAGGTACTGAAGATTTGCTTACCTTCATTGGATTCAAGTCATGACTAATTAAAGAAAGATTGTAGCTAATAGATTAAAAGAAACCCAAATGGACTCCTAAGCCGGTCTTTTGTAAGCCTTGCACTTCCTAACTTCACCTAATACGCTCCTCTGCGGGCGTGAAGTTTACCGTAGAGTTGACTCTGTGACCTTGTATCGTGTGGAGAAGCTAATTTGAATTCCGTCCGGGAATTTCTCAGAGTTAGACAAAGACAGCGGCCCCCACCCCCCATCTCCTCTTGAAAGCTCTACCGACCCTTCTTGTATTCCCCGCCCCCAACCCCCCATTAGCCGCTCGGGGCCAAGACTTGGTTTGGGGTGAAGAAGGTTAATGCCACGCAGCACCCTGTGTGGCAGCCCTTTAAGGCGCATCACTGAGAAGAGAAAGACTCGTCGCGGAGGAAGCAGAAGGCGCTGACTGTTCGTTGCTCCCCCGGGAGCCCGGTGCCCCGCGCCGCGCGCTCCGCCGCCGCTCCCAGCTCCCAGGACCGCACCGCGTCCTGTCCTGCGGGGCCGCCAGGCGCGGCCTCCAGGGCCCGCCCCCGCCCCCCGCCCGCTCACTCCTGCTTCGTGGGGCACAGCAGTGACTTCCTCCGCGAATCACGAGGGAGGGAGGCGTCACAAACTTAAAAAAATCCAATTGTCCTTGTGAATTCCCACAGGACACTAGCAAATCCTATGAAGCTGTGAGCGACCTTTTCCGAGGAAGGGGGGGGGGGCTCGGGGAGGCGGGGCTGGACGTCCCCCGCTCGTCCTGCTCCGTCCTCCGGGGGTGGGGGGTGGGGGTGGGGGCTGCGGTCTGGAGGGCGGAGACGCCGCTCCTCCCGCCCCTTCCCTGTGTGGGGGTGCGTCCGAGTCCCGCGTCGGGGCTGCAAGCGCAGCTCCTTCCTGGTTAGTGCGAGCAGGCCCGTCTCTGTGTCCGCGTTGTGCCAATTATTCTCCTGTTTTGTTCATCTTACCCTGGGTTATTAAAATTGGGGCATGATTAGCATGTAACTTACACTTTTCAGAATGTGGGCTGTTGGTTTTGCATATTTAGTTGGAACTTACACCGCCCCGCTGTTTTGGGGGGATTCTCCTGGCCGGGGACTGGCCCGGTGTTCAAAGACTGGGGAACAGTGATGGGGAAGTTACGTTCACCCCGAGACGTGCGTCTCCTGGCACATGTTTCAGGAAAACTTATATTTTATGAAAAACACATTTATGAGCTTCACGCTTTGATTACGCTGCAGGGGCCTTCACACGGTGTTTCTGTGACTTTTATCTCCCACTTGGAGGTGATCTTACCGTTTGAAACACACCCGGACGCCCGTTTGCAGGTGGTGGAGTTGGCCCTGGCAACGGGAGCTCGGCCGCACTGCGCGCCTGAGCCCGTGCGCCTGGGAGGTCCAGGGAAGACTTCTGAGGCCCCTGTCACCGAAACTAGGTGGCTCTTTCGAGAAACGGCTTCCTTTTTTCCCCCCTAGTCTGAAGCAGGAGAGTGCAGAGCAATTTAAGATGGTTAGGAGCTGGGTCTTGTGATGCGGAAAATCCACCAATCACGGGCGGGATTGGGCGGGGGGGCGTGGTTTGCTGCTTGCGGTTCCCACGAAGCCGATCTCTTTGCGCCTCCCCCTGGGGCCCGAGTGGGCAGAGCGTGTTCTGTGCCGGCCCGGCGTCCGAGTGGCGTCCGTGGGAAACCAGCACCCATGGACACCAGGGACGGGGTGGGGTGGACCGGGGTGGGGGAGGGGTCAGGTCCACCGGTGCCAGTACCACAGGCCTCACTGACCGGCCACGTTCAGCCGGAAGCCCACAGAGGGGCAGGCCCTTGGTGCGGGGTTCCCCCGGCGGGTCCCCCAAGGGGTGTCTCCGCGGTGAGCCCGTGCCTGTGCTGTCCCCCCGCAGCCTCTGCAGTCCCTGTCCCTGGCCGACTCCAAGCTCAAGACCGAGGTCACCATCCTCATCAACGCGCTGGGCAGCAACACGTCCCTGACCGCAGTGGACATCAGCGGGAACGCCATGGGCGACCTGGGCGCCAGGATGCTGGCCAAGGCGCTGCAGATCAACACCAAGCTCAGGTGCGCGGGCGGCGCGGCCGCGGGAGGGCCCGGCAGGGAGCGCCGGCTGTGTGCACGGTGGTGCAGGGGCCGGGCTCCGGGAGCTGCCGGTTCAGTCCTGCCAGAGTCCTGGGCGGTGTCCCTGCTGCGGGCGCCGTGGCTCCTTCCCTGACTGGGAGGGCAGCCCTGCCCGGAGCGGCCGTGGCTGCCTGCTCTCGCCGGCCCGGGGGTGGGGACAGGCGGCAGCAGCGTGGCGCCTGGTGGCAGGGCCCTGCGAGCAGAGCCGGGAGGGTGGCAGGTGTGACTCGCTTGGGGCCTTCCTGGCGCAGGGTGTGAGCCCAGCGTCCTGTCCCCCCTCCCGGTCCTGTCCCCGAGGAGATGGAACATCAGGGGCGCACAGGGCCCCCTGGTTCCGGGCGAGTTCACGCTGGTGCTAACCGCTCTGTCCAGCGGTGTCCACACACAGTGTCCACACACAGCAGGGCTGTTCTTTAACGGTCACCACATGGTGACCATGCAGTGGCCATCCCTCAGGGAGACCGGGTCACCACGGACCCGGCGCCCGGGGAGTGAGGAGTTAGCGCGCAGCCTCCTGCGAGGGAGGGCTCCTCCGTGAGGTCCCCTCGCTCCCCAGCGTGAGTCGGAGCCTCCGTCTCAACTGGAGCCAAAAGCCATACCTGCCGCAGGGCCTCCGGGGTCAGTCTGGAGGCCGGGGGTCGTGACCTTGGGCCCGGGACCCTGCGGACGGGCAGGAGCCCTATTGGGTATCGGGTGAGCCGACGCTCTCAGCTCCCTCTCCTCCTTCACGGTCTGAGGGTGCAGCAGCCTCCCTCTCCTTCCGCGTCAGACCGTGCGCCTCGGAAGTAATGGTGTCCTGTCAGAGAGACCGGGGTCTCCCCCGCGGAGCGGGTGCGGTTCCTCCGAGCGGCGGTGGGCCAGGGCCGGGGCCCCTCCGGGTCAGTCTGCGCCTCAGCGCCTGGAGCTCCGGCTGCTGGCCGTGGGCCTCCGAGTGTCTCTGCTGCAGAGTTGCAGCCTGGGACGCCAGTCCTAGGCCTCCGTGGGGGAAACGCCACAGGAATGTGGTTTTGGACTCGGCCTGGCCGAGCCTGCCTGGTAAATTAACGTGTTTGCTGCCCGGCACGGTTTGGGCAGAGAACGCGCTAAGAACGTGACACGGGGTCCCGTGAGGACGTGATCCCGGAGAGGCGCTCGCCCTGGCTGGCGACACCGGGTTGAACGTTTCCCTTGCCTGCGTCTCGCCGTCCTGCAGAGACACGGGGGGCGGTGTGGCCCGCGGGAGGTGGGTCTTCAGCGGGAGGCCCCTCCCCCTCCCCCGTGTCTGACCGTCCCTGGGATCCCCTTTCCACGCAGGACTGTGATCTGGGACAAGAACAACGTCACCGCACAAGGCTTCCAAGACATAGCCGTTGCTATGGAGAAGTGAGTGTTCCCGGGGCTTCTTTCTGGGAAAGTGCAAAGCTCCACCCCGGCCTGGGAGCCCCGTGGGGTGACGGCGTAGCTGGGACTCGGGGGGCCGGGGGGCAGAGTCAGCCCCTGCCCCCCGAGTGGGGCCGGTGTGAGACCCCGTAAAGTGAGGCCCGGCTCCCTCCCTCCCGCTGTGATTTCCGTCTGTTCGCACTGGTGGTACTTTGTTGACTGTTTTGACAGCTTTGCATCCAGTGTGAGAAGCGGGCTGAGCTCCAGAAACTAAAACCCATACTCCCGACAGTTGTGCCATTTTGTCGGGTGTCCTGTGTGGACGAGGCTGCCTGGGCTGCCGCGGGGACCCCACGCCGGCCTGCGGTCTAGAGCCCCAGACTCGGGGGCCGGCCGCTGCCTGTCGGGGTTTCAGAGAAGTGCGGAGTTGAGGTCTGGGAAGATGTGTTTACACACAGACACCCCCTCTCTCCTCCGCAGGAACTACACCCTGAGGTTCATGCCCATCCCCATGCACGACGCCGCCCAGGCCCTGAAGACGAGCCCCGAGAAGACGGAGGAGGCCCTGCAGAAGGTGCCGCACTCGGGGGTGGGGGGGTGCTGGGGGGGGCGTGCAGCAGCCAGCTCAGGGCGGCACTGGACCGTCCCTGTCCCTGCGTCCGACCGTGCGGACAGAGCTTCGAGTCCTGTCCCCTTCACATCAGCTGGTGCTCTTGGGGCCACTGCAGGGGTCCTGCGTGATGGGGGAGGGAAGATGAGGCTGGAGCTGGCGGTGCGGTTTACGTGGGTGGAGTAGCGTCCTTGCGGCGTCAACCTGCAGAGCTCACACTGGACAGCTGTCCTGTCGCCCTGTGGACAGGCGTGGACCAGAGGGTCCGCTGGCACCACTCCTGTGTCCTCCATCCCCCTCCTTCTTGGTCAGGAAGTCCAGGCCACCCCCAGGATCTCCCCCTCTGTCCCCGCCTCCGTCTGCAGGCGTCTGTCTGTCCAGGGCAGTCCCGGCGTCCCACAGCTCAGCATGGGCTGGGGCCGTCCAGGAGCAAGTGGGCCGCCGCAGGGCCCGTCTCAGGGTGGCCCTGACCCCCCACGAGTTTCACCTGCAGGAGCCCCCCCACCCCCACTGGGTTCTCACAGCACAGACTGCAGGGCCATCCCACACGGCTCTGGCAGGGGAGGGGAAAGGTGACGGCTGTGAGATACGCCCGGCGCCTCCGTTTTCCACAGCCATGGCCCCCCGACCCCAGAGCCCCCTCCAGGCCTCTGTGCTCAGCCCCCGGGACGCGGGGTCTCTGTGCTGGGTCGGGAATGGTGCTGGGAAGGGAGTGTACCCCACTGTTCCAGACATGCGAGCACGCCCAGCGGAGACGCCTGCGTGGGGGAGCAGCCTCCTGCAGACGCTCAGACGTTCCCCGGCTTTCAGAAAGGAGCTTGGGGTGTTGTGTTTTCTAGAAACCTCCCCCGAGACTCGGTCTGGGCCGCACTGTCGGTGGGTCAGCTGGGGGCTGTCTGGAGGTGCGTGAACCTCCCGGGGGCACAGTCTGCTCCCGGCACTGGCTGCGGCCGGGGCGCCCCAAGGCCGAGGGCAGGAGGGCAGACGACACAGCAGGAGGCCCAGGGGGCGGGGGCGAGCCCGCCGCTCCGCACCGCCCGGGGTGGGGGGGGAGAGCCTCTGGGGAGGGGCAGAAGCCGGGCACGTGGGCGGGGACGTGGCCTGGGAGAGAGGCGGCTTCCCTGGCAGCGGCGGGAGGGAGTGTGACCTCCGTGGCCACGTGTCCCCTCCGTGTGCTGCGTTTCAGGGGCCTTCTCGTCTCTGTGAGGTCGTCACGGGGGCCCGTGCGGAGCGACACTTTGGGCTCGCTCACTGTCCGTGGGTTCCAGGGCGGTGCCCGCTACAGCCTGCGTTTTAACTGGCCCTGACGGGCGCGCAGCCGTCGCCGTGCCAGCAGCGCAAGGAGGGCGACGGTGGGAGCGTGGCCGTGCTGAACGCCTCGCGGGCGCTGGGCGTTTCTCACCAGGGAGCTGCAGCGGCAAACCCGAAGCCAAGGGGTTGAGGGGTGCTTGCTGACGACGCACGGAAGGAGGAACGGCGGAAAAAATGGGCCCAGTTGCCCGTCCCGAACCGTTCTGTAACGTGCACCTGCCTGGTGTCTGTCGTTCCCAGCAGTGAACCCTTCCTTCCTGTTCAGTTGTAGCCGTTGTGTGGGGTTCTTTTTTGTTTTACGACTTTATTTATTTTTAGAGAGAGGAGAAGGGAGGGAGAGAAAATGTAGATGCGCGGCTGCCACTCATGCACTGGGGACCTGGCCTGCAACCCAGGCATGTGCCCTGAGTGGGGATCGAACCAGCGACCCTTTGCTTCACAGTCCAGTGTTCCATCCACTGAGCCACGCCAGCCAGGGCTGGTTCTGAAATGCCTTGTCTCAGCCTCACTTGCACTTTCTATAGAAGGTTGTCGTCGTATAAAATGCAAATTGTCAAGGGATTCCAAGATTCCTCATTTTCTGGGGGACGTTTTAATTTTCAGCAGTTTGGCTACATCAGCCCTGCTGGTGACAGACTGTGGGAACCTGGTGCATGCATGACACCAGCATGTGTAGGAGTGGGACCGGCTGCGTTCTCCAGGTGTCACTCCTGTTGCCTCCCTCTTTCCCCGTAAAGAATTTTCCGAGCGTGGCTGGCCTCTGTCGCCGCCCCAGAGCTCCAGGGAGTCACGTCCGTGCCCCTGGGGATGTTCGTGTAGCCAGCGAACTGTGTGGTGGTTAAATGTCGACGCGGCAGAAAGCACCGAGGCTGGGCGGAGGGTGGCGGGCAGTCACGGCGGGTGGGGGTGGGGCTCGGGCCCTGCAGGCGATTAAACACTCGCCCGGCTTCGTCAGCGCCCGAGTCACACGGAAATGACTGCAGCTGCCTGCACGCCACGTTTCTCCCTGAAAGCACCAGCGGTGCCTCCCAGCACGGCCGGGCTCCGCCTCGTTCATCTTCGGGGCTCAGGGCACGGGGGTGGGGTGTGAAGTGGTGGTGCTCGAGGGCTGGGAGCCGAGCAGCGGCCCTGAGCGCCGTGGGCTTCCCGTGCAGATCGAGAACTACCTGCTGCGGAACCACGAGACCAGGAAGTACCTGCAGGAGCAGGCCTACCGCCTCCAGCAGGGCATCGTCAGCAGCACCACGCAGCAGGTGAGCGGCCGCTCGCCGTCCCCAGCCTTTTCTGCACTGGCGCGGCCGGGGCGGCCCTGGGAGCGACGCATGCGCCAGTGGGGCTGGAGGGGCGGGGCTCGGGGGCGGGGCTCGGGGGCGGGGCTCCGGGAGGCGGGGCTGGGGAGGCAGCTGCGGGCTGACTCCAGCGCTAGGTCCACACCGTTCATCGGCGGCGGCGGCGGGCGCTGTGCCTTGCAGGGGGTCAGGAGGGTGGGTTGTGGGCAGATGCACAGGAGGCGGGAATTCACGAGGGTGGGTGGTAAAGCCAGAGGATAGTCACGCAGCCGCCTTGCAGACGGTCTGTTTCTGGGTCCTTGGACGTCTGAGCACGAAGCAACCCCCTTCCGAGTCTTCTGAGTGGCGAAGCGTCTGTCGATGCTAATTAGGACTTAAGTGCCGAAGAGAAACTCAGATGCTTTTCTCTTATCTGTACTCAACGTGAGGGGGGAAAAGAGGCTTAGAATAATTTTAGAATTATGAGATATTTTCCCCTGCAAATACCAGTCCAACTTAAGGGCCATAAGGCATTCGAGGAAAGCTCACAGTGGGTGTGAGGGGAAGCGCCAACAGACCGCAGCGCTGAGCTGAGCGAACTCACAGCAGCGGGCTGGAGCCGGCCGCCGTGGGAGGGCGTCCTCGGGGTGCAGGGAGTGGGCTCCGCACCTGGACACGTGACTGTGGCAGGGCCTCGGGCACCCGACGGGCTCACGTGGAGCCTTTTTCTCTGGGGGTGGGGGGAGAAAAAGTGGAGGAAACCTTCAACGTGCACTAACCAGGCAGACGGAAACTGAGTTGGAGAGCTGAGACGCCGCTCCAAGTGACTGACAGCCCTCTCCCAGGAACGGGAACATTAAAAAAATTTAGAAACAGTAGAGAAAATTGAAAAAGTGTGACAATAACAGGAAGCAGGAGCCACGGCTTGAAGACCCCCAAGACCGAACTAACCGACCTACGGGAACTGATCGGAAGGAGCGGGCAGAGGCCCTCGTCCTCTGCCAGACCCGTCCCGGCCGGAATAGCCGGGACGCGGGGAAAACTCTGGAGGTGTCCCAGAGAGGACGAACGGGAACCGTACCAGGGAGCTCGGGCGGCCTTGGCCCTGGCCCCAGCTGCTGCTGGGAGCAAACGAGGCCGTCAGTGTCGCGCGGAGGGCGGCCTGTTCTGGGCCGAGGATTCTGTGGGGGCTCTCCCGCCAGTGAGCATGAAGGCAGGGGAAAACTGTCCTCAGAGGTGGGCCCCGGAGGGTCCCCCCACTGACCATGGGACGTCTTCTGAGGGATTTCTCAAGCACAACAAGAAAATAGGGGAGCATACAGCGAGGCACAGAGGAGAAGGTGTTAGCGAAAAAGGAAATCATAAAAAGTTGTAAGAACTGGTGGAAGCTTTTAACAATGGCCACTCTGGGACAATCGGCAAAGATGAGAAGACATGGAATGAAATTTCTTCCTCTGTGGACCCCAGAGTCGTAACTCTGTAGCTGCGTTTTAGCGGGCTTAAAATTTTAAATCCAACTTAGACGAAAAGGGAAAGTGGAATTATTGTTACAGGAAATTAAAATCAAGCATCGAAAAGGGAGAAAGTTGAGTGGGGGTAGACGCATGTGCTAAATTCTTAGTTTTTATTTTCTATAATTTAAAACAAAAAATATGAGAATAAGACTAGTGTTTAAATTCAAGATGGGAGCCAGAAGCACTGAAAGACCAGCAGGGCCTCGGAGCGCGCTCTCAGCGGGCGGAGGGGGACCGGCGGGCGGGGACGGTGCCGTCCCGTGAGACCGTGTGTGTGGCCGTCCTGTGAGACCATCCGTGTGTGTGGCTCGCACGTTCCCTGCCCCGTGCTGGGGCTGCTTCACATTTCGTGGCTGCTTCATATTGAGAGAGGATGAAGGAAGGGTGCCCGAGACGAAACCCTCGTGGGGAGCGCTCCCAGGAGGTGACATTCCTCGGGGGATCGTGGGCACAGACCTTCGACGGGAGGCTCTGTCAGCCGGCGGCTCGGTGGCTTTTGTCCCTTCCTCGTCCCAGCAGCCAGAAGGTGTTATTTGCATAGAAGTAAAGGGATGTGCGTTGACAAAAACAATCACAGATACTCGTGGAGTGACAGGGAGAATGGCATCGTTTTGACATCACCAGAGCCTTGTTTTCTGCGAGGGGCTGATCTCAGCTGCGTGCTCGGTGGCTTCTGTCACTCCTCGGTCCCCGTGTTTCACGTGGGCAGCGTGGAGACCGCTGCGGCCGGACCCCGACCGTCTGCCTCAGGTCCCTCAGCAGGCGTCTCTGCGGGCAGCGGGCTTCTGCCTCGTCCACAGAGGGGAAACTGACGGCAGCTGTTTCTCTCTCTCTCTCTGTCTTTTTAAAAGATTTATTTATTTATTTATTTTAGCCGGAAGGGAAGGGAGGGAGAAAGAGAGAGAAACATCAGTGTGTGGTTGCTTCTCGCACGCCCCCTACTGGGGACCTGGCCCACACCCAGGCATGTGCCCTGGCTGGGAGTCGAACCGGCGACCCTTTGGTTCGCAGGCTGGTGCCCAGTCCTCTGAGCCACAGCAGCCAGGGCTGTACACCCCCTTTTCTAAGCCGGAGAGGGGACGGGAATCCTGTCAGTTTTCCTGGAGTTAGCGTTGCCCGGGGTCTCTTCTGCGAACAAACACGCTAATGACGGGCCGTGGGCTGCCCTCTCGGAAACCCCAGTGGGAGGAGGCGCCCGCCCTCACTGGTTCTGTGTTTCCTCCCCCGCCCCCCCCCCCCCCGCCCCGCCGGGCTCCCCGGACGCCGGCTGTCGCCCCTACGTGCGGGCAGATGATCGACAGGATGTGCGTGAAGGTGCAGGACCACCTGAACTCCCTGCGCAACTGCGCGGGGGACGCCGTCCAGGAGGACGTGAAGGCCGCGGAGCGGCTCATGCGGGACGCCAAGAACTCCAAGACGGTGAGTGCTCCTGCGGGCCGCGCGGCGCGGCGTCCTCCGTGGTGAAAAGGCGCTTTGAGCCTCCGTTTCGGGAACCACTTCCAACTTGCTCCTCCCCTCTGCCGGCGTCCAAGGTTGCTCCTGAGGGGCAGAGGGAGGCGGACCCCCCTGACACCCCTTCCATGCCCCTCGCAGCACAGAGAGGGACGTGGTTACACAGGCCGCCCTCGGGGGCGGGGTCACCCAGAGGCAGCTGTGGTTTAAAGTGGCAACAACTCGCCACTCTCCCCTCTCCCACTCGCCGCTGATGGGAGGACACTCTCCCCTGTCGCCTGAAAGAGGCCTGTCTCTCGCGGTGGAGTTTGTCCCCGAGGTGCGCCCGGTTCTGGCTCAGCTGCTGGAGTCGCACGCTCATTGGTGGCTGTGCTGAGAAGGCGGGACCCTGGGGCTCAGTCGGGGGACCCGAGGCGCAAGCACACGTGCTGCCCCGTGGCCCCCACGCTGGGCCTCGGGTCCCGCTCTGTGCAGAGAGAGGGCCTTCCACCGGGGATGGCCGTGCCCCATAGCACTTCTCCCCTTTGTGCCGGGGCTGCGGGCGTCGGGGCTCACGTCCGTACCTACGACCGGCTTCTGTCTTCCTCGCAGTTGTTGCCAAACTTGTACCACGTCGGCAGCGCGTCCTGGGCGGGAGCCGGCGGCCTGCTGTCCAGCCCCATCCAGGAGACGCTGGAGTCCATGGCCGGAGAGGTGACGCGGGTGGTGGACGAGCAGCTGAAGGTGCGTGGTTTCCGTGACCTCGGGACACGACGCCTCACGGCTTCCCCGTGGGTGACAGCGTCTCGCGCCACAGCTGCCTGTGCTCCCTAGATGTGTGTGAGTGAGTGTGCGCGTGTGTGTGTTCACCTGCACACACCTGCACACACCCGCACACACCCGCACGGGCGGTCCAAACGCAGCACTGTCCTTTCCAGCCTCAGTGATAAGTCTGGAACAACTCCCTCTGTGACGAGGTCAAGGACACCTGTCAGGTGCCCCTTCAGTCCCGACGGTGAGTCTCTAAGGGACTCCAGGTGCGCAGGCTGCCCCCCCTGCCCCCCCCCCCCGCCCCCGGTCAGGGAAGGGCCGGCTGCCAGCGTGAGGCCTGAGGAGGAGAGGGCTGCCTTGGCAAGACCCGTCTCCTGCCGTCGTGATTCGGGGCGTGGGCAGCGGGCGGGCGGGACCACACAGTCCTCTCGAGGGGCGGCTGGGAGCCCGGGGGCGCGAGAGCCAGGCCACAGGCGCCCGGAGTGGCCGAGACGTACGTGTCTGTGGGCTCCTGCTGAGACCGGTCTCTGGATTCAAGGGCGGGGGCTGGGGGGCGGCCTGAGCCCAGCTTTCCCTTAAGGTGACTCCAATTGCAGGTCCCCGGGGGCCTTCCACTCTCGGGCCGTCGTCCCCATTTCCAGCCTATCTGCTGGAGGGCACCCCAGAGAGCCCCGTGTGAGTTCCAGCACCGTTCAGTCTGACCCTCTGAGAACTCCTGGCTGTGCGACTCAGCAGTGGCCTCGCAGCCGGCCGGCCGCTCTGCGAACTAAATCAGCGAGGGGGAAGGGGTCGTGGGCTCTTTAGGGGTTAAGGCCCCCGTCTCCCCGTGTATATGTCACAGAGAGACCCCGTGGGCCATTTTTGTCTCACGTAATCACGGCCGTTGTGAACCCCCGCTGAGCAGACACGAGCCGTAGAGAAAGGACGGCTTGGCCGTCCGGTTCCGCCGGATCGCCTGTCTGCCGACGGCAGGTGTTTGCCGTCGCCCGTGAGGGTGGGACGTGTGAGAAGGACGCTTCTTGCCCAGGGTCGTCATCGCCCCTCGTTTACTCTGACTGTGAAAAGTGGGAGTTCTTTGTCAAACAGTGTAACGATATTACCCAGTATGTTTATTTATTTATTTAAGGATTTTATTTACTTATTTTCGGAGAGGGAAGGGAGGGAGAAAGAGAGAGAGAGAGAGAAACATCAGTGTGCGGTTGCTGGGGGCGGTGGCCTGCAACCCAGGCATGTGCCCTGACTGGGAATTGAACTGGCAACCCTTTGGTTCCCAGCCCACGCTCAATCCACTGAGCTATGCCAGCCAGGGCCACCGAGTATATTTAAAAAAGTAAAAGTCCATTGAAGTCCCAGAGGCAGCGTCATCCGGAGCACCCGGTGCTTCCCGGCGTCCTGTGTCCGCACACGACCTGGTGTCCACAAAGTGGCCGCGCGGTGCTGGCCTCGAAGTCCGGCACGGCCTCGGGAGTGCGCCCAGAGCAGCGCCCAGAGCAGCGCCCAGAGCAGCGCCCCGAGCAGCGCCCCGTCCCGTCTCTGGGTGGCAACACTGAGTTCTGTTGTGTGAATTCCCAGACTCTGTGCCTCCTCTCGGGCCCTGGGGGTGGGCTCTTGCCAGCCAGCCCCCGTTGAGAGGCAGCAGAAGGGAGGTCTGAACTTTTACAAGCCTGAAATAATGTGAGTGTATTCAGGGCCTAAAATATCTCTCTGTAAACAGCCATTCCCACAGGCTTGGACGCCCAGCTTCCCGGCCCGAGCCCGGTGCCCGCTGCTCCCCACCCATGGGCGTCCTCACGGGCGGGGCCCACCTTTCCCTCCTCTCACCGCCTCCGCCGCCGTCCCGGCTCCTGGAGGGACCGTTCTGTTCTGTTCCCCCCGGGCTTGGTTTCTCCACGCTCCTTCCCTTTGGGGTTCAGGGTCCTCGCCCTTCGTGGCAAATCCTCAGTCACAGCTGCTCAGTGAAACCCCTCTCACCGGTTTTCTCTGAACTGGGCTCACGACAGACGGCTTTCACGGGCTGACAGTCAGCTCTCCTTTCCGTTTCCCTGGTAAGTGCTCATCCCTTTCCTGCTTTTCAAAAATTTCAATTTGCATCTTTATATGGCTTCCCAGTACCTTGATTTTCTTCCACTTATGCAGCAAACATGTATTTTTTACTACAATCAGTTTCTTATTAAACTACTAGGATCCTTATTTATATCACTACTATCATCAAATTTTTCTGGTTAAAAGTGTCCTTTTGCTCTTTCCCAAATTCTCTAAAATTAACATGTGATACTCTCAGAAGCTAAAGTGGATGGGTTTTTTAAAGGCTTTATTTATTTATTTTTAGAGGGAGGGGGAGGAAGGGGGAAAGAAGAGAGAAACATCAGTGTGTGGTTGCCTCTCGTGCGAGCGCCACCTACTGGGGACCCAGCCTGCAACCCAGGCATGTGCCGTGAGTGGGAATTGAACCAGCGATCCTTTGGTTGCAGGTCTGTGCTCTGATCCGCACCAGCCAAGGCAGGTTAATTCTTATAAAAATAAGCTCTTATCATAGTGAATTAGAAACTGGGACCCAAGGCCCAGATTTGGGTCCTAGGTTCGCCGCTGCCAGCTGCCCCAAGCAAGTCACCCTCACTTGGTGGTCCGGGCATCTTCACGCCGGGTGGGCTTGATCTCCAGGTGGTCGGGGTCTTCCCAGCCTTCCTGGGGGGTCATCCTGCGTGATGGCCAGCAGTAGGCACTTTGAATGTTGCATGAGAGTAATTTTAAATAGCTCTTGGAGCCATCTTTTAAAAAAATGTTATTTTGGGAAAGAAAAAGAAACGGCCAGGGGAGCCAGCCTTCTGAGCAAACTTCCCGAGGAGAACACGCCGGCTTGGAGAAATGCTTTCCTTGGGAGGAGGAGGTGTTTTCTCTGGACCGGCCCGCGCTGGGGGTTTAACAGCAGCGGCAGCTCTCCGAGTCTCCCCTTTCCTTGGCGCTCACCTCTATCCCGGGGTATCGGGTGAATAAGGGGGATTTGAACGTTTTAACATAAAGGAAACATTCATTCTTTTTCCTCTGGACTTAAATTTTAGGAGTGCTTGTGTTGGCCTTGGGGAGCCGGGCTTTCGCTCGGGGCCGGAGCGGTGAAAGGCTTCCCTCCCTGGTCAGCTTCTGGTCTGCGGGGGGAGCCAGGCCCGAGGGGCGCGGGCTGGGGCTTGGCAGGCCGTCGGTCACCTAGCTGGGCCGGAAGGGCCCTCCGAGTCCTCCCTGTCCTGCCGTTTGGGTTTCCCGGGCACGAGGAGGGACGGTTTCAGAGCTTCGGTGTGGACGTTGGGTTTGCGCGAGTGTGTGAGCGTGGCTGCCGTGCGAGGGGTGCTGATCCGGTGCTCCTGATCAGCATACGGAGCAACGGCAATCACGCCTAGTCTGTGCGGTAAAACCGGAAAGAAGTGCAAGTGAACTAACTGCCCGGCGAGGTCACTGAGGTCGGCGAGGAGGAGGGAGCGGCAGCCGGCGGCCTCCGGTTTGGTTCTGGAGAAGGTCGGCGCCAGCCCTGGGCCGTCTGGTCTGCTGGTGACCAGACACTCACTTGCTGAGGGTCAACTCGGGGTCCAACACGGCCTGAGGTTCAGCTTCCCGGTTGCTCCGGCCGCGTTTGAAGCGCTCGACGCCCCGTGTGGCCAGGAGGGGGCGCTGACGGTCCGGTCGTCTGGGTCCTGAGGGGCGGCCCCCTTTGCACCTGACGTCCGCCTGTATGATGTGGGGTGTCCAGTGTGGACGCTGCAGCCGGGGCTCCGAGCCCGGGGTCCAGCTGAGTGCTGGGGGTGGGGGATGGGGGGTGCTAGGGAGTGTGGGGGACTGTTTCGGGTTGTCCCTGCAGCGCCAGGGCAGGTGGCCGTGACCTGGTGGCTGCCTCCCACCTGTCCCCCCGTCTCCCTCCCCATCCTCCTACACCGTGTGAGGGGGGCCCTGGTGGGGCCCCATCCTGTATTGAGCCTGTGAACGCGTGAGCAGACAGACCACCACACCTGTCTGTCCACGATGCCGCAGCGTCACCCGGCCCATGTTGCTGCCACGGTGACGGGACGCGCCCGGCGCTCAGCCTGGGCTCCCGGCCGGAGGAGCAGCTCCTGTCCGTGGCGGACACCACTGTTGTGTCTGCGGGACCCTGTGCCGCGCACCTTGCCCGTGGCCGTCACTCCGTCCTCAGCCGTCCCCCAAGGCAGGGGCTCCCCGGCTTGCCGCCTGACAGACGAGGGGAGGGAAACCGAGACCGGGGACGGGCCCAGAGTCACAGGGCGAGGGTTCGGGGTTGGGTCAGACGCGCGGGCAGCAGTCCCTTCCGCAGTCACCGCCCCCTCGGCTCGCCCCCGCGGCTGAGAACGGCCGTCTCTCCGCCCTCACGGAGGCCTCTCGGGTGTCGTGCGTGTGTGAGTGCTGGTCGCTGCTGCTGACGTTTCGTCCGAGACGTGCTCTGTCTGTGTGTTGTGTCCGCCACTCTGGTCCTTGCGGCCGTCAGGACAGGGGTGCCGGCGCCTGACTCGGAAGCTCTTCTTTAAAAGGAGGGAAACCGGCCGTCGTCCGTACTTTTCTGTCTCCGACGGCTCGACAGATTGGAGGGGTCCCCCGATCCTCGGTTCCTGTGGTTCCCAGAACCGCATGAGCATCCGGATCTGGCGTGCTGTCCGGGGAACGGGAGGCACGGACCCCAGAGAACCGTGTCGGGGGGCGCGGGGGCCAGGGCTGGTCGGTGTCCTTCTGAGTCTCCCCTCGATGCCTCGGCCCCGAGCACGTGGGGCCACCCCGAGGGGCCGAGGCCCCGAAAGCCCGATGGCCGTCCGCTGTCACTGGTCCCTGGTGCTGCTCCGAGGCCTCGGCCGCGTCCTCTGTGACCTCGCCTCCGTGGGAGGCGGCCCCCCGCGGTCCGCCCCGCCCCTCCCCGCCCCGCCCCTCACTGGGCTGCGTTGCAGGCGCTGCTGGAGTCCATGGTGGACGCCGCCGAGAGCCTGTGCCCCCACGTGCTGAGGAGGGCCCGCCTGCGGCAGGACCTGCTGCAGGCCAGCACCGAGAAGATCTCCATCCCCCGCACCTTCGTGAAGAACGTGCTGCTGGAGCAGTCGGGGGTGGACATCCTCAACAAGATCAGGTGGGTGCGCGCTGCGGGGTTTAGAGAGAGAGAGAGAGACAGAGAGAGAGAGGAAGAGAGAGAGGAAGAGAGAGAGAGAGAGAGAGAGAGAGGAAGAGAGAGAATCGATCGGTCGCCCCCTGTATGCGCCCCGAGCGGGGACGGGGGTCGAACCCGGGGCGATGCCCCACCAGCTGGGACACCTGCCCAGGCTGCCTGGGCAGCTCCTCAAGGTCAGGACAGGAGACGCTAAAACTGGGCATTTTGGCGGCGTTTGCTCATAGAAGACAGGACAGCCGTGAGCGTGTGGACAGCCGTGAGCGTGTGGACAGCCGTGAGCGTGTGGCTGTGCTCGAGGGGAGGTGCTGCGTGGGGGCAGCCTCGGCGTCTCAGGTGCGGGGGTGGGGGGAAGGGGGGGTCCACAGGGGGGTTTCCCGCCGGCAGGGAATCTGCGTCCAGAGCAGTGAGTGAGGCCTCGCCGCCAGACGGGACCCGCTCGCCGGCCGCGGCCTGGCTTGTTTTCGTTTCTGTCAATGGGCGGATTGTTCCCGACCACACGGGCATGCGGCTCCCATTACGTCGGCCCTTTTCCAGATGTTTCCACTCCTGCTGCTGAGCCGCGAGCTCGGGGAGGGCAGAGGTGCGTTGGCACAGGCAGCCCGCGGCCTGGGTGTTCATGGCGGCAGCGGCGAAGGCTCGCTTCGGGGGGTCCTCATCGCTGTTCTCACGTCCCCGCGTCCCGCCCGCCGACCTCACCCACGGGCGCCCGCCGCCCCAGCTAAACCGCCTCCCCGCCCTCGGGGTGTCTCCACAGTGAGGTGAAGCTGACCGTGGCCTCCTTCCTGTCCGACCGGATCGTGGACGAGATTCTGGACGCGCTCTCGCACAGCCACCACACGCTGGTGAGTGCCGTGCCCGCCTCGGGCGGTGCGTCCCGTCTCTGTCTGCCTGCCGGGACACGGGGGCCACCGGCCGGGCGGCGGGCGGGCTGGCTTCCACGTTCTGCGCTGCGGCAGCTTCGGGGTGAGGGCCCCAGCTCTCCCCTCCCCGTCCCGCGTCCCTTCGAGGGGGCGTCTCCCACGCTCTGCAGGGGGATCCGGGGAACACAGATGCGGCGGCTTCCAGAAACCTCCTCCGTGACGCTGACCAGCGGCATGGCGGGGGAGATGGTGGGGAGACCTAAGGATACGACTTGTTTGTTTTCATGTTTTTGTCTCCGTCACCTGTTTTATTTTATGTGTTTTCTATGGAGTTGACGGGGGCACCAGTGAACACCATCGCACGGGTTCAGGTGCACAGGCTCTGCGTGCGCTGTGCTGGGTGCCCCGCCCCAGGCCCGTCCCCCCCCACCCCCCCAGCTGGTGGTCTGAGAGTGGACCGCTCCTGGAGGCACGCAGGGAGGGAAATGTTCGGAGACCAAAGGAAAAGTGGGACTGGTTCTCCCCCGAGGCAGGGGCTGCGCCCCAGTGTCTGCTGGGGGAGGGGGTCAGCGCCCTCACACTTCTCGGAGGTCAGGCCCCGGACACCGGCGAGAGCTGCGTGTCTCGCACGCTGGCAAGTGGGTGTGGAATCTCCCACGGGGGTTGTGGCGTTTCTCCAGGGAAAAAAGTCGGATGGGGGTTGAGCTGTCGGGCGAGGCTGGAGGACACCAGCACGGGGGGACGGTGACAGCTTCGTCCCCGAGAGGCGTACAGTGTGAGCATTTTGAGAAGAGTTCATTTCGGGAACGTACACTCGGCTCAAGTCCTCTCAAGTCTAGAAGGCAGGCGGGACCCCTCCAGCGCCCCACTCAGACCCAGATCTGCCGCGGGCTGGAGCCAGCCCACCGTTGGGCGCCGCCCCAGGTGGGAGCGCAGCCACCTGTGGGTCCCGTGTCCAGGGTGCATCTGAGCTGTGTCCCCCCCCCCCGCCTGCTGCAGACCGAGCACTTCGCCCGGCGGGGCAGGACCCTCCCCGCGGCCGAGGCCCTGGACGTGGAGCCGGCCGACGAGAAGCCCGCCCGGCGCCTGGCGCCCGCGGCCGAGGAGCTCACGGAGGCGGAGCGGCTGGAGGATCTGGACACCTGCATGGTGAGGCGCGGGCGCCGCCAGCCCTGGGCCCCCCTCCTGCCCCCTCCCCCCCGGGCGCCGCCCGGTCTGTCCAGGTCCCCCCTGTGCGCGTGGACCCAGGGAACCCCACCCCCCCCGGGGACGGTGTGTTCAGGGAGGCGTGGCTCTGCTGAGGCCGTGGGTACAGCGGTGAACCTGAGGGCTCAGGTCCCCATGGAGGCCGCTGCCCAGTGGTTTCTTTGTGATTTCGGGAAACTTTTTTAAAGAGAACCCCCCACCCCGCACCCCGCACCCCAGAGGAAAACTAAACGTTTCAGTGAATGTGCCCCGAGCCTGGCCCGCAACCCAGGCATGTGCCCTGACCAGGATTCGAACCAGCGACCCCTTGGTTCGCAGGCCGGCGCTCAATCCACCGGGCCGCACCAGCCAGGGCTGTGCTTACACCCTGAGGCCTCAGAAGTCGGACTCGGTGTTGTCGGAGAGTAGTTATTCCGACAGCGCTGAGGCGAGCCCTGAAGAAAGTACCTGTATGTCGCCGTGTATGACATGCACCCCTGGTTTGCACGCACTGTACACGGGTTGTTATCTCCGTGACATGTAATCATTGTACCCATGGACAATGCGCATCCGTATTTTTCCCTTGGAAGTTTGGGCCAAAAAAATGTGCATTATACACGGCAAAGTACGGTAGGTCGTGGGAAATTATCTGAGGGAAGAGGTTCAGAGGAACTCGGGGTCTCCGGGCAGAGTGCCCCGGTCGCATGCGGGTCGGAGCACAGCAGCAGCAGCAGCAGCCGCCGTGCGAACCGGAGCTGGCACAGACCGCGTCTCACTGGGCCTGCTCCTCACGTGGGCTCGGGGGGCGGGTGTGGGCTCAGAAGGGCTGTAAATGGTGTAAACCTGGTTTTCGCTCGAGTGATCCGTGTGGTTGTCTTACGTGAGGGGAAGACTGGGGCCGTCCTCTGTGAGTAGAGAGGGCTGGGGGGGCCCTCCTCCCAGGGGCGCCTGAGGCTCCCTGGGGCAGGCGGCACCCCGGGGGCTGAGCAGGTGACAGAGACACAGGACAGGGCTCCCCGTGAAAACACACACTCTTCCATGAGCACAGCTTTTATCATGAAGTCGCTCCCCCCCATTCCAACCAATTTCGTCTTTCGTCATTGTTTCCACGAGGCTGACGAACTGTTACATAGCAGGAGACCGGAGCTAAGTTTGCAGTCAGTGAAATGAAGAAGCACGTTTCTGAGAAAGAAGTGCGTGGCTGTGGGTTCTGTGCCGCCGTGGTTTTCCGTGGCTCCCCGTCTGACCGTCGATGCCGGGGCCACCCAGAGACGGCATCGACCACCCATGGCCGGGGCCCCTCTCCTGGGGAGAGTCCGTGTCCTCACCTTGGGCGCCTGGCCCTCGGCCGGCGGCACACACTCTCGGTCACTTGGAGAGGCATAGTGCCACCACCCGCGTGGCCGCCTGTCATAATCTCGGCAGCGTGGGCTCCGTGTTTCTGGCTGGCATCACCGCCCAGTCTTTCACGCTGTGATCCTCACGTGGTGCCACTTAAAAAAACATTTGGGGTGCCTGTTTCTCAGGGAGAGATACTTACTTTGCTTTGGTTTGTTTTAAAGATGTTATGTATATTTTCTAAGATTTTATTTATTTTTAGGGAGAGGGGAAGGGAGGGAGAATGAGAGGGTGAGAAACATCAATGTGTGGCTGCCTCTCGTGCAGCCCCCCACTGGGGACCCAGCCAGCAACCCAGGCATGTGTCCTGACTGGGAATCGAACCAGGTGACCCTTTAGTTCGCAGGCTGGTGCTCAATCCACTGAGCCACACCAGCCAGGGCTTGCTTTGGGTTTCTCAATGAGCTTTCCTTGGTAGCATTTACACAGTACGTGGCGTGTGAAGTGAGGACACGAGATTAACTGTTCCGTGTGTAGGAAATGCTCAGAAGCGCAGGTGGGTACTTGGGTGCACACGGACTTGCTTTTCCCACGTGGAATTAGGAGCCCCCACACGCAGAGCGGGGTGCTGCTTTGGGAGATGCTGTCATTTTATTGTAACCTAAAATGTGTGTTCGCAGCCCAGATTCCCGGGACCCTTTCCCTGGGCATCCCAAATAACTTAAACGTCTTCTCACGCATCCAGTCCACGTTCTATGAGTCTGACCTGCCGGGTGCTCTTCCGAGTCTATGAATAGCAACGACCTAGGAGCGATTAGGGGTATTAATAGCTTCTGTTGCACAAGGGAGGAAACTGAGGCCCAGGAAACTCAAGTGGCTCGCCCAGGGTGCCCGGGTCACCTGCGTGCAGGTGGCTGGGAGCTGAGCCTGCCGGGGACGGTATGTGGTCGTCCTGGGGTGTTCTTTGCTACAGCCGAGGGAAATTGTGAGTTGGATTCCACTGGACTTCATGGCTCTGTGTGGAATGTCCCCTCGCTGCCACCCGATAAAGCAGTGTGGAGACGAATCTCGCATGAAGGGTGTGCAGCTGTCCTACCACAGTGCAAGCCTGGGCCGTCTTTGAGCGCCGCCGGGAGCCCCCAGGTAAGAAATGCGACAGGTTCCGCTGTTTCCAGCTGTTTGAGACGAGTCTGCCCGCTGCTGGCCTCCCGGGAGCGCCCCGGCCTCCCGGCGTGCCGTGTGGCCGGTGACAGTGATTAGTCAGCTCCCCAGATGCGTCTTATCACTCCAGCACACGCACCCGCGTGTCGCGCCGGAACGTGCGTGTGCCGGGAGCCGGCACCGTCCGTAGGCCGCAGGTCTCATTCCGCTGATTAGCTCCTCCCAGGGGTGCATTTGTCACTGGATGGGGTTTGAAAAATGGCACAAGTGCAGGGTCCAGCGGGTGTGCTCCTCACGCATCGCCGGCTCACTGCTGGCGGTGAGCCGTTCCCGCGTTGTCGTGGGCGTCTGAGCGGTTTGAAATCACGTGCAGGGAAGTGGCTGTGGACTCGCTGCTATTTCCTGGGAAGGGATTGAGGGGGGCTCGAGTTTTCACAGGACACGTCTCGGGAGGCCCTTCTCCGAGGACAAAATAACGGTGGCTTTCCCTGAACAAATTCAGACGCAGATTTCAATGTAAAAGAAATGTTTTTTAAAAGATTTTATGTATTTATTTTTAGACAAAGGGGAAGGGAGGGAGAAAGAGAGGGAGAGAAACATCAGTGTGTGGCTGCCTCTCGTGCGCCCCCTACTGGGGACCTGGCCCACAACCCAGGCACGTTCCCTGACTGGGAATTGAACTGGTGACCCTTTGGTTTGCAGGCCTGTGCTCAACCCAGTGAGCCATACCAGCCAGGGCTCAATGTAAAAATTTAAAATTTTTTAAAATACAGGTTAAAATTCAGCAAGCATTCATTCGTCTTGACCAAATGCTGTTTTGAAACCAATCACCTCATTTTCAAGTGCCAACAGTTATTAACTGAACTAATCTCTGAATAGTAATTCCAAATTCAGACTGCTAAGTCCCGATGTCATTCAAAATTAGTTGGCAACGGAGAATTTCCCATAAAGTAACGCTGCCAAACGAAACGTTAATAATTACGAGTCTACATGAAGAGCATGCTTGCATGCATTACACTGTCCTCACACCTTTTATTTGTTGTATTTCTGGTAAACTTGAGGATGCTTAGAATGGCTAGCTGGGGCAGAAAGAGTGAGGTGTTTCTGGTGAGCGTGCTGGGCAGAGGGTGGACACCTCCCTGAGCGACCAGGGCCCTCGGGGAAGAAGTCTCTGTCCGTCCAACACGAGGTGGGACGTGAGGACAGCGGGGAAACCTCTCGTGGAAACAGGCGCGTGTGACGCGAAGGACAGTGTTTGGACGTGACCTCGGTGCCCGAGCGCCCCGCGTGGCGAAGACGACAGCTTCTCCCGTTCAGAACACGCGTGTGGAGGGCGGTGGTGTCTGACCCTGACCCCGGGGCGGGCCCCTCCTCCCTCACGGCGGGTTCTGGGCCCCGGCCCGCGTCAGGCCCTGCTCGGGCTCCAGGTGCAGAGGAGGAGGAGACGGAGCCGGCTGCCCTTTCCTCACGAAGCTGCTCTCGCCTCGTCCCACGACGGGGGACCCACAGCGGGATGGGGACCCACAGGGGGACGGTGTCACCTGTGCTCCAGTCACCACTGGCCTGTGACGCGCCGGGTGGCCACCGGGGGGCGCTGTCCCCAGCTCTGGGCCGAGCACCTTGGACTCCTGACCTTGCTCTCGATGACAGACGACGTGTTTCACGGACCAGCCAGGTCTGACGGGACGAGGACGCCGGCCAGAGCCCCAGCACCCTGACCACCCCTGCCAGAAGCGGCAGGTCCAGGATTCCGTCCCCGGAAGCCGAGCCACCAGCTCGGGAGATGGGGTGACCTCCCTTCACTCTCTGTCCGTCCCCGCCCCCGTCCTGACGGGGACGTCGGTCAGCTCTCTGTGCGGGCACCGAGCAACCAGCCGGGGGCCTCACCTCCGCTGGGAAGTGGGGTCCATGGTTGCCGTGGTTTTGCTTCCACGGGCCCTTCTAGAAGCTGAGCCGCTGGGAGGGTTCCGCGCCTTCCCGTGCCCGGGCGCTGGCCGGGCCCCCGGGAGCCGGCCTGTCTCGTGGTCGGGTGAGCCTCTGGGGAGGGGAGGGGAGGGGGTCTGGTCTGACCCTCGGGGCCGCCCAGGGTGGCCCCTGGGCCCCGCCCTGCGGAGGTTTTCGGGGGGGTGCGAGGTTTTCGGGGGGGTTTTCAAGGGGCAGAGACCGTGTTTCCCACGGTCCAGGAGCGTCTGAAGACGCAGGTTCAACGTTCCCTCCCCTCGTGCGGCGAGGCTGCTTCCGAGTTAGTGTCACGGACGGTGGAACGAGGTCTGTTTGAGGGAGGGCCCCTAAGAAAGTACGAAGCTGGACGTCCCGGGACTGAGACGTTCGGGACGTTGCTGCCGGGCGCCGGTCTCGGGGATGGAGACTCGGGGGCCGCGGTGCTGGCGGGGGCGGGGCCTGTGCTGTGAACGCACCCAGACTGGGGAGCCGATGTGTCCGAACACGAAGCAGATGCCCTGACAGCGTTCGGGACGACCAGGCCGTTTAGTAAACCTGGGGGTTGGCGTGAGGTGCCGGCTCCCGCCAAGGTGCAGGCGCAGCAGGCGGACAGGTGGCTGCGCGGGGTCTGGCCCTACGTCCTTCCCCGAGGCCTGGGCACCTGCGCGGGTTCGAGGCTGCTGCACCCGGAAGTGCAGCGGGGGCGCAGATGACGGCAGGGACGCCCCCGCTTTGCACCCAGGACCCGCCCTTGCCGGGTCCAGAGCCCCCCGGGGTCGGCCGATGTCCACACGGCAAGCTCTCTGCGTGCCCTGCGCCTGTGGAGCTCACGCAGTCCCTGCCCCCCCCCACATGGGGTCCCCACCCCCCACATGGGGTCCCCGCCTCCCCACTGGGTCAGGCGAGGGCGCCGTGCACATGTTCAGCCGACCGGGTGCCGTGTCTGGGGGTGCTGCGGTTCCGAGCTGCGATCCAGCTGAGCTTCGGCTCCTGAAGGCCCTGCACTGGCCCCGCTCTGGCCGCGCTCCTGCCTCCTCCCTTGGCTCCCCAGGCCTCTGAGGCTGCTCTGTGTGCTTGTGAATGCCGCCCCCTGCCCCCCCATCCCCCCCTTCCCCCCGCCCGTCCTTGTAAGGCTGTTGCTTGTTTCCTCTTGCATTCACGCTCTCTCCCTTTCTTTTTGCTGCATGGAGACCCTCTGCTGCTCAAGCGTAAGTATTCGGTGGCTCCGCTGTTTCCGCTGCCGGGTCTGTGCTCTGCTGTCCGCTTGCTTCTGCGCCGCCTGGCCGTGTCCCAGGACGCTGCCCTGCCGCCCCCGCCCCTCGCCCGTAGGCCCTGGACGCAACAGGCAGCGACGTGCCCGCGGGACTGGGCTTCCCGAGATGGGTCAGCCAGGACACAGGCCGTGGGTGTCCGGGGCCCCAGCCGTGCGCTGGAGTCAAGCGGGGCCGCTGGGGAGGGCGTGAACCTTTGGGAGGGGGACGGTCCTTCCTGCACCATTGTGTGGGGGGACAAGTGTGAGGACCCTCGGCTTTCAGGTCTGCTGGTTTTCCAGGGCGTAGGCCGTGGGCAGCGCGAGCCCGTCTCGCGTTACGGGAAGGCTACTAGGCTGCTTTGCAGCGGCTCTGGTGTTTGTAACCAGCCTGTTTGGGTAACCTCGGGGGAGGGAACAGTGATTAGGATTCTGGAGCGTGCAGCTGGGGGGGGGCGGTGTTTATTATTCTCTGGGCGAACTTGTAAATGAAGGAGGAAACTACTCCGTCCTGTTTTTGTGGCAACAGAAACAATTTAACTCTCAATTTTTAAAAAACCAGTGTGTCTGGGAAGTGCGTGTTAGAAGTGGGTCTGGTGGGGAATTTCAGCTGCGTTGTGTGTGAGGTTCTGGAGTTCGTTCGTCCTTCCCGCGGGGTCAGGGGGGCACGTTGCTGAGGAGCCGGGGGGGGGGGGCAGTGTTAGATCCGCCAGGGAAACTGGATCGGAAGGGTGAGGTTTCGGGGCTCGGGGCTCAGGAGGGTCAGGGCCGAGGGCTCCAGTCCCAGCGCCCGCCCTCGCCCGCACACTCACGGTGGTCTGTGAGGTCAGAACGGAGACAGGGGCCGTGTTTAGGGCTCTTCCCTCCACAGTCCCGTTCGAAAGGGCGTGACACTGTTCCTCAGGGGCCCGGAAGCCGTGAATTGAAACATCACTTCTCATTGCGAGTGCGAGCACTTTTGAAGGTGAAGCCACTCGGTCCACGGGCCGGAGGCAGTGGTGGGCGGGGACAAGGGGACGAGCCCGGCCGACCTGTGAGGTGGCGTCTGGGGTGACCGCCTCCACTTCAGTGCTGCCCCCCCCCGGGACGGGCCCGTCGTGATGTCCCCGACCGGACAACACGCAGGCGGGGACAGCCAGAGGTTGGGGAAGGTGGAGGAGGATGCAGACAAGGCTGGGAAAACTCGCCCTTTCGTTTTGGTGCAAAAAGGGAAGAGAGTTCCGGTGCCACGGAGGACGGAGCGGCCGGAGGTTCTCCTGGATGGCAGCGGCTCCCCGCAGGGTCGGGCTGGGTGGGGGGGGCTGCAAACCGGCTTGTGGAGAACCAGGGCCCTGGCTCCCTGTGGACATGAGGGGGAGGGGGTGACCGAGCTCACCCCACCCGCCGTTTCCCCTCGCATTCGGTTTGCACGTCACAGGGACCCAGGGACAAGCCAGGGGGCTGAGCAAGCCCGTGTCATGGAAGGACCCGTTCTCAGGGAGGGGAGGGAGGCTGTGGGAGAAGGAAGGTCCATCCTCTTCTCCCCGTGGCCGTGCTTAAGCCCCACGGGAGGAGGAGACCGGGAAGCAGGCAGTGGGTGATGAGGGAACCGTGCCACGCGGCTGTGACCTCACCCCGGGCACACCTGCAGGGCCCACGGGTGTGTGAAGACCCCGTGACAGGGAGGACGGCGATGAGCATGCACTAGCGTGTGCCCTTCCAGCGTTTGCACGCTGCGCCCATTTACACAAACACCCGTCTCCAGTGTCGTCGGGCCGGCTAGACGTCGGTGAGACCCACCGCCGGGGTCTGCGGGCGGCTGGCGGGGTGGGAGGGGCGCGGCCCCTCCTGCCTGCGTCTGTCCCGGGCACCGCCACCGTCTCCGTGACTCGGTTTCCTCCTTTGGGTCTGTGTGGCTGCCGACGGCAGCCCCTCGGTCTGTGACCCAAGGGAGACCCTGCGGAGGGGAGCGGGGGCCCAGCAGCGGGCACGACGCCCTCGCTGGACAAGCGCCCTCCTGACCGTTTGGCCGTGGTTCCGGTTCTGGTCTCGTGTCGTAAGGGCCTGGCGGGGCCGGGGACAGCTCTCCGAGGAGCGAGAGCGCACACACACACACACACACACACACCCCCCGCCGAGTCCTCACGCTCTGGGCCCGCAGCGGGCAGGCGAAAGTCTGGGCGCCGGAAGGGGAACAGGCCCGGCAGACGGCCTCGGCGGCCAAGGCCGGAGTCGGCCGCTGAGGCTGAGTGAATCGTTGTTCCCGGTTTTCAGGGGCCGATTTCACAGCCTCGCAGCCTCCGACCCCGTGTGCGTCTGGACGCCCTCCCGGGCGGCACAGAGCGGGTCCTGGGTCAGGGGGGCGGCCGGCTGGGGGGCGGGGGAGGGGAGAACACTCTGTGTCGAGGACCCGTGGGTCCCGTCCTCTCCATCAGGCTGCCCCGGGTGCCCCCCGTCATCCCAGGAGGTGGGGCGGCGGGTCCCGGACGTCCCCGAAGTGTGAGGGGCGCGTTCCGGGTGAACACCGGACTCAGCGCCCCCTGTGTCCTGTCCCAGATGACCCCCAAGTCCAAGAGGAAGACGATCCACAGCCGGATGCTGCGGCCGGTTTCCAGGGCCTTCGGTGAGTGTCTGGCCGTCCCCCATCCCCCCGCACCCCAGGGCCTCGCAGCTGCTGGGGGCTCTGGGCCTGCTGCCGCCGCTGAGACCGCCGGGCGGCCAGCGGGGGGCCGCGGGCCCTTCCGTGAGGGACTCCGGTCGCCCCCAGGACCCGCGGCCCGTCTCTGCGTGGTGAGCGTGGCCGCGGCTCTGCTCTCTCGCAGAGATGGAGTTTGACCTGGACAAGGCGCTGGAGGACGTGCCGATCCACGTGGAGGACCCGCCCGGCCGGCCGGGGAAGCGGGGCTCGGGCTTCATCGCGGAGCTGCCCTCCGAGGAGGGCCGGAAGCTGGAGCACTTCACCAAGCTGCGGCCGCGGCGTCACAAGAAGCAGCAGCCCACCCAGGCGGCGGTAGGTGGGGGGCCGGGGGGGGCGAGTGGGGGGGGCTGCTGAGGGGGGCAGGGAGCCCTGCGCTGGGCGGGGGGGCTGCTGAGGGGGGCAGGGAGCCCTGCGCTGGGTGGGGGGGGCTGCTGAGGGGGGCAGGGAGCCCTGCGCCGGGTGGGGGGGGCTGCTGAGGGGGGCAGGGAGCCCTGCGCCGGGTGGGGGGGCTGCTGAGGGGGCAGGGAGACCTGCGCTGGGTGGGGGGGCTGCTGAGGGGGGCAGGGAGCCCTGCGCTGGGTGGGGGGGCTGCTGAGGGGGGCAGGGAGCCCTGCGCTGGGTGGGGGGGCTGCTGAGGGGGCAGGGAGCCCTGCGCTGGGTGGGGGGGGTGCTGCTGAGGGGGGCGCACCCTGTGTGCGAGGTTCGTGCAGAGGAGCCCCCCCCCCAAACCCGTGGTGCTCGAGGGTTTTGGAAAAGGCGGCACCGCGGTCTCCGCCTCTTCAGAGCCGGGCTGCCCTCGGGGGTCCCCAGGAAAACGCCCGTCACGTGGCCGAGACGAGCAGGCCGCCCCCGTGCAGGGTGACAGCGTCCGGGAGTAAAAGTGCCGAAACTCTCTGGCCAGGAGTCTGTGTGTGAGCCGGCTTGGGGGCGGCTGCCTGTGCCCCCCTGACCCGCGTGCCGACCTGCTCTGGCGCCTTTGCCGTTGGCCTGGACCTGAGCTGTGGGTCCCCGGCAGCCGGGGACGGGTCCCTGGTCCACGAGCCTCCTCTTGTGTAGCCAGGCTTCTTAAAACAGTTTGGCCCATGGTCTCCTCCCCATCCCTGCTCCGAACGCACTCTCCATTCTGAGCCGCCCACCCGGAGCTGCCCGGCCCGGCCCCTCCCGGCCTGGTCCCGTGGACACGTGGCATCTCCCCTGGTGTCAGTCATCACCAGACGAGACGGCTCCTCCTTCCTGAGCGGCGACTCCACAGCCTCGGAGTTGACACGCTTTTGTCCCCCGCCCCCCCCCCCCCCGCCCCTGCAGCTCGGCCTTCAGTGAGGCGTCTGGGTGCTGCCATCCAACCCTCAGCCCCCACCTGGGTGATGACCCCCACCTTCTGCCGGGCTCCAGACTCAGCTGCCCTGTACTGGTGTGTCCCCGAGCACCTCGGGCCAGCAGCCCCCAAACAGGGACCAGCTTTCCCTGCAGACCCGCATCCCCTCTTAGCTCGCCCCCCTGCCCTGTACCCCCCATCCAGCCTGGGAGTTCGGTGCCTGTGAGACATGGTGTGGCGGGGGGGGGGGGGGGAGTTCCCCTGTTCCTTCTGAGTGGGGGAGAGCACGTCTCAGGCGGGCGAAGGTGAAGGTTCTGGAAGGTTGCCGAATACACAGCTCCCCTGTGGCCCGTTCCGCGTGGAGGGGCACTCGTGGTCCTGTTCAGACGTGAAAGGGGGCAGAGGTGGGGAAGAGGACGGTGTGCGCTCTTCTTTGTGTGTTTGCAAAGTGGGAGAGCAGGGAGGGGCGGGAGGCGGAGCCCGGTGCAGGAGCGCAGGGGGGTCTCCCGGCCAGTGGGGCTGCGTCCCGGGCGCGGGTCCAGCCGGGGGTCTGCACAGACCCAGCTCTTCCCGAGCCCGGGGCGCGGGACCCCGGGGTTCACAGGGAGAGCCCCCGCCTCAGGATGTCGCTGGGTTTGTGGTTCTCAACGCGCTGCCCCCCCCCCCCAGAGTGGCTCCGAGAGGCTCCCCCCGGGCCCTCAGCCCCCTGTGCAGCCGACGAGGAGGAGGCAGCGGCTGCTCCGGCTTCCTCCCTCCTCTTTAGAAGCGGCGACCACGTGACGTCACCCGTGATCTGTCTGCTGACGTGTGGATTCGCTAGGGTGGAGCAGACTCAGTCCCCCCAGGCCCCCCGCCCCCCGCACGGAGCTGGCCCTTGGCCCGCAGCCTCCGAGGGCTCCAGGCCACGCCGGGGCTGCGTGTGCTTTCAGCCATCCGGTGTTCTCCTTGGGGTTTTCTCAGCTCTGTGCATCCGTGAGAGGGGCCTGTCCTCCTTCTCCTTTTCGTGTGCAGACGGTCGGTCCAGTTGGGGTTTCAGAGTGACACCCCTTCACGGCGCTGGCAGGGAAGCACCCTCCTTGCCGGGTCTCAGGGGTCAGAGAAAGATCTCTGGGCCTCTCGTTGCCACAGGGCAGCGCTGGTGCACCTTCAGGTCTGCGGAGCCGACCGCGGTGACGGCCACACAGCCCAGGGCCCTGGCCGGGTGGCTCCGTGGGTGGGAGTGTCGGCCTGCACACCGGGAGGTTGCAGGTTCGATCCCCGGTCGGGCGTGTACAGGAGGTGACCGACCAGTGGATGTTTCTCTCCGTCTCTCTCCCTTCCTCTCTTTCTAAAATCCGTAAAAAACGTATTCCCGGAGGAGGATTAAAACAACAAAGAAAAGAAACAGTCATCACTTCACAGCCTGTTGGGTCCGAGCTGCTTGTGAGGCGCCAGCAGCCGAGACCCCGCCCAGGCCCCCGCCCCTCCCGCGCCCCTGGTCCGCTCCACCCTCGTCACCCGAGACCTCGCGGCTCCTGCCCGTCTCTCAGCCTGTGGTCCCCGTGCCACAGGGCGGTGCCTCGGACCGGCGCCCGCTGCCCCCGGGGTCCCCGCCTCCCCGTCAGCGCCACCCTGTCTGGTTTGCAGGTCTGTGCCGCCGCCCCCGCGGCCCCGGACGGCGAGCAGAACGGCCTCATGGGCCGAGTGGACGAAGGGGTCGACGAGTTCTTCACCAAGAAGGTGACCAGAATGTGAGTAGGAGCGGGCCCTCCTGACGCGCTTCAATTCACACCCCGCTGGCGGACCTGACAGTCAGACCGTGTCACCACCGGAGGCCCCTGTATTTCACCTGCGGGCACATGTCTGCGACGGGACCTGCTGCTCTGCTGGTTTGCCAAGTGGGGCCTCCCGGCCAGCCGCCTCACCGTCAGCCGGGCCCTGTTAGGGAGGCGAGTCCCAGCCCGGCCCCCACCTGCTGGCCGAGAGGGTCCGCAGGGGGAGCCAGGGCTGAGGACCGAGGAGCTGGTCTGGGAGGGACCCTCGGTCGAGGCAGATCCACCCCCCAAACACTCCTGACCCGGGTTCGTGTCTGAGGTTTTCTGCCCTTTGCGACGCCACCGTATGGAAGGCATTGAAACTGCCCGACAAGCCTCGGGGGGACAGGGGGGTGCTGGGAGGGAGGAGCCACCAGTCCCCGAGGGTCGGGGTGCCGTTTCTCCCCTCGGCAGGGTGGCGCGGGGGCCTAGCGAACTATCTGAGCTTCGGGACCCAGCCGTTTGTCTCTGGCCTGGGAGGGTGGCCCACTGGCCTGGGGAGAGTCCTAGGCACCAACTGAAGTGCCATTTATTCTCTGAGGCCCTCCCGTGGCTGCTCCCCGCCTTTCCCCTCGGCTGCCCCTCCTGGTGGGTGGTCAGAGGCCAGGACCAGCCCGCCCTCTGGGTCGCGCTCAGACAAGGGCGGGACTTCAGGTGCGGCCCGACCATCGGGGAAGGACTTCAGGGGCTTGCGGGGGCATCGCCAGGCCCCAGGGTCCACCTGGCGGTGGCCCCCGAGTCTGGAGCTCCGGCCCACCCACCCCTGCTGGTCCTCACCCACGTGGTCCTGAGTGCCCCCCCCCGGGGGGCGGGGGTGCTGTCCCCACTCCTGCTCCGCTTCCTGGGCGCAGTGACTCCCGCCGGCTTCCCGGGGCCTCGGGGTGCCCGCCCCTCGAGCAGCAGCCCCGCCTCCACCTTTGGGCTGACTCTGGCGGGAACCGGAGTCCCGGTCTGGCCCGCAGCGTCCCTTCTTTTGGCCCACAGGAGGTCGTCCGCGCGGGGCCCCGAGCCCCAGGAGCCCGGGGAGGGGGGCGACGAGAAGAGGAGGCGGGAGTCTCGGAGGAGCGGCTTCCTCAACCTCATCAAACCCCGGTCCAAGCCCGAGCGGCCGCCGACCGTCCTGATGGCGGAGGAGCCGTCCTCGCCCAAGGGCGCCATGCGGGGCCCGGCGGGGGACACGCCCCGGAGGGACTCGCGGCCGGCCGAGCACAACGGCGGGTCCGAGCGGGCGGAGGAGACCAGGACGCCCGAGGCCCCGGACGAGAGCCCGGCGGCGGAGGAGGCGGGGCGGCCGGAGCCTGGGGACGGCAGGGGCAGCCCCCAGGGCGGCCGGCGGTACGGGGTGCAGGTGATGGGCAGCGGGCTGCTGGCGGAGATGAAGGCCAAGCAGGAGCGCCGGGCGGCCTGTGTGCACAAGGTGAGGCCCTCGGACGCGCCCCCCCCCCCCCCCCCGTGGGGACGGGCGCACAAAGTAGCACTTCGGTGAAGTGAAGCCCAGAAGCCAAGGGGTTTTTCCTTAAAAAAAAAAAATGGCATTCGGGCCACGTGCTTCCTGAGAGCCACAGTGTCCCACGTTGGTTGTTGGTGGCACCAGTGACAGGGCCGTGTGACGGGCGGCCGCCCCAGGGGACCCCCAGACCTGGGGGCGCTCTGAGCGTCCCGCCCCGGGGACTGGGGGCGACCGGAGGTAAAGCACGGACACCGGGTTCCGACTGCAGACACGTGGGCCCGTTTCCTACTCACGTCCCAGCTCACCCCCCGCCCAGCCTGAGCCCCGGCTCCGTGCCCGACTTAAAAGTCGAAAGAGGGGACAGTCCAGGTGTTCCCGCGGGAACTCATCCGACCCCCTGACCCCGACAGGCCGTCTGCCCCTGCGAAGAGACGCCTCGCGGGGTAAAAACCGCCGGGCCTCCCCGAGTCTGACTCAGTGCGTCACTTGTTTGTTTGTTTGTTTGTTTATTCCCTGACCCCGTTTTCAAGGTGTCGGGGGACTTTCCCCCCCTTCCTGCTCGTTTCCCCTGCGGCTGCTGGGAGGGCCATGTGGTCACCGGCCGTCGGGTGCCCACGCTCGGCCCCCGTTTACTCTGAGGTCCTCTGAGTTCGCGGACCTGGGCTCCCCAGGGAAAGGGAGCTGGCACCCCCTTTTATGGGGGTCAGTGGAGTGCAGCCCCCCAGCCCAGCACACCCTCAGTCTTCAGAGAGCAAATGGCGAACCCTTCCGGGCGGGGAGGGCCGTTCAGGAGACCTCCAGACACCCGGGCACATTCTCACGACGTCCAGCCTCCCCGCCGGACGGTGCAGCTGTCCATCCGCCCTGTCACAGTCTGGCCACGTCCGGCCACCGATCGCTGCTCCCTCAGGGGCAGAGCGGACGTGGGGCGGGGGGCCCTGACCGCCCTGTTCTGAGAGCACACTCTGAGTGTGATGGCCTGCACTGGTCACACTCGGAGTAAGCGGGGGACCGAGTCCTTAGGGGAGAAGCTTAGACTTGAATCTGTCCCGTGGACTTTCTCCAGGACAGTGAGGGAGCTGTGCTCACCGATGCGCTGCTTGTTTGTTTAATCGCAGTTTCCACCGGCCAGTAGCTGCCTTTGGGTGGAAGAAGGAGCCACGCTGGGGGGCTTTTTCCAGGTGCTTTGGGTTTGGGGCAGAAATAGACTCAAGTGACACGATTCTGGTCCAGTGTCTGTTCACCGTCCACACTGACGGCCTCGTAGCGCCACCTGGTGTCTGTTTGAAACGACGACAATGGCCGAGACCCTGAGTAGGAGTTTCAACTTTCAGTCAACCAGGGGCATTCACTCTCTTAGAACAATAAAGGAGTGAGAAAAAGTCTTTCAAAAGTTAGCTGTGTAATGCTGTCCCCTAAAATCCCATGACTGTGTTTTTTGTAAGTTAGCACTGTGAGCATGGGTGGTGCACCTAGAGGGACAGAGCTGAGAGTGGGCGGGTGCCACCTGTCACCCACCTGCTGAGACAGGGCAGGGACGGGCCTGGGGCCGTCGGCCGGGCCGAGTGCTCCCAGCGCTGGCCTGGCTTCTCCGTCCCGGGTCCTCCCGGGCCACGTGCCCAGGTGTAGTGTGTGCCGAATCCCGGCCGGTTTGCCTGTGTTTATCTGCCGCTGGAACGCCACGGCCGGGCCTCTGGCACTGCCTCTGTGGCACCGGAGCCCCCGCCTGCTCTGGGTCCCCCATCACCGGTTCCATGCACTGGCGTTGCCGAGGTTTTGCTGCTGCTGTGCCTGGAGTTTGGGAGCCCAGCTTGGAGTGGGTCCCCGAACTCACAGCAGCAGAGCCCCCGGGCGGGGGGCGGCGGGGGCGGCTGAGCCCACGCAGGAGTTCAGCAAGGGAAACGGGCATGTCGCTGAGGCCAGTGGCCTCCCCTGTCCCACGCGTCTGTCACCTGTGGGCGCATCCTGGCGGGGGGGGGGGGCGCGCCCTGACCATGGACACGGGACAGAACGTGCCCCTCAGAGCTGGGTCCCCAGGGCCCCCGACACCCCGACAGCCGTGCAGTTAAAGAGCCCTTCCCCGCTCTCGTTACCTGCTGTCTGCTTCCTTCTTTTCTAAACCTGGAGTTAATGGGCACTCTTGTTGGGGGGGGGGGCTTGGATTTCAGAAGCTTGGGAACGACACCCCCTCCCAGGAGCCCCCCAGCCTGGCCGTGAGCTCGGAGCAGCTGGACGGCGGTGGGGCAGGTGAGTCGGCCGGGCGCCCCCGGCCCAGGAAACCCCTCTCCTGCCGCTGCTGCGGGGCCGCACAGGGTTGACGGGCAGGCAGAGGGGTGGGCAGAGCAGGGGCCAGCCTCTGCTGTCCCAGCTGTCCCAGCGTCCGGCTGTCCCGCCTCCCCCTGCCCCGGCCTCGGGGGGCCCGTCCCCCACCACTGTGGCCTTCCTTGTGCCCGGACAGGGCAGCCCTCCCCAGGGGAGGGAGCTCATTGAGAAGAACTCCCAGACTGTGGGCTGGGGGGCGTGATTTGGGGGGGCTGTCCTGACCCGGGACCTGTGGGCGGACCCCTTGCCGACGGTTGCCCTGCAGCTGGGCCCCGTCCCGGTGGGCCCCAGCCCCCGCCATGCGGGGGGGGGGGGGGACCGTGTTCCAGGCACACCGCGGGGACTGCAGGCCGGCCCGCGTGGCGCTGGTCACCAGCACAGTGAATGGTGGTCGGAGGCCGGGAGCACAGGCTGCCCGCCTCGCGCCTGCTGCAGCGTGACTGTGCCGACAGCTGACCGTGGCCAGACGGCGTCTGGGCCCAGCCTCCCCCCCCCCCCCCCCCCCGGGGTCGGGTCCCTCCCCTTTGAGTCCTGAAGGGAAGCTGGTTTGTGTCCCGTGTCCCCTCAGGGCCTAAACTGCAGCCCGCCCTTCCGGAGACACGCTTCAGCTTGGGGTCCCCAGAGAAGAACGCCAAGGCGGACCCCCGAGTGGATGCGGGCTTCCGGGCCCGCAGCGCCTCCAACCCCAAGCCCGCACTGCAGTCACCCAGGCCCAGCCTGGCCGCCCGGCCGGCCATCCCGCAGAAGCCGAGGACCGTCTCGCGGGCCGGTAAGGCCGTGCTGGTGCGGGGGGCGGCCCTGGCCCCGGGGGCTTTTCCCAGGGTGGGTGGGCTCGGAGGGCCTGCGGGGGTCTTGAGAAAGGGCAGAGGCCGGCAGGGGGAGTGACGGGGGGAGGGGGCGGTGGGGGTTGTGTTTATCCGGCGCCTAGGCCGGTGACCCAGACTATCCCCGTAGGCGGGGCTGCCGGCCTCAGGGGGAGACTTGGGGAGCGTCCTGGCCTGTCCACGGTGGACAGAGCCCCGGGGGCAGCGGCCAGAGGGTGGGGCCCCAGAGAGGGAGGGCGTGTGCTGCTCTGTGCTCACCCCGTACTCGGGGACGGGTTTGGGGTGCAGGACAGGGCGTGGCAGGCCTGGGCCACTGGGTGTGTGCGCAGTGCTGGGCGTTCTCGGTGCTTCGCACGCGGACGCTGTGTTAACACGGGGATGTTCCGTGGAGCTCGGAGGTCAGCGGGCGTCTCAGATGCCCGCCCCGCCGAGGGGCACCCGGAAGAGGCCATCCGCTGTGCACACACATGCCTGGGAACACGTGAACACATGCACACAACCACACACACATGCACACATGTGAGAACATGCACACACCACCCGTGTGCCGCACCACACACACAGGTGTGCACACTCGATGCACACATGATGCACCGCCATGTGTGTGTTCGCATGCTCACACACACATGCACACGCGAGTGTGGTAGCCGAGCAGAGGACGGGGCAGTTCCGTCCATCCGTCCGTCCGTCAGGGATGAGCAGCGCAGCCTGGGGGGTGAGGACACGCGTTCCGGCTGCAGGGCTCCCCTCCGGCCCCGGGGCCCCTTCATCGCCTCACTTGTCCGGGGACCCCAGGGCCCTTCTGGCGGCCGAAGTCCATGCTTCGCAGTTGCCCTGCGTGGTCTCCGTGTGCACATGTGTCTACATGTGTGCACAGACATGGGTGTGTGCCGTAACCACGGTTGTGGGTTGGACGACGGGTGAAGGCAGGGAGTGGGCTGCACGTCTCGCGTGTGGTGGGAGCCGGACAGCCTTGGCGTCCGAGGCAGGAGGGACCACGGGCCCCTCGCCGCCTGGGGGCCAGACACGGCCCCTGGGGGGGCTCTGTGTCCCCAGGACGACCCGCCGGGGTGGGCTCTGCTCGGCTCGCCCCGCTGCGGTCGGCGGGTGCTCGTCGTCAGTGGCCAAGGGGGGGCACGAGCCTGGCGTCCGGCCGGAGGATTCTGCGATGCCCTTGACCACCGCCAGTCCCTGGCGCCGAGAGACGCGCGGCTCGCGCCCGAGGCACCAGCTCGTGTGTCTGTCCCCGCAGACGACGCCCCCGACTCGCCACCCAGCCTCGGGTCCCCCAAAGTGGCTCTGCTGCCACCCGTGCTGAAGAAGGCCCCCTCGGACAAGGAGCGGGAAGGCCAGGGGAGCCCCCAGCCCAGCCCGAGGACCTTTTCCCAGGAAGGTAGGAAACGTTTGTCTCTGCCCCCCCCCCCCCCCGGGGGACTCACCTCAGGACAAAGGGGTTAGCCCAGAAGGTCACTAACAGCTCGGCATTGAGGTCGCACCCCTTGGGCTCCACGCTGGAGCCGGAGCAGTTTCTTGGGGGCTGCGCTGCTGGGGACACAGGGTCTGGGTGCCGGACGCCCACAGGGAACAGGAGACCCCCGGGGACCCCGGCCCGAGGTCTCGGTGTCTGTAGCCGTCACCCCGTGCCCTCGCCTGGCTCCCTGCAGCCCAGGGCGGCCTCAGTTGTTCCTGGTGCCACCTGCGGGGTTCCAGGTCCCGCCGTTCCCGGGAAACGCTGCCCCTGGTTGTCAGTGGCCGTGGCTGTGGCTCGGGGCAGCCGCCCAGGCCCAGGTGGCCGTGTGGCTTGTGGTGTCGCTCGGTCACCAGGTCAGTCGTGGCGTGTGCTCAGCGGTGTAGTGCCGGCAGGGACGCTCTCGGGCCCCCACCTCACCAGTTTGCTCCCTTGGCCGCGGGGTGGGGGCGGAGCCAGGCCACTCCGGGTCACACACGTCTCCCAGAGACAGGCCGGGCGTGGGGACCCCTGGAGGCGTGTCTGGGGGGCCCCAGCTCCCTCTGTCTCTTCGCTGTCATTCTGTCCAGTGCACGGTTGTCCCTCGGGCTCTGTCTCTCACGAAGGGCCATGTGAGCGTGTCCCCGAGCCCCTCCCAGGGAGACGTTCTGCAGCCTCCGTCCCCAGCAGGTCCAGGCGGCGGCTCTGCTGCGGGCGGGCGGGCGGCCTTGTTCTATTTCAGCCTTGTTTGACTCCTCGGGGTTCTTGGGACCCTTGCCTCCGGTGTCTTCTCCACGGGCCAGTGTTCCCTCTTCCCCCTCCCTTCCTCCCTCCCTCCCTCCCCTCCTCCCTCTCTTGCTCCCTCCCTCCCTTGCTCCCTCCCCTCCTCCCTCCCTCCTCTCCTCCCCCCTCCCTCCCTCCGGCTGGTTCCCTTCCCCTGGTGGGGGCCCTGGGCCCGTCCACAGGAAGTGTCCCCAAGTACTGTCTTTGCAGTCGGGAGCCATGAGTACAAACAGGACTCTGCTGGCTTCCCCCGCCCCGCCCCGCAGGTTTACTGGGTAGGCGCACCTGGGCCTGCCTGTTGGCCGTCAGTAGGAGAAGGTGGGGCTGAGCAGCGCTGACAAAGCCCTTCCTGTCGCGTGGCAGGCGGCTGGCCGCGCTCAGACTTGTGTCGCCCTCGGCGAATACACTCTGGGCGCGGTGTCACCGCACAGCCGTTGGATGGTGGTGCCGGCCGGCGTGACCTGAGCCGGGGCCTGTCCCTGAGGACCCTGCTGGGCCCCACGCCCCTCCCCCGCACCTGCCCTCCCTGCCCTCCCTTACGGGGCCAGGCCTGGACAAGGGGGCGGGTAAGGAGGGAAGTCTCATCCAGAGCAGCGGAACCTCAGAGGAAGGTTCAGAAGGAAGGTCGGAAGGTTGAGTAAAAGGTGATTCAGACTTTTGAACCGTGGTGTTTCCTGTGCAGTTAAAACACGTCTGGTTCGTGCGTGGGAGCGCCTGCGTGGGGACCCTGTAGCTGACGGAAGTCGGGGACGTGCTGCCGGCTGCCCTTGGCTGCCAGACGGTGTCCCCTGTCGTTCCCCCGGGAAGTTAAAATGAGCGCGTGGCCCCTCACACGTCTGGGGTAGACGCGGGCTCCCCTTCTGGCTCCCCCGACAGCAGACATCAGGAGGGGTCCGGGCCTCTGCCTCCCCAGGCAGACAGACCGTGGAGACCGCCCTCCCCCCCGGGATCCGGGATGAGTGGCCATGGAATCGCGCTGCCGGTTGCACTCGGGTTGCGGTCGGACCGCAGGGGTCCGTGAGGCTGGGGACAGCGCGCCGCGTCCACAGTGCTGGGCCCTTCTCGGCCTCCCCTCGTCCGCCAGCAGCCTCCCCGCCGCACTGGCCCAGGGAGGACCGCCCTGGCTCCCTTTCCCTTTGAAAAGCGTCCCTGACGCGCCGTGCCCGTCTCCTTGTACTTTATTCACGCTGCCTCCTTCCTTCCTTCCTTCCTTCCTGTCCTCTGCCTCCCTGTGGACCAGCTGGCCCGCCTCATTTCTGAAACAGGTAAATCCCGCTCCTCGGGGCACGCCGTCGTGAGCGCCACCCCGGGGGGGCCTTCCGCCGGCGCCTCGGGGGGCAGCCCCGAGCTCCCCCCACTGTGCATGCTGTTTCCAGACGTTGGCTGCCGAATCCCGCAGACAACGTCCCTCTGTTCGGAGCCGGCGCCGTGGGCTCCCTGATTGCCACCCAAGGGGGTGGGCGAGCCGCTCTCTCGGTGTAACGTTCACGCTTTTTCCCGTCCGCGCCCACACGGCGGCGTCTTCGCCGGTGTGAAGGGTAAAACGGGTCCCTCTTCCTCAGTGGTGCAAAGAGGAGAGTATTACAAAAGGCACTCGGATCACAGCAGTGACCGGCCTTCCAGCCGCGGGAAACGATCTTCCAAGCTGCCCTTCACACTCACGGAAGAGGAGCTGGACGCAGCGGGGCGCAGGAAGCCGCAGCCGACACAGGGTCAGAGCCTCCGCCCGCCGCGCCGCGCCCGCCGCCCGAGCCGCGAACTGGCACCAACAAACCCCAGCGGCCCTGGGGTGGCTCCTGACCTGGGGCCGAGCCTGGTTGTTTGTTTTTCCTAAATGGCAACAGGATGGTCCTTCCCTCTGGGGCAAAAAGTTGACTTGAACCTCTCACAGGAGGGTTTCTTAGGAGGATCGAGGTACCTCGGAGCGAGGCGGCTTGTCCGTTCACACGTCGTGACATGTGGTGGTCACATCGTGACCTCCACGCAGGGTGGTTTTTGTGGCCGAGGTCGTGGCTCCCCCTGCTCCTCCCTCTAGTGCCGGGGCGAGACGGATCGGCTCAGACGGTCATAGAGGGGACACCTGTTGCACCCCAGCCCTCTGGAGACCGTGGGCCCGCCACCCAGCCTGACGCTGTTTTCAGGAAGGACCGATGAGGACCAGAGACGCGTGCAGACCTATCGTGTGCACGGTCTGCCTCTGCGTTGGCCCTCTGTGACAAGGACGCCCAAGGTCACGTGAACGGTTCTGGGTTTTGGGAATGTCCACTTGAACCGTTGACTCACGTCACTTCACGACCGGGCGCCCTCGTCGCAGCGCGGGGCTCCTTCTTTCACAGGCCCCGGCCCGCACCTCACACCCACCACACACAGGCCCCGGGACCACCTGCCCCGGGACCACCCGCCCCACACTGACCGCCCTCCGGGGAGGGAGACGGGGAGAAGCCCAAATCTCAGAAAGGCGAGAAGCCCTACGTCTGTCTCCGGTTTTCGTCATGATTTCTCCGGGTTACACTTCTCGTCACGCGGGGCTGCCTCCAGTTTCGATGGGATGACACAGGACCATCTTGGATTTGCCTTTTTTATGTTTATTTTTTGGCCTTGATTTCTTGAGATGTGGCCGGGAACCAAAAAAGTCCTTTTCCCAAGGGCCTCGATGACCGTGATTTTTCGTACAACGTTTTACCTTGGGTTTGTTCGTGCCAGTTCCACGCCCGCCTCCGCCCCGGGAACCGCCTCGCGGTCGGTCTGCTTCCCGAGTAGTTTGTGGTTAACCAGTAGCCTGCGGCGGGGCGGCCCCACTAAACCGTGTGTGTCCTCTCCTTTGAGCCCCCCAAAGCGGGTTCTCGTTCTCCCCGGTCACGGGCCCGGGACCCCCCGCCCCCCCCGGAGACGACCGCTCTCCAAGCACGCTGCCTGCCGTCTCGTGATCGTTTTGTTTTCCTGGTGTGGCTCCTTTCACGTGGACTTGCCGAGTGACGTGCTCGCTTTTCCCACAAGTGTTTGTGACTGCGTCTGTCGACTCCCGTGTCACTTCCCGTCCCCCCTTGACTGTGTGCTGTGGTGTCCTCATGCGTGCGTCCTGCTGTCGTGAAGGGAGCCGTTGGTCTCGTGCACTGTGACGCACCCTGGTGGCGCGGGGTGGTGGGGGGCATTTCCCTCTGAGGTCCCTTTTATTTCTTACCTGCCGCCTCTGTCCTCCAGCCCACAGCCGACAGATACTCGGCTCGCTCTGCCTTGCAGTCCCTGAGCCCGGGCTCTGCTCCACTCTCCCCCCAGATCTGGGCTCTGCTACTCCTGCCTGAGTTCTTCATGAGAAACAGTCGGTTGGCGGTTGGTGTTTTTGGTGCTGGACAGGAAACCTAAAACTCAGGGCAGACCACTGAATATTGTTTTAAGGTCATCACAATATTTTTTTTCTCCTGGAAAATAAGGATGTCATTGGAGCTTAAAATTGAGAAAAACTCTGATTTTCAGATGAGTGTCTACTTCTGAGTGTATATGTGTGTTTCAGAAGCTGGAAAATTAGCATAGACATTTGCATATATGCAAATCTAAATCACCTGCAGGAATGACAGGTTTCCTTGCCTGAGGCTCTCTCTCTGGGCCGATCATCTCCACCGTACAGGGGACACGAACTTTCTGTAGAATAAATCGTTTGTCTGCTCGCTCGTGTCTCACGTAATTTTAACGGTACGTGAAGTCGCAATAAATACACCTATAGGCACAGGTACAGCGACATTCCAGCCCTTTAACTTGCATTGAGTGGAGTAGGGAAAAAAATCTGATTTTTTCTTCTTTGCTCTGTGTAAAGTCAAGCATTACATTAGGCTGCCTGGGGGAAGGTTTCTCTGGATTAGTAAAAAGTCTGAATCTCAAAAATGGTTCAAGTCGTTTCTAGACTTTGAAGTTTCGAGTGGACATACCTGTTTAGACTGCCCATGAAATGGGAGCCTGGCCGAGCCCACGTCCACGCGAGAGTGGCTGGCACCCCTCCTCCGGGCTGTCCGCACTGCTGAGGGGCTGGACACGGGCTTGACAAAGGACATCCCTGGAGCCGGACTCATGGGACGGCAGGAGGCTGGGGGATGGGGGGCCGCGGCTCCCAGACGTGACCCGGTATTCATGTGACCTCAGCCCCCGATCTCACGCGCCTCGGTTTCCCCACCCAGGAAGGGGGCCAGTCTCGTCATCAGTCGCACTCCCGGCTGGGAGAGTTTGACCAAGGACGCTGAACCTGTTTAGGACGAATTTTCAGGGAGGGTCACCGCGCAGCGACCTGCTCGGACAGCCCTCTAGAAAGAACATGTCGTTACGCATCTCGGTGGCTGTTGGGCGAATTAAACCCCTTGCTCTCGGGCCGGCACCGGGTCTGGGGCGCGGGCCCGGCAGCCGGCCCGGCCGCGAGTCAGCTGTCTGCTAGTGTCTGCCGTGCCCTCCTGTCCCCGCCCCGGAGGGCCCCGAGCCAGGGCCGCGTGCGCGGGGACCGAAGGCCGGCCTGCCTCTGGCAGGGAGGTTCCCGGGTGGATTCTCTGCAGGTCACCCAGGGCCATCTCGGCCTTTATCCGTGACAGTGACATTTTTGACGGCAGGAGCTGCTCCTGCTTTAGAGAGTGCCCCGGTGCCCTGCCCCGCAGCATGAGGGGCCCTGGGAGTTCCAGGAAGTCGAGTCGTTTGTCGGGAAGGATGGAATCTGTCCATCCGAGGGTCGGAGCGAGTGGGTCGGCTCGGAAGACGAGGAGCCGCGCGTGACCGTGCTCGCCCCTTCCCTCGAGACTGGAATGTGGGACACCTGTTTCTGAGTCCCTGGATTTCAAGGAACAGCTTACTTGGGCCTTGGAAAGGGAATGGATACAGTCTTGCGGCAGGTTTCGCTGGGGGTGCTGTTGGGAGGTCAGGTTCCCGCGGAGGGTCCCCGAGGAACAGACACAAGCCTCCTCTCCCTCCCCCCGTTTGCGCCCGGACCCTCCGCTCTCAGGTGGCCCTGGCTCTGGGGCAGAGGGCAGACGGCAGAGGGGTGTTCACCTTCGCCCCAGAACCTGGCCTGTAAACAAGTTTCAAACATGTAATTTTTTAGCCCCGTTCATGCTTTAAAATAATATTTATTCGTTCCTTTTGTACCCCTGTCTGAGAATTTGCCCGAAGTGTTGGGTAGAAAGAAATCATGGTCAAAGAAAAGGACTCTCATGCTGAGATTTAAAGCTTTGGCCTTTTCAGCTTTTGGGGTAATTTCAGTTTGATGTGATCACCTACACATTTAAACTTTCGGTGTCTAGGGATCAGAATCTGGCCGAGCCAACCAGATTGCCGGGAGAAGTTCCTGATTACGTTTGCGTTTTGATGATTAGGTTCCTGAACTTCCTCTTCCTGGACTCTCGTTAGTGGGTTCAGCATTTCTAAATGCCAGCCCCCCGCCCCCCCCGGAGAGCTGAGCGCTGCCGCCCGGTGGGCGAGGAAACCAGAGGGCTTGGGAGCAGTGGCTGAGCCCCACGGCTCCCCCAGGTCTGCGGTCCCAGGGGGATGGGCATTGGAACTGGGGGGCGAGGAGGCAGCTGCTCTCGGGGGTGCGGGTGCAGTGTCAGCACAAGCGCTGTCGGGGCCGGTTGGTGAGGAGCACTGCAGCACAGGCGGGCCTCGAGGATGAGGCCCCCGTGCCACCCCGGGTTTAGTGGCTGTGACCCAGGGGAGGAGCCTGGGCCCCGGGGAGAGGGGCGTTTCGGCCCCGGTCTCGGTCTCCAGGAGCCCCCACCGCCGGGGCAGCCGTGGGGAGCGGCAGCAGTGGGACGGGAGGCTCAGCTCCAACGATGACGCTGCCTCCGCGCCTGGCGGAGTCCCAGAGTCCCCTCCCTGTCCCCACGCAACCACAGCGGGCCCCCCCGGGCCGTGCGCCTGCCTGGGGCTGCTTCCGAGGGGACCACGTAGGCAGTTTCATTCGTTTTCACGAGACGATTCGCCTCGTGGAGTGCGAAGCAGGTTTTCCGAGACACGGAAGAGCGTGACAGAGACCGCTGGGGCCCCTCCTGGCTGTGTCCCCGAGCAGACGGGGCCGGCCCTAGCCGGTCTGCAGGGCCTGGCAGGGGGGCCTCGCTGCCCAGCGGGGCCTGCTCTGGGCTGCCCACCCGGTGCCTCTGCTGTGCAGGTGTGGCGGTGACAGGGGCAGCAGCAGCTGCCTGGCCCGGCAGCTTCCGAGCGCACCCACTGCCTGGCGCCCCCTGGCTTCCCGCCATCCTCGCCGCCGGGGGTCCTCACGCCCCCGTCCCGGCTGCTGCTCCGAGAGGCTCGCCCCCTTCCGGACGGTGGTGTTCAGTGTTTTCTCGTCCCGTTCCGTGTGCCGCTGTTGTCGCTGGTTTGTCTCCCATCTCTGTCTGGAGCCTCTGAGTGTCTTCCCTGGAGTGTAGTTGCTGAGTCGTCTCTGAGAACGTCCGTGCTGACCCCCTCCCGCCCCCCCCCCCCACCCCCCCGGGGTCCTGGTCCCAGCCCCTCCCCGGGCGCCAGCGAGCCGACCGCCTCCCCTCCCTCTGTTTCAGCCTCGAGGAGGAGCTGGGGCCCGCAGCCCCCGGAGCCCCCGGAGCAGAAGCCGTGGCCCCCCAGCAAAGACGGCCTTCCCGGCAGCAAGTCCAGCGACTCCGGGGAGGAGGCCGAGAAGGAGTTCATCTTCGTGTGAGGGTCGCGCCCGTGGGTGCAGCCCCGCCCCCGCCCAGGCGCCTCCGACTGGGCGCTTTTTTCTTTGCCTTCTCCTTCCTTTCTCCTCCTCCTCCTCCTCCTCCTCCTCTTTAAACAGAACGAGATCCGTTTGTTAGTGATCAGAGCACATCTGTCGGGGCTCCCCCAGCCCTGGCGCTTCGTTTCCAAGCGTTCCTTGTGGGCCTTCGACGGGCGTCACCAGGCACCACTGTGTCTCCCTTGGGTGGGGGGCGGGGGCGGCCGTCTGCCCGGCAGGACGTGGGCCGCACGAGGACGGTGCCCCGTGACAGGGGTCCCGCCACGGGGGCCCTGAGGGAGCGGTTCACCCTCGACGTACGCAGTTGCACATTGTAATTATATTAACAGCACACTAATAAACCGCCTGTATAAATTATATACGTGAGGTCTCGGGTGCGGTGTCCGCCTTCCCCCCGGGGAGCGTCTCCTGCCTCGGGGCGGACAGGGGTGCCCCGTGGGCGCCGCGGCGAGGACAGAGGGGGAGGCTGCGGCCGCGTCTCCCCGGCGCCCAGACTGATGTACAGACTTGACTGTAACGAGAGTTTACGGATATTTGTGTTTTTCGGTTTCTTTAACTTCTGTCTGCATATTAGCTTTTAATGTGTGATTTTAAGAGAGAATACTTTGACACCTGTAAAAAAAATCAAAATACTACTCTTTTTAAGACATTTCACAGATACTCCCTTACGTGACAGGCTGAAGCTATTTTATTCATATGTATATTTATACCAATAAAATGATTTTACAAGTGCAACTTGGACCTGTGCGGTATTGTTTTTTTTGTTAAATTTGGCCTCTGGTGAGAACTCTGTCTTTGTGTCCGAAACCCAGACCCACCCTGGTCCCCAGGTCAGCAGACCGAGCCACAGCGAACCTGGGCGGGACGCTCCTTCCGTCCCCTGCCCTGGCCCTTGGGAGGAAGGCGGGACGTGTCTGGAGGCTCCTTGCGGGTGTGGTCAGCGCCTGTGGGGGCCTCGAATCCAGGGTCGCACGCTGGGGGTGACGAGAGCCGTGGTGGGTGATGGGGGCTGCCAGCTGCGTGGGCGTCTGGGGAGCGTGGAATCGTGGGGGGGGCATGGACAGGACTGTTATCCCCACCCGGCACATGCACACGTGCTCACACACATGCAGGCACACACATGCATGCAGGCATGCACACACCTGCTATGTGGGCACATGCACACATGCAGGCACACACAGACATATGCACACGTGCTCACACACATGCAGGCACACACCTGCACGCAGGCACACACACTCAGGTGACATGGACTGCAGCCCGAGTGGCTTGCGGCCTCTGTGGAGGGGCCATGAGAGTGGCAGACACGAGGCTGCATCCTGCAGATGCAGCTCCTCTGTCACGGATGTCTGTGGGAGCCGCCCCCTCCGATGGCCGTCACAGGAGCAGAAGGGGCTACAGGGACCTCCGCAAGCTAACGGGACGTGACCCCACTGAGTGTGGTGCAGGGCATCGGCGCCTGTGGGTGTGATGAGAAGGAATGAGTTCTGCCTGGGACACTTGGGAGGCTGTAGAGGAGGGGGTGCGGTGGGCTCAGCTCCGGGCCCGCAAGCTCCGGTCAGGCGCAAGGAGACAGCTTTCCTTCCTCCGTCCAGGTGACAGGCAGAGGCGACCCTGTGCACCTGCAGCCAACAAGGTCACGGATGAGAGTGGAGAGCGAGCTGGGGCAGGGACGCCCTGCCGTCCGAATGCCGGCGGGCCCGTTGGTGTCGGGTAAAAACACTGCAGGAGAGAAGTCTCTCTTTTCCGTGATGAAAAGGCCCACTCACAAAGAAAAAGAGTTATAAATCAATGATAAATCACCTAATAACAGCCTCAAAAGACACAAAACAGACACTTAAATCACTGTAGGAAGAAACAAAATCCATCGCCAGAATCTTAACACGCCTCCCCATGATTTTTGAGTCAAGCAGACAAGGCAGATGAGCAGGGACGAGTCAGTTTGAACGACGCAGTTAAATCACTTCGGTGAAGTGAGGAGGTGCTCGTGCACGCGCTACGTGACGCGAAGTGACAGAGCGGCATCGCCCACCTCCGTGCGTGGGGACCGTGACGGCAGACTCACGCCAGTGGTTACTGTCCTTTGTTGTCCCTGGGGGTGAAGTTATGGGGCACTCTTCCTCATCTTCTGATCTGTATTAGTTAAATGATCTTTAGGATTCGTGTGATTATTAAAGAAACAACACAAGGTATGCATGTTAAAGAGAGAAGTTAGCTCTGTTTCCAGGGTTTTCTTAGGATCAACATTGCCCAGTTTCGTTTAGTTGAGTTCCTTTGCTTGCCCTTTGGGGCTAGTGAGGCGTTCGAGCAAGGCAACCGCTTTTGGTTCTGCGGTCTGCCGGAGAGTCCGCCGGGGGTCCCCACGTTTGAGCGCCCCACGACTACTGGGGGGCGAGGCCAAAGGAAGCCGTGTGTACCGTCCCAGCCATGAACACCGTCCCCCCTTGGCAAAAAGATGTGGATGCTGTGACTGACTCAGAGGGTGATGCATGCATCAGGGTTAATTAGCGAGGCCTCAGATTATAGGCCACTGACATTTCTGGTGCAGCTAACCACCAGTTAGGCATGCTAATGAGCAAGCCGGGTGCGGTGGCAGCAGGAGGGGGTGACGTCGGCCCTTTGCTTCAGCCCTCAGCTGCCAAGACTTACCAGAGTAGCCTACGAGTTCCAACCTCTTTTTTGAAAATGGTAAGGCGTTAATAAAAAGTGACATTTGTTCCCTAAGTCTGTTTCTTTTCCAGGCTGTCCTTCAGAGAAGCCGTATCCAAATAGTCGAGCGGCCAAAATGCGAGCCGCAGGACTGGACGCTGGAAGGCGGGGCGCAGGCGGGGGTCTCGTCCCCGGGAGGGTGTTTAAGAGCCGCTGCAGCACAGACCGCCTCAGCCACGGCCTCGGCGAAGGGGCCGCACCCCCGTACGCTGCACGTCTGTCTCCTGTGCACTGGGGTGCTTCGTGTTTGCTGTGCCCCGAGGGTCGTGGGGGGACAGGGAGGGTCTCGGGTCCTCCCACCCCCAGCCCCTGTCCCGGGCGGGAGGACCTTCCAGGGACACGGGCCGTCACCGGGATAACTTCTGCTGCCCCCCGGGGCCTTTGGCCGCCTTCCTGCTGGATCTCCTCCGAGTCAGGGTGTGGGTGACTTTCTAGAAAAGAAACCTCTGTGTGAGGGAGTGCACGGTCCCTGACGTGACCTACCTCCTTCGGGGACAGGAAGGTGGGTGCCCCTCACCCCGAGCCCCACCTCCCACACTCCCCGTTTCTGCATCAGCGGGTGCACAGGGCCCGACTGAACCACTTCCAACCCTTTAATGGGGGGGTCTCTCTCTGGAAACCTGCCCCCCCTTCAGACACAAGTTTGGAAGGCGAGTCAAATGGAAGGGGGTGTCTTCTGTGAGTCTGACAAGTTAAAGGGTGAAGGGCATGGCCCATGGACCCCCGAGACGGCGGCCCCCAGCGCCCAGGCAGATGGGAGCTCCCGCCCGGGCGAGGGCCGGGGGGACGGGCCGGGGGCGGGGCGGGGCGGACCGCGGGGCGGGCGGGCGCCGAGCAGCTGTCGTGCTGCTGGGAGCTCCGCGGGGCCTGGGGACTGCTGGGTGACACCGGGCGCCGCCCTGCTCGCCAGCCGCGGACCGGCGGGCGCTGAGAGCACGTCGGAGAGGGAAAGGCCGGCGCGGGGTCGGAAGACGGCGGGGAGGCTCCCGCGCAACTCTCGGGCGGTTCTGCGCTGCGGCGGCGCCCGCGCCCCGGGTCAGCACCATGGACAGCGGCGCCCGCGGCCCCGCTCCGCGCGGCTGGGACGCCGCAGCCTTCTGGCAGGTCTGGCGGCGCTTCGACGCGCGCGGTGAGTAGCACGGGGCGAGCCCCCGCCCCCCCCCCCCCCCGTCGGGCTCCCTGCGCCGCGGCCGCGGGGCACTCACGCAGGCTCCCGAAGGTGGGGGTGGGGGTGGGAGGAGGGCTGTGCCCCTCCCCAGTATCTCCCGGCCTCGGCCTCCGGGCGTGTGACACACCACACGCATCATCACGCATCATCACCAGCGGCAGAATTATGTGTATTTGAGGGCGGGGGCTCGCACGCCCCCCTAGACGTGCTCAGTTGTACCGTGACTGCCATATAACCCCCCCCTCAGAGGAGGGTGGGCTTGATCAACTCTCAACAAGACGCTGCTCCCACCCCACAAAACAGACCCCTGAAAAGAAAAGGAAACTCCCTGACATCCGCTCCGTCTCGATGAATAATTAGCCACCACCGACGTCTGTGCCGTGTGTTTTTACCCCGGGAGCTAGAGCCCAAACTCACGCGTGTTGGGTGTTTCCGAGCTCCCCGGGTCCTTGCGCTGGATCATACTCTAGAACTCACGATTATTTCTGGGTTGGAATTGTAGTTCTAAAGTACAGACTTTTCAATGTAAAAGGAAAGCTTTTCCTTTCTAAACAGTCATATTTAGACGAATTAGCACAAAGCATTGTCTCTAGAAGGTGTGTTTGTTGCTCAGATCCAGGTCTTCTGGGGGTCGATGTTGGTGCGTAGTCACTGGAAGAGCAAAACCACCGGAATCTGAGGGGGTTTTGTGAACCGTGCGACCGCAAACAAACTTCGGTAAATGTCAGACGCCCCGCGGTTTCCTGTGTGTGTGACCGACTTGTGCGCGTCTGCTTGTGTTTAGAGAGCGGCTACCTAGACGAGAAGGAGCTGGAAGCCTTCTTCCACCAGATGCTGGTGGAGCTGGGTGCTGGCGTGAGTACCGGTGCCACGGAGCACTGATTACGTGTCTCTTGGGGACGCACAAGGGGCGTCCGAGTCTCACACCGATCTGCACCCGTTAATCCACCCCGGCCTCATTCCCCCCTCGCACTCGCGTGGTTCTTCTCCATCTCCTAGCAACTCGGAGGGGCCTGGGCAGGCTTTACGAGAGGTGCAGCTGCAGCGTTAGATGCGCCGGTCGCTGGCTTTCTGGGTAACAGCTGTCACCCTCCCCCCCCCCCCCCCAGCCTGTCCTCCGAACCAGCGTCTCCTTGGCTCTGTCTCCGCGGATGGAGGCGACCTGGCGATAAGGTGTTCCACTGTGCTCAGGAGGCGGAGCAGGTGCTCAGCACTTGGATGTTCTGAGTGTTCAGTGCATTTGGCTCTCCTTTGATGGCAAACCACAAACAAGTCGTTTGAAATCATTTTTCCTGCTACTCACTTAATCGGCGGAGGTTACAGGTTTCCCAGGGAATGACGGACCAGGAAACGAGCCGCCTCCCCAGAGCCCAGGCACGAGCGTAAACCAACCTACCGGGACCCGTGTCCTTCACTGGCCGTAACTCTGGCCTGGAGGTGTAGACGGGGTTTGGAGATCCCTCCACCACCCAGAGCCACCGGGTGCCTGGTGGCGCCCCACCGGGGATGCACAGGAAGGGGAGGGCTCCAGAGACAAGAACTTCAACAAGGAAATGTGCGGACACCTTACCCTCAGATGTAATTGTTTTCATGGAAAACTCTGAGGGCATGGCACTCCGTGTGGGACCCCGGTTAGGGGAACCGGGGGCTCCCCACCACTGAGGAGCTCGGGGGACTGGGTGTGTGTATGGAGGGGGGCGTGGGGGGGCAGCCAGCTCAGAATGCAATCAGCGGCCAGCCCCCCCCCCCCCCCACGACAGCCGCGCAGACCCCTGGGTCTCCCTGCCGGCCTGTCTGTCTCTCACGAACGTTCTGTCTCTCTGTTCGAGTGAGCGTCTTGCTTCCCCGCCCCTGTCTGGCTGCTCCGCAGCGCCGTGTGCTCAGCCTCTTGTCCCCCCGCCTGGGCTTCCTGGCCGACTCTGTCTCTCATGCCTCCCCGCCTCTCTCTGGCCTCTGTCTGCTTCTCCCCCATCTCCCCGTCTCCCCCCTCTCTCTCTCGCCCCTTCCTTCTCTTTCTTTCTTTGTATCCCCAGCCTCTCGTCTCCCCAAGCCCTCCCGCTGCTCGTCCTCACCCCGTCTCCTGTGCCGCCGGTTGCCCCTGCTTCCCATCTCTCCGTCTCGCCTCTCTTCACCTGCGTTTCTCTCTTCAGTTTCTCTCCCCTTCCTGTCCCTTCTCTCCCTGCCTCCCTGCTCACCGCTGTGGATGCCGAGGCCCACGGTGTTCCGGGACCCATGCATGGGGCTGGTGCCCTCTGGTGACCCGTGACAGGTGTATTTGGGGAAAACAAGAAAATGCCAACCCCCCACCCACCTGGCTGAATGATTTGCATCATGCGTGTTCTGTATGGTGCACATACATGACCCCCCCCCCCCCACACACACCCCTCCGTGCTCGGGGCAGGGTCCTGCGTGGCAGCCCGGCTGCAGGGGCATGTGGGCGCATTAGGGGAGTGGATTTGCACGACTGACCGAGTCCGGGGTTTGGGGTCCGGCCCTGCTGGGTGGGGAGGGTCTCTGCCTCCACCCCTACTCAGAACCCCTTCTCCGCATTGATCGGCGGTCCCCTGCCCCGTGACGACCCCGCGGCCCCCCGACAACGAACGAGGTGAAGTGTGCAAGTGGTTGCACGAGGCGGGGGAGGCGGCATGTCTGGTAGTTCAGCAGCCGCGTCATCACTCCGCTTCCTCTTGAACTGCTTCCCCTTCTGACTGCGCTCTGCTCAGCGCGGGCACAGGAGGGGACAGGATGAGCCCTGCGAACTGCTGGCCACCGAGCTGGGCTGTTCCCTGGGCGGCGGAAGGAGGCCCCCGAGCTTGGGGTGGGGGGAGGGTCCGTGTGTTCTGCACCCACAGAGCCGCGTCACAGCCGAACACGGGCAACGACGGTCGTAACGACGGTCACACCTGTGGTTCCCGCCCCCGGCCTGGGAGCCGCTCCCCGCTGCTGCCCGGGGGCTCTCTCGCTGCGAGTCTCAGGGAGCCCGGACCCCGGTTGGAGGCTGTTTGCTCAGAGACCTCCCTCTCAGCCCCCCGTCACCAGCACGGGGGGCCCCTCCCACGGCCGAGTGACCCCCGTCCTGGGGGGACGAACGTGGTGGCCAGGCCGTGTGCCCGGCGTAGCTGCCGCTGGGAGCCCCGGGGCCGAGCGCGGCTCTCTCCGGCCTCTCGCAGGACGCGGCGGTGGGCGCTCTCGTGCAGGAGGCGCAGCAGCGGTTCCGGGCTGCCCACGGGGCCCCCGAAGACGGCCGAGTGCGGATGGAACAGGTGCGTCCCGGCCTGGGCTGCGGCCGCCAGTCCCTCGCGGGAGAGTGGGCCCCTCGCGCCGGACGGGGGTCGGAGCGCTGGCCCGGCAGTGGGTCAGGACACTCCGGAAGCCGACCCCTGACCTGTTCCACTGGCTCAGGACCGGAGAGCGTGCGGTTCCCCCACCGTCTCCTTCCGCCGGGCGGTCGATACGGGCCCCGCTGGTATAACTGGGGAAGTGATGCGGCGGCGGCCTCGCAGCCACTGGGTCCCGTGTGGGTTTCTTTGCCGTGTCCTGGTCAGAGCCAGCCTTGACGTAAGGAACACGTACGGCCAGTTTTAGCTTCTGCACAAAGCAGAGCGCACCATACCCGAGTGCGAACCTCGGCATCTTCTCCGGGCGGGGGAGGGGAAGACCCGCCCCGCGGATCCCTGAAAGCAGACGGACAGACAGCAGCTGCGTCTCCGCTCCAGCCCACCCCCATCCCTGAGCTCCTGCCGGAGCCGGGGGCCCGAGGTCACCCCGGGTCCCTCACCCCCGACTGTCCCTCCTTCCTGGGAGGGTTTCCCTGTGCAGGTCCATCGGTCCTCGCAGTGGCCGTCAGGCACGGTGTGCAGACGGCCCCTCCTTCTCCAGCGAGGAAGCCAAGCTGTGCTTTCCCAGCGTCCTGGGCAGCACTGCGGGGCGCGGGGGGGTGGTGGCGGGGTGGGTGCTGCGTGTGCTGAGACCCAGCCCCGCTCCCTGGGCACGTCCCTGACCCCCGCGCCTCCCGCTCGGTTAGCTGGCCGGCGCGTTCCTGTCGGAGGAGGAGAACTTCCTTCTGCTCTTCCGCCGGGAAAGCCCCCTGGACAGCAGCGTGGAGTTCATGCAGGTGAGTGGACAGCGTGGAGGACGACGGACGGGGGGGCCCGGGGACCAGCCGCCCACTCGGCTGGGGATGCCTGTCCCCCCGCTGCCCACGGGGGGCAGGACCAGGCAAGGAGGCCCCTGTTGGGGGCCGGGACATCGGCCCGGACCCCTGTGTGCTCCCTCGGGGTGCTGGCCTGGGGGGCTCTGGGGCTGACCAACAGCTCCAGCCTGGACCAGGGGGCGCTGGGACAGGCCGGGAGGGACGCCGAGGACGGTGAGGGTCGGGGAGTGGACAGGGCCCCTCCGGCCAGGCCTCCGGGGAGCTCCAGGGGCCGCTGCCTTGGGAGGATGCTAATGGCCAGGCTCTGAAACTCCTTGTTTGTGCCTGCTGACAACCAGTTCTATCTGGTCTTGGAGGCACCGGTCCATTTCTCGTGAGTAAACCCAGCGCCCTGCGCAGGGTCTCACGTGCCCCCAGCTCGGGACGGTTTTCGGGGCTGAGCCGCAGCAGACGGCAGCAAAGTCAACCCCGAATTATGGGGGGCCGGGGGGTCTCGGCTTCCGTGCGTTTCAGATCTGGCGCCAGTACGACGCGGACAGCAGTGGCTTCATTTCGGCCGCTGAGCTCCGGGTGAGTGACGCAGCCCCGGCACCGCGAGGGGCGGGCCCGCTTCCCGGGAGGAGCCTGATGCGTGCGTGGGTGTTATGAGTTCGATTCCCGTGCACCCACGGAGCGAGGTCTGAGCCTGTCCCTAACCTGTAACGTGTTCCTGTGTAGAAGGTTTAGAAAGTGCCGGCAGCATCGCTGTCTGGGAAAGACCCACAGCTGAGGGTGTGTGACCCCGTTTGCACGCCCGGCGCTGTGTCCTGGGCCCCCTGAGCCTGCCCCCATCCATGGGGGGACCCTTGGCGGAACCCTCCGGCAAGCAGACCGGCCCTGGCCCTTCACTAAGGCCTCCGGGGGCTCTGTGGTTCCGAGGCTCGCTGTGGGAAACGGGGGCTCTTGTCTTGATGTTGCAGGACTTCCTGCATGACCTCTTGCTCCGCCAGAGGAAGGCCGTCTCCGAGGGGAAGCTGGCGGAGTACACGGACACCATGGTGAGCGGCAGGCAGTGCGGGGCCCAGGGACTCGGGCGGTGGGGGGGGGGGTGTGTCTGTGGACCTCGTGCCCGAGAACGTTCCGGAGGATGTTGGCTGAAGTCACAGCCACTTTGGCCCATGACTTGGGGCGTGTCAACCTAAACGGGACGGGCCCTCCAAGGGAGACCAGGGAGAGTAGCCATGGGGGCGCATGGGTCCCGGCGGGAGCCGGAGCGGCGTTCCGATGCGGGGGGAGGGGGGGCGGGGAGGGAGGGGGTGAGGGTGTCTGTGAGGCAGGAAGGGGACAGGGACACCCGTGGACGGAAGACGTGGCTACGGCGGCGTTCCTCCCAAGCAGGGCTTCTGTCTGTTGGTCCGGCAGTCACCCCGTCTGCTCTCGTTACCTTCGAGAGCGGTTCTGGGCCCTGTGTCACTGGGCCCGGGTGTTGGTTTAGACGCACACGGGATCGAGATGGCAGGGCAGCACAGCCCCGCGCGGACTTCGGAGGTGAGCTCCCGTCACAGCCGCCCCCCGCCCCCCACTCCTGCGTTCCAGATGCGGATCTTCGACAAAAACCACGATGGCCGGCTGGATCTCAGCGACCTGGCCAGGTGAGGGGCTCCGGGCGGCGTCACAGCTCCTGAAGCGGCTCCGAGGGGGCCTGATGGCACCCGCTTCCCGCAGAGAGGCCGAGGTCGAGCCTCACCGATGTCCTCAGAACAGGCGGAGCGTGGGGTGGGGGGGGGGGCAGAGCCCCCCCCCCCCCACGTGCACGAAGGGCCCCGAGCCCCACCGGTGGCTCTGGGGGCGCGGGGCAGCCAGGTGACGGCCGGGGACGCCTGGCCCAACCCCAGCTGCACTCTGGTCGGCGTGGCCGCTGTGGCCGCCGAGTGCCGGGCCAGACGTGGAGGAGGAGAGGGTGTCAGTGGGGGTGACCCGTGTCTGTGAGTCCGGTGCCGGGACACAGGGTGAGGGCGGCGGGTCAGCAGGTGTGGTGGAGGCCACCTGGCCCCCAGTCCACCTGTGCTTGTCGGCAAAGAGGAAACGGATTCCGAGCGGATGCGCGGAGCTGAAATCCCGGGGTCCGGTGCCTGGGCATGAGGCCCTCGTGGGGACCGTCTGTGACCCCGGGTCCTCAGGGCCAGCCCGGGCGGCACTGTCTGCTGGACCGTGAGTCGGAAGCAGACGGAGCTGGGGGTGGGGGGAGTGTTCTCAGTGCGTGCCTCGGCGTGGGGCCTCCTCGGGGGCCACGAGCGAGGTCACGCCGGGTCAGTTCTCTGGGACTCGGGCCCCGACAGAGCCTGGCCCTGTTTTCCCGCCACGGCAGCTGCGGAGCTGCGGGTCCCCCGGGAGGGAGGGACCCCGGTTTTCAAAAATCGGGGGATGGCGGAGGCGTGAGCAAGGCCACAAAGCCCACTCTTCCTTCCGAGATGTCCCCATTTGTCCCAAGGGAACATTCCTCAGGTTTCTTCAGACCTCTCATCAATTTCTGAAGTTTAAAAAAAAAGTTATTCTGACATTTTTTTTTGCCAGTTTTCTTGTTGCTGCTACAGAGGAGAGAATTTCCCCAATGCGTTTCGGTGCCGTTTTCCGCCAGGGCAAAGTTGTAACCCTCTCCCTAGGATGACGGCTGGGCTCCGGCAGCCTTTCCCAGTTAGTTACTGGACTTGTTTGCATAGTACGACATGCGTAGTTTCCAAGCACCCGTCCTGTTCTGCGGAATCACCCGGAAACCCCTGCCTGCCCTCACACGGGCGTCACGGCTCTGCTGCATGGAGAGCTGACAGGCCCTCGTGTCGACTTCCTTGTCCTTTTCCGTTCAGGATCCTGGCCCTTCAGGAGAACTTCCTCCTCCAGTTTAAGCTGGACGTGAGTAGCGGCGTCCCCCCGGGCGGGTTCACGGCCGCGTGTCTCTGCACAGATCTGGGGGGGAGGGGGAAGAAGGCCCCTGTTCGTCTTGCCTTCTGCCCCTCCCAGGGGAGAAGCCAGGGGGGAGTCTACCTGCCCCGGGGAGGCTGGAGGCTCGGAGGTGGAATCCGGGGGTTGAAGGTCATGACTGTCGTGTGCCCCGTTGTCCCGCCTGGGGAAGGTGTGGCTGCAGGTCCGCACGCCGGAGTGACTGACAGCTGTCTTCCCCACACACAGGCCAGTTCCACCGAGGAAAGGAGGAGGGACTTTGAGAAAATCTTTGCTCACTATGATGTTGTAAGTGCGCCCCTTATGCCTGCCGGCCGTCTCGGGGCGGGGGGGACTACCCTGCCCATGGACCCCACACGGGCAGGATGTCGGGGTGCCCTCAGCTTCTCTGTGTAACTTCTGAGAACTAAGGGAAAATGGACAAAGGAATATTTATCATCGAAAAGGCAAAAAAATCACTTTTTGTGTGTGCTCCTTGGATCCAAACCAGGAAAGGTTTCTCTTCCTTGCTCCCTGTGGAGATTAGGAAGCTCCAAAACAAAAGCAATCAAAGCAAAAACTGCATTGAACCCAAGGAAAGAGAGGCAAAGCCAGGCCTATTGACGCAAAAACTGCTTCTCTCACAGGGTGAGTTACTTGCTCTTCTGCAGGTGGGGGAACGATCGTTCTAAAGCACAGAGCATGGCATCAGGGTTGACTGCCTTGGGGACAAGGCGCGGTCACGCGAGGAGGGAGGGAGACAAGGAGAAAGGGGGGGAAGGTCGAGGACAGGCCGACCAGGAACCGCCCGGGCCGGGGCCTGCGAGTCGTGTTCCGAGGCAGCAGAGAGGCGCCTGGAGGAGGCCGAGCAGCGAAGGGTTTGTGCGTCGCCCCTGGGAGCCGTTCCCGGGGTTTGGGTCACGGCTTATCGGCCACGAGACCCCAGGCAGGCCCCTCGCCTGCCGGCACCTCGTTTCCCTGCGCGGTAGAATGGGGTCCCGAGGCTCGTCACCCCTGCCTCACGGCCTGTGACAAGGGTGCCGGGCTCCGTGTTTGTAAAGCTGGCCCCGAAGTGCCCGGCGTGTGGCAGGTGCCAGGTTAGTGTTTGGTAGACACTCCAAGGAACAGATTATTAAATACGGGTTCAAGATTCTGATGAAGAAACGCTGAAAGGAACAGATGGGTTGTCATAACAGAACTTTAGAGAAGACACTGCACTATTTTCACATGTCTTATATTTTATAGACATTCCCATAAAGTGGGTGGAAAAAAGAAAAGTCTTACATGCAGACCAAATGATAACTCTGATGTGCTCACTCAATCTGTTCATAGTTTCTCTTGGTTTAGAACACGCATGTCCCTAGTGGCCGAGTCACTGGTACACCGTGGGGCAAACTGGAATACGGTCAGCCTCCCTTTCAAAGGACTAGTGTGACGCGTGGTTCACGCGTGCGCACCGGAGCCTTTGGGGAGCAGGCTGAGGCTACACGTGCTGTGTTAGTGGGTTTGCAAGAGCCGAGGGGCTGCCGCTTCCCACTGGTGACCTGGGGTGGGGGCGGGGGTGCCGCTGTTTACGATGAACTCTTTTAAGCTGCGTGGGTCCCTCCCACCCCACGCAGGGAAGGTAAGTGGGAATGTGCCATTCTGAGCCTGTGTGTGGTCACCAAAGGATCCTGGTTTGGTCCAGTTGCCTAATTCGCTCGCTGGCTCTTCGACGTAGGGGGGCGCACCCCCCTCCCCAGCCAGTGGCTGACGGGAGGTTCTGTCTTCCAGAGCCGGACCGGAGCCCTGGAAGGCCCCGAGGTGGACGGGTTCGTGAAGGACATGATGGAGCTCGTGCAGGTGACGCCCCGGGCCCCCCGGACCCGCAGGCACTGGGGCTGCCGTTTCGGGCCACTCTGCCGTGTATTCTGGGGCTTGGGGCTTGGTGCTGGACGGACAGTCTGGGGAGGGGCCTGTCTCACGGCCTTGAGCCCCCGGGAACCCCATGGCCTCCTTCTCTCTTATGGTCGTTTGTGGTGTCAGTGCGTGAAGCCCCCGGGTGGGGGGGGGGCTTCTGGCCACCACCACTGAGGCCGCCCGTGTCACCCACGGAGCACGCGCCACGGCACGCACATCTGCTCTAGTGTGTGGTGCAGCGAGTCTTTCCCTTGGACTTCGTTATCAAAGTCGCCACAACTGTTAATTCCATGTAGTAAATCCCACACTTGGGATGCCAGTTGCTTTTATTTCCCTGAGGAGCTGCTTCAACAGCCTCGGTGAGAGTCTGCAGAGCCCCTCTGGGCGTGGCCGTGGGTGTGGGCGTGGCCTTGGCTGTGGCCCTTGGATGGGGCCCGGGCGACAGCTGCCTTGGGCTGAGCAGGGAGGACACCACCGTGGAGGCCCGGCGGGGGGCGTGGACCGGTCGGCCCGCCCTGTTTGGCCGATACTTTCCACACCGTCCCCCCTCCGGCCGCTTTTCCAGGGGACGGCGGAGCCGCTGCCTTTGGCACTCTCACGTCCTCAGGGGTGTTTGAGGCTGGATGGTTTTGTCCTGACTGGCCCAGTGGCGAGGAGTTGGAGTAGCAATCAATCATTCGCTGTGTTCGGGTCCCAGGCCCGGCTCAGCACCTGGGCACAACTACGGGGTTTTGCCCCAGAATATTTGCCAGATGCCAATGTTTGCAGAAATCTGTAGGAAGGTCAGGCCTTGGTGGAGCAGGCAGGGGCACGACACTTTCTGACATCTAATGGGGGTGACAGAGGTGTCTGCTTGGGCATCTCGCTCTTGCTGCTCCCATCCTGACGGGTCCCTGGCTCCGCTCAGCGCCCGCCCCGGGCTGGACTGTCCCGGGAGTTTGTTTGCCTGGCGGGAGAGCAGACGGGGATGGGCGGCACTGTGCACCGTTTGCTGGAGGAAAGTCCCGTCTTACTCCTCGTCCACTTGCTGCCCGGACGGCTCCTCTGAGGGGACGTGAGCACTCGTCAGTGGGACGCCGCCGGCGCAGCAGAAGGCGCGCCCCGCCGGAGTTCTGATTTGCTTTGGGCAGCACACCTGGGAGGCCGCGCCCGTTTTCCAGAGCCGCGCGGCCTCCGGTGCGCGTGTGTTGGGGGGAGGGGCCCATGGCCCTTGTGCCCGGCCCCGGGGCTGCACAGCTCCCGGACCTAATGCCGTCCCCACCGCTCCGCCTCGGCGGCATTCTGGAGCAAAGAAGGCACCTGTCAGTGCAGGTGCAGCCCGTTGGAGACGTCCGGATTCGGGGCCCCGTGAGACCGCGGTTGGGGTGCCGAGCGGCGCAGGCGCTGATTGGTCGAGCTACAACACGTGTGCGCAGTAGCTGCCGGGGACGCCCCCCCGCGAGGTCAGTTTGCAGCGCGCCGCCAAGGGGCGACCATGGGGTAAAACTGACATTTTTTGGCTTCATAAAGGAGCGTTATCTCCTGTGACTTTTTCCTTTCTTTTTATCTTATAAGAAAGGGCCGCGGGACAAACAAGCAAACCAGTGTCTGGGATTTATTTGAAAAGCAGCTCTCGGAGCAAGCCCAGGGCCACCGGGGCCGGCTCCGGCTCTGGGTGACGGGGCCTGGCCGGGACCCTGGCGCTGGCGACCGTAACCCCGGACCCGGCTGCTTTCACGGCCTTTCACTGGGGTGCGGCCACGCAGGGGCCCGTGCTGGACAGGCAGTGACAGGACTGTCAGGTCCCCAGGACACCCCTTCGCCTCGGCTCGGGAAAGCGGTGCCCAGGGCTGTCCCCCGTCTGAGACAGGGAGCAAGCCCCTGAGGGCGCAGGCGCAGTGGTTTCTGCACGAGGTTGTGTGCGCTCCTGTGGGCGGCAGCACAGTGAGAAGCAGACACGGCAGGTGCAGCCCGAACCAGGGAGTGGAAGGAGGACAGGCGATGCCCGGCACCCGCCGAGGAGAAGTGGAGACGTGAACACAGTGGTGCTGGAAGCCCAGAAAGGGGGGCGCCAGGGGCGAGCGGGTGGTCGGCCTGGGGGTGACCAGGGCCCGGCCCTGGGCTCCCGGAGTCATTCTCCCCGCTCGGTGCCTCACCGGCTTGCCTCTGTCGTCGACAAGCAGATGGCTCGAGGGAGGGGACAACTCTCAGCCTAAAGGGTCCCTCCAAAGACCTACTGGCCCCTACCACACAGGTTATCGTTTAGTTTTAATCGTAAAAACGACGCACACGTTACAGAGGACTTTAAAAGCGGAGAGGAGAAAAAGAACAGGGGACATAACGTCTGCCCCCCAGCGACCCACTGCCGAGCGAGTTCCTTTCGGTGTGACTTCCGCGAGGCCCCGAGATCGCACTGCACGTGCGTCCCCGGGCCAGCCGCCTCTCTAGGGGCCGAGTGGCAGTTCCCCCGTGGTTTTCAGTCACAACGTGGTGGAACTCGCCCTCCCGCGAGCCATCTAGACCGATTCCCAGGTCCGCGATGCAGCGTCAGCGTCACACGGTCGCGCGCACCTTTGTGCGCAGTTTCCCGTTGGTGGCCTCAGCGCGGCGTAGACTTCCCCGCGGAGGGTTCTCCCGCATCTCAGCGCCTGGCGCCCCCTGTCGGAGGCGGCGGACTGGCGACCACAGAGCCAAGCGGGGCTCCTGCGTCCCCCTTCGGCATCCTTCCCCCGCCCCTCCCGCCCCTCCCGCCCCTCCCGCCCCTCCACGCCCTCCCCAGAGAGCGCTCCACTCCCTTTGACCCCGGCTGGTCCGTCCAAGAAGAAGAGCAGCCTGGTGTGCGCATCCGTTCTCACGGTGCTGTTAGTGGCTTCCTCTGCTGCCACCCCTGGGGGATAAACACCTGTTAAGAAGAATCGTGAGTGGCAGGAGGCGGTGAAGTGACCCGGGTCCCAGAAGCAGGTTGCGCCGTGGGACCTGGGGACAGGAAGACGGTGGGAAGACGGCCGGGGCTCTTCCTGGAGCTCCTCCCGTTCGCGCATGCGACCTGCGTGCGCCTCTGTCCCGGTGACGTCTGATTGGAGCTGTAGACAACCGGCCCTGCGAGAGCCCCACCTGCCCCTGGCTCCCCTGTGCTGTGCAATACGCGAGGGCGGGTGTGGGGGGCGGGGACTCCAGCAGGCTGGCGCCGGGAGTGGCTTTGAGCGTCACTGCCTCTCCCAGACAGGCGGAGGCTGGCGGGCAGGGACCTGGCTGAGGTCTGAGGCATGAGGTCTCGGCCTCTCCCTGTCACCCTGGTGCTTTCAGACACCATGTGGCCACTACTTAGCCACGTGGAGACGGAGAACGCGCCCTAGGTCGGCACGGCGAAGAATGCGGTGCTGGTTAACTACCCGCTCTGGCGGGCAGAGCTAGTCCAGGCAGGCTCCCACAGAGGCACTCGCCGCCGTCAGAGCTGCAGTTCTGTCTCCGGGCCCCGAGGTGGCGCAGGGCCTCGGCGTGGCAGGGAGGGGACATGGGGGTGCCGGTGGGGAGCGGGCTCGGATGCCAGTGTCATTGTGGTGGGCGAGCTGGGACGGGCAGGACGGGGGTGTGACAAGAGCACGGAGATGACATTGTCTGTCTCGGAGGCAGGCCGGCCCTGCGTGACAGACTGCACCCCGTTTCCAGGACTCGAGGGGGTGGGTGAGCGTTTCTCAGCCCATGATCCCAGACGCCCCCTCAAGCTGTCCCACGGGGTGGAGGAGGAAACAGGTGTTTTTACGGAAAGGCTGCAATGATTCAGTGTCGTGACGCAGGCACGCGCTCTGGGGCCGGCTGACCCCCCAAGTTTGTGTCCCGGCTCTGCTAGGGATCTGCTCACTGAGATGGACCTCATCCCAGAACCCCCTTGGAATAAATCCGGTGTCCCTCACTCAACAACATAACGACGTGATGTTTTGGGCTGTCACTCATTACAGCCCCGTTGAGACTGGAGGCCCAGGGGCCTCCCACGGGGACATCATAAAGTGTCTTCTGTCATCAGTGGAGCAGGACAGAGCTTGTGGCCACCACCCTCTGCCCCAAGGCAAAGCACCGCCAGTACAGTTGCTGGAAGGTCAGGCTTTCTGGGAGGACTGCAGAGTGGTGGTGTGGAAAGAGATGCTCTTTGGACCGAAGGGACACCTAAGAAATGAACTTGGCCTCTGGCTGCCTTGGTGGGGTGAGGAGGCAGCAATGCTCAGGGGTGGCCGGCACCAGGGAGCCCTCTCAGAGCAGGTGCCCCCTCCGCCCGGGGCTCGTGAGCGGGAGGGACCGGGGGAGGGGTGTGTTGAAGGGCTGCCGGGGTCTTGCCTGCTGACGTGTTGCTCTGTCGCCCCCAGCCCAGCATCCGTGGGGCAGACCTGGACAGGTTCCGGGAGATGCTCTTGCGTCACTGCGACGTGAACCGGGATGGGAAGATCCAGAAGTCGGAGCTGGCTTTGTGTCTGGGGCTGAAACCCGGCCCATGACCCGCAGCTGCGTGGCCCTTTGTGCTTCTCATGTCTCTGTGCTCCCGCTGGTGAAATCGTGTCTGTGCTTTGCTCTTGGGGACACGCGAGCAAACTGTATTACCAGGTGGTGTGGCATTTGCTATAAAGGACCCTGGACCCCGCTTTCGAATGACCTGGTGTTTTCCGGCCTCACCAGAGGCCCCCATGCAGGGTCTGAGCTCTTTCCCCTTCGACCTCGGGCTTTCCTGTCCCCCCCCCCCAAAACCTCAGAGAACCCGCTGGCCCTCCCGCAGTGACTGGGGGGAGGGGTGGGCAGCGGAGCCGCCCTGTGATCTGTGTGCTTCTGTGTGTCTCTGCTGAGTCTGCATGCTGTGTGCATCGCCGCGGTCCCGCGTCGTCTGCAAGCAGATTTTCACCTGGAAATAAACCTGCAGCTTCAAACAAAGGCGCTCTGGTGGCTGTTTTTGCGCCGTGACCTTCGAAATGTTCTCTCTGATGGTTGGAGAGATGAACGGCCTCTCTAACTCGGGGTGGTGGGGGGGAGGAGAGGGAGGGCACGAGCCCCCTGGAATCCAGCTCCCCTGCCCAGTTCTCAGGCGCCCCGTGAGTGTGGTAAAGGAGAGAATCTACCCAGGCCGACGACTGATGAAACCAGGAGACACGTGGCTCCCCGGTGCCGCACTCCCCCACCCCCAGGATGTACTGTGTTTCTCCGGGTTTATCCTACCGCAGCATTAGCTGTGTGGTGTAGCGTATCCAAACTGCGTGCGAAGCAGGAACAGTGGAAAGAATGAGCGTGTGCGTTGCCGGGACCTTTCAGAGTCCGTGTTTAGAAACAGCCTCGTCTCTAACTGCTCATATGAGCAGCTCTGTCTCCGGTTCAAGGTGTTCTGACGTCTGTGATGGGCTGAAAGAACAATTCTGGAGAATTCTGGCCTTCCCAGCCCTCCAGAGTGACCAGCGGCGTCCTTCTGTGCTCTGCGGCAGGGCTGGCCTCGCCTGTGAGCCCCAGGCCCTCGAGCTCCCCGTTGTCGTGCTCGGTGGCACTGTCTTGAGACGGACACATTCCCATTAAATGACAAGGCAGCTCTCTTTTGTCTGCGAAAATGTAGCGACTACTGTCTCCAGACACGGAAACACAACTGTGAATGCAGACGGTGGAAGAGCTGAGAGACCCTTGTCGGTCACGTGGTCGCGGCAGAGGGAACCGCGCGCGCGCGCGTGTGTGTGTGTGTGTGTGTAAATCCTCGCTCGGCACACACTCTCTGGGTCTCGGTTATAAATCGGTGTCGTTCTGAGTCAGCACTGGCCACCCCGCGCATGGTGCCCGCCACCGTCATGGTCACCGGCAGGCAGGTGGTAAGGCGACAGTGACACTGCGATGCCAAGGGGCGGTCCGAGGGCCACCCCGCTGTGCGGCGGGGACCACAGCGGTTGTGAAAGCCCCGATTGCGCAGGCGGTGGAACGGACAGGGCGCGCTGGCGAATGAGGCTGCAGGACCGGGCAGCCTGCAATTAGGCCCCGCCCACATGCTCAGCGGCGGGCGTTGAACGTGACCGGTGGGAGCTTCTCAATAGGAAAACCTTTGGGTCCAGAGCGCATGCGTGAACAAAGCGTCTTCCCTCTTCAATGGGCTGGGATGAGCATCTTCCACCCTTCCAAAGCTGTGGCCTCCTAAGGAACCAGCCCAGCCCCCCTCTTTGATTTCCAGTTTGGGCACCCCCGAGTCCGTTCAACCCAAATCACTCACTCGGCCAGTCCCTTGAACGTGGTCTTAATACTTTCCTTTTCATTGTCTTGGGACCCCCGTGCGCCCCGTCCTGCACACACACAAATGAGATTGTATCTAGTTGTTCCTGACAAGAAAACTTCTCCACACGTTTTGCCTAATACTTTTACCTGATCTGGACACGTAGGGCGGCCTTCCGGAGATCGTCCTAAGATCCGAAGACCAGGGGACCTGCTCAAGGCAGGGCCGATCCGCTTATGTGCCCGGGCTGCGGGGTCCTCCCCTCCCCCTCCTGCTCTCTGTGCCCGCTGCCCTCCTGCCGGGGAAGCCCCGGCTTCCGTGGGAGCCTGACCCTGACTGGCCGACGCGCTCGGGTTCACAAGCGTGTCACACGGCTCCCTGTTGGCTGACAGCCCTCACGGGAGCCCCTGGAGCGCCCGGCACAAGAACACGTCGCACAGCTGGAGAGCCAGCGGTCCTGAAGAGGAAGAAAGGACAGAGGTTTCCAAAGGTCGGTCTGGCGGCGGGGGGAGCGCTGGCCAGTGGACTCGTGCCCCCAAGGGAAGGGAAGAGCAGCAGAAAAGTAAGTTTTATAAAAACGCAAAAACATTGAAGCGCAAACTGAAGCCCCAAAATAAGACGAGCCTGGAAAATCCCACTCACCGTGTTTGTGGAGTTCTGCACGAAGGAAAGAGGGGAAGTTCAGACCACAGATGAGGGGGCGAAGAAGGGGCAAGGAGTGAGGGCAGCCACTGGGCAGAGTCTGGAAGCTTCCGGCCTCCTGGCAGATCCTTATTATTATTAGTAGTAGTAGTAGTAGTAGTAGTTGCGGTAGTTGCGGTAGCATTATTATTATTATTATTTTGCCAAGGAAAATGGTTTTCGCTTAGTGTCTAATGTGATATATAAACAAAAAGTTTATTTGTGTTCCAGTACACTTTCTAACTCGGAATAATTTTAGATTTATACAAAAGTTGTAAAGATGGTCCTGGCTGGCATAGCTCAGTGGATTGAGCACGGGCTGCGAACCAAAGTGTCGCAGGTTCGATTCCCAGTCAGGGCACATACCTGGGTTGCAGGCCATGACCCTCAGCAACTGCACATTGATGTTTCTGTCTCTCTCTCTTTCTCCCTCCCTTCCCTCTCTAAAAATAAATAATAAAATCTTTAAAAAAAAGTTTTAAAGATGGAGAGCTCCCCTGGTCAAGCAGCTCAGTTGGTTAGAGCGTCGTCCTGATACACCAAAGTTGTGGGTTTGATTCCCAGTCAGGGCATGTACAAGAGTCAACCAGTGAGTGCATCCGTAAGTGGAACAGCAAGTTGATGTTATTCTCTCCCGTCCTCTCTTTCTAAAAAAAACATCAATACAAAAAGAAGAAAAAAATCCCCATACACTCCCTACCCAGTTTCTCTTATTGACAACTTTGCACACTTGTCACCACTAAGGAGCCGGCACTGTTCCATTACTGTAAGCCGGATGCTAATCTTTGGAATGCATTGGACCTTACCTCATGTTCTCTTTCTGTTCTGGGATCCAACTTAAAAGGTGTGACATTTAGTCATAATGTCATGTGTTTTATGATGTATATTTAATGCCTTAGCCACCTTGGGCCTGTAGCAGTTTTTCAGAATTGCCTTGGTTTTGATGGCTTTGATAGCTTTGAGGACTCAGAGTCAGATACTTTGTAGAGTGTTCCCCAGGCGGACCTGCCCGTTGACTCTCTCAGGGTGAGACTGGGATTACGGGACGCTGGACAACCAGAGAAGTAAAACGCCTTCTCAGTACAGCCCATGAGGGGCAGAGGCCATTAACAACGCTCACCACTTGATGCTGCTGTGGGAATGAATAAGCGAACCTTCATGCGACCTGGAGTAGAGAGCCCATGAAGAAGAGTTCTCAGCCCTGCACTGCCGCAGCTCCGCACAGTCCAGCAGGAGAAGGACTTCCTCTCCGCCTGCGGACAGCAAGCTGTCTTCGCCTACAGCCAATGAAAAGTTGCCACCACTTCCAACGCTCGCTTCCCTCCAATGACATTTTGTCCTCCAAACAGCCCCTCCCTGCCATCTCCTTTCCTGTATAAAAGAATGCTCTTCTCCTTTGCTCTCCAGACTTGCCTGCATTTTGCCGTATTTTGGTTGTCGGGAATTGCAAGTCTCCTGCTATCCCCAAATAAACCCATTTGCTGTGCAATAACTTTGTTGCTTAACTTTGAAGGTTGAAAACGGTAATGGTGATCATCTGGCTATTTGCCAGGCATCTCTGCTGTGACTCCCTCCCTCTCCTCCTGCCTTTCCTCGGTGTTTTGGTGAGTCTGGGGAGGGAAGCTACACTTGTTCGGCAGGGGAGCATGTATATAAAATATTTGAAGTTTTTCTGTTTAGGAAAATTATTTATGTCATTATTCTGATTTTAAAATTTCACACTTTAAAGATTGTGATGTCTTTAAATAGTTGCAATGCCTAAACATGTAATTTTGCCCAGTGTTCAACTTCTTTTTCAGATTTTTGTGCTTTTCCCAACTGCAGGTCTTAATATTTATGTACATATGTTCAAGAGGTGATTGGCTCTTTCATAACCCGACTGTCCCTAATGAACATATTATGTGGTATATTTTCATCTTTATCTTCTTATAGGACTTTATACTTTTCTTCACACCTGCTCCTATACATGTCTGTGTAGATCTTAAATACCTGGCAATGTTTGTTTTTGATAACCAATGAGATTCTTTGAGATACTGTAAACTGTTCAATATTGTACAGAAGCGATTTTCCACCTTCTATGCTCATGGCACACATAACCTAATCACTAAAATTCTGCCGTGCACACAAAATATATACTTTTTGCTGATCTGACAAAAAAGATTGGGTGTAATTTCCATTCATTCACACCAGACAGCTATTATTGTGTTGGCTGTTGTCATTTTGACAATTTAAGGGGAAAAAGATCAGTGCCCCTGACTGGAGTCAGGCATTGAATATTTTAAAATATGGGTGTGTTGCCATGCATCACCTGAAATCATTATTGTACATGAATTTTGTACTTGACAGCTTAACTGAATGTTCATTTGCTCATTTCTCTTGGTATTTGCAGTAGAAACAAGAACTGAAACTATTTTATCTTTTTTTTGTAGGTACCACTTCTGAAAATGATCTAAATTCCCTAATAATTTCAAAGTTATGATGAAAGCACCTGCCACCTTGCGCCTCTGAGAATTATACCATTATCTGTCCATCCTACCTGGTAGGTACGAAACCCATACTTGACAATATATCTTTAAGTTTTAAGGAAATTCTTTTTTAAGCATGTGTGTGAAGCCACAGGTATGAAATTTTCACAAATGACCATTTATGAAACGTTAAGATTGACTTACTTACACTAGCATGTTTGCACGTTTTTTAGACACTTGAGAAATTCATGCAGCCTTGCTAGACTGGCTGATGTCCCGTAGACTGCCACGTTCAACTGGAAGCTACATGACTACCTGTTTCCCTTCTGCCTGTTCCAATTCTACCATTTAGATCATTAGACCTTCCGTTCATATAAATACAAAGTTTGTTCCTTCTCTCAAGGAGTCCAACAAGGACTAAACTTAGGCTACATGAACTTACTACCATGGCTCTAGGTGCAAAGGCAGATCCCACAAGCATCTCGAGGGCCCATGAACTTGTACAGGGGCACTTCCAACTGTAATCCCCAAGGCCCAGGTATAACCACCAAAGGTTTGCCGAATCCTATGATTTCTTCAAGCAGCTACACCAAAAAATCATACACACACGGCTTTTTACTGTGCACACAGCCTTCACAAATTTGAGTGGCTCTGAAAAGAGCCTTTGGTTTGTTTTTCTCTTGTGTAAATGTTCAGGTTTCCCGTTTGGCTTCAGTACCGCGAGCTATTACTTGCCCTTGCTCTTGTGGTGGTTCTCCGTCTTTTTGGGCAACAACACAGGCTGGATATTGGGCAGGACCCCACCCTGCGCAATGGTCACACCGCCCAGGAGCCTGTTGAGCTCCTCATCGTTGCGGATGGCCAGCTGCAGGTGGCGCGGGATGATGCGCGTCTTCTTGTTGTCACGAGATGCGTTTCCAGCCAACTCCAGGATCTCGGCTGTCAGGTATTCCAGCACGGCCGCCAGGTACACAGGTGCACCAGCCCCGATGCGCTCGGCATAGTTGCCCTTGCGAAGCAGGCGGTGGATTCGACCAACTGGGAACTGAAGCTGGGCTCTAAACGACCGCGATCTGGCCTTGGCACGAGCCTTGCCTCCCTGCTTCCCACGCCCCGACATAGCTTAGGGCCAATGCGCTACAAAAATGACTAACTCACAAAGAATGTGCTGTGGGGGCCTATTTATAGTGTGCCGTAGGTTGTGATATGCCACCTGATTGGCTGGGTGCTGTATGCCTATCCAATCAAAACTCACTTATGAAATAGCCTTATTTACATACACGTCATTACCTATTGTCCAATCAGATGTTGGCTGCCCAGCTAGGCAGTTGAGCGCCATCCTATAAATAGTAGGCTTTTTGCCACCCCCTGCTGTTTGCTGGCCTTTGTCCGTTGTAGTGTTTCGTGTGGCGTTCGTCATGCCGGAGCTGACTTCGAAGGGTGTTATTACTTCCAAGAAGGGCTTTAAGAAAGCTGTAGTGAAGACGCAGAAGAAAGAAGGGAAGAAGCGCAAGAAGACTCGCAAGGAGAGTTACTCAATTTACATTTATAAGGTGTTGAAGCAGGTGCACCCCGACACGGGCATCTCAGCCAAGGCCATGAGCATCATGAACTCGTTCGTTACTGACATCTTCGAACGTGTCGCAGCTGAGGCGTCGCGCCTGGCGCACTACAACAAGCGCTCGACCATCACGTCGCGGGAGATCCAGACGGCCGTGCGCCTGCTGCTGCCCGGGGAGCTGGCCAAGCACGCCGTGTCCGAGGGCACCAAGGCCGTCACCAAGTACACTAGCTCCAAGTAAATAGTTCAGCCACCAGATGAGTCTTGGAATGCAAAGGCTCTTTTAAGAGCCACCTATGTTTCCTTGAGAGAGCTGTGTAGTTACTCAGTCGCTCCCTGTGTTGGTCAGGCTGTATGTAAAACGTTGTCTTATGTCCCCAAGCTCCATGTCAATGGATTCTTAAAGAGCACCAGCATATTTCTGGGCACCCAGAGGCCTTGTATATCAGGAGCAATACTCCAAAGGGAGCCCTCTGGCCCAGATTGGGGACAGTGTACACGGGTGTGTTTGCTGGGGATGACTGTCCATGAGGGGCAGCACGCGTTTCTCTGAAGGCGTGTTTTTCTTTGTACATCTCGGAAAGAAGCCTGGAGCTGTGGAAAGATGTTGGCATTTCAGGAAAGCAGGGTTTAGGGACATTCAGGCTCTTCTCCTGGGACAGTGCTGCTGTACATGGAAGTTGGTTCTGTAGACCAGCCTTGCTGTGCTTAACGGCAAGGATTTCAGGCCCTTGCATTTTGGTCTGATGAAGTCCTCTATGTTTCAGGGCTTTAGGCTCAGGTTGTGGACCCTAACATTGAAACCCTGCAATCTGGGCTAACTACTGGCTAATGATGTACCAGTTGTAAACTAACTCTGGCTCTCCTCTCAAATTTTCTTATGAGTCATGGTATAACTTGTATGATGATGCATCATTGAAAATGGTGTGTGTGTCCTGTTACTGGACCATCTGGACATTTTTAATGTCTCAGAAAGCAGACATTAAAAAAAGTAGTAAGACTGAACTCAACAACCTTAAAAAGAAGGCACCAAAATTACTGCTAGGCAGAAACCTGTGGCAAATAAGCATATGAAGACTTTATTAGGAAAATGTAAAGTAAAACAGTTTCATGCATCTTTCAGGAATGCTGAGTTCCAAAATGTGACCAAATGTTGGTGAGGCTATAAAGGAACAGAACTCACTGCCAGTGGGAAGGCAGACGGGCGGAGCCACATCAGTAGACTTCTAGGCAGACACTAATCATTGTACCAACAACCGTGCTTCCAATATTTACCCAACTCATTTGTAAACTTACTAAATAAAACCTCCTGTAAGTACTTTTGACAGTAAATGATTATAACTGAGTCACACTGGATTACTTGTTCAGAGTTGAAATATGGTTAAATCACCTATTTTGCTTGAATGTAAACGTTAAAATGAATTTGAAAACGAGTGATATACTTACTGGTTAATCTGGCAGGAGTGACAATGTACATCCACATAGACTAACCCATTAAAGACCTAGAGCCCTCTAAAAAATGTTAAGTGGCTCTTAAAAGAGCCTTTGGGTTAAAGCTCAACTGATGGATAAATTTACTTGGAAGTGGTGTACTTGGTAACGGCCTTGGTGCCCTCGGACACGGCGTGCTTGGCCAGCTCCCCCGGCAGCATCAGGCGCACGGCCGTCTGGATATCCCAGGACGTGATGGTCGAGCGCTTGTTGTAGTGCGCCAGGCGCGACGCCTCGGCTGCAAGGCGTTCGAAGATGTCGTTGACAAAAGAATTCATGATGCTCATAGCCTTGGCCGAGATGCCCGTGTCAGGATGCACCTGCTTCAACACCTTATAGATGTAAATTGAATAACTCTCCTTGCGGGACTTCTTGCGTTTTTTCCCTTCCTTCTTCTGCGTCTTAGTTACAGCTTTTTTAAACCCCTTTTTAGAAGTAGCGGGGCCCTTCGCAGTCAGCTCCGGCATGACAGGAACTCACCTAAATATATCTGTCAGCAAACAACTGCCGGGGGCAAAAAAAGCCTGCTATTTATAGGAGGAGCTCAACTGTCAAACTGGATAGCCAACATTTGATTGGATAGTAGGTAATGACGTATATGTAAATTAGGTGATTCCAGAAGTACCTTTTGATTGGGTAGCCGTACATCATCCAGCCAATCAAGTGGCAACTCACAACCTATGGCAGACTATAAGTCTGCTCTGGAGCTACCCAAGAATACCTTTTTCCGTCATGGGAGACGGATCTTCTAACATGCCTGGCGCGGAGCGGCGAAGCAAGACCCGAGTCAAGACTAACTCTCGCTCAATTAGAGCTCAGCTTCAGTTCCCGGTTGGTCGAATCCACCGCCTGCTCCGCAACGGCAACTACGCCGAGCGGGTCGGCGCCGGCGCGCCCGTCTACCTGGCGGCCGTGCTGGAGTACCTGACGGCCGAGATCCTGGAGCTGGCGGGCAATGCGGCGCACGACAACAGGAAGACGCGCATCGTCCCCCACCACCTGCAGCTGGCCATCCGCAACGACGAGGAGCTCAACAAGCTGCTCGGAGGTGTGACCATCGCGCAGGGCGGCGTGCTGCCCAACATCCAGGCCGTGCTGCTGCGCAAGAACACCCAGAGCTACCACTAGAGAGGCTAAAAAGCCACTGTTCCAGGTGGTGAAAGCCAGGGAAAACCTGAGTCTCGGGAAGAAAGAATCAACCCAAAGGCTCTTTTAAGAGCCACTCACTGCTTCCGAGAGAGAGCTTAGGTAAAGGAGCAAGCTGACCGCAGGTCCTAAACCAACTGGAATCTTGAAACTCATCTAGTTCAGACGGTGAGGCTTCTGAAGCTGGTCTCTTCAAAGTGCAATAAGTTGAGCGTAGTTCCTGGTTTGAGTGGTTTGTCGTGTTAACACCAGACAGTTGTCCTGGCACCTCGTGGCCCCAGAAGTGCCATTCTTGAGGAAAGGAGCACGTTCACATTAGCGTTTTCATGACAATTCACAAAATGGAAGTGTGGAATGTCATCCTCGGGTTTGGATTTTACTGAGGGAAGAGTTAGACTAAAGTGGATTACAAAGAAGGGGGGAGGTGTGCAAGTTTGCAGCTTTTGGCTCAGCTTAAAAATGAGAAAGCAGCCAACTTCGGTATTGTACAAAAATCCTCAAAATCCCCCAAGTACGATATAAAACAACAGTGTACATTTAGAAGTACAAAAATCCCCCAAACATGCAGTTTAAAATTACCTTAGTAGTCTGATCATAAAGTAGTACCCAAACCTAAAGAATTGATGTTTTAGAATTACAAGGACATAATTTTTAATAACTTATGTTAGCAAATTAAAAAATACTAATGAAACATGAATTAAGAAAAAAATACAAATTGCTTAAGTTGAACCTAGAAAACTGCAGACTAAGATAAATGGGAAAAACTCAAAAATCAGGTTTCTAAATCTATCCTCTTAGACATTTAAAGAAAAAATCAATCTGTGGCTAATGAAATCATTCCAGATTCTGAAAACAAGTTTTTTATTTTTGAGATGTGACAAAATCTAAAAGAACGAAGCATGCTCAGGGCAGCACAACACACCCGCTGCACATAAGTAATTTATTTACACCCTTCATCGTCTTCCATTAAAACGTCCTGAAGTCCTCCATTCCATGGGGAGCTGATGCAGTCTTTCACACCAGGCACTTTAGTATTGGCTTAGTAGTGGTCTATTTTCCCCCAATAAACATAATTGGTTCTATGCAACATACAAAATTTGCATGGAAATGTCAAGTAAGAGTAGATACATTTATATTTCACCCAAAAATGTCAGTATTAACAAAATCCCCTCCACAATCTTACCGTTAATGTTTTGTCATTCCATTAATTTTCAGCCATTTATTGTTAAAACTTTAAAACAAGTTTGAAAGAATAGTATGATGAACATCCATCTGGCACACATTGTGAAATTTTACTTCTGTCTGCATCCTCTGAAAAGGGATATTCCCTTGAAGAATCGTGATACCATGATCTTACCTAGGAAAGTTACTAATTCCCTGATACCCAGTCTGTTTTCCAATTTCCTTAGTTTTCTGAAAGAAACTTTGTAGCTAGTTTGAAAGAAAACTTTGTAGCTAGTTTTATTTTAGTTTCTTTTCCAATTGAATGGAACATTTGTGCTAACCCCCTACCCAACTCCCCCCAAAATTGTGTTTTATATTTACAATTTGCTAAAAGGCCATATGTACAATAATTATTACCTGTTTTGTAATTTAAAACTGCTTAGCAAAGCATTTGTATATCGCCGTTGTTTCAAAGCAGAAAGTCCACTCACCCGGTGCGCTGCAGAGCTGAACGCTGAAGGCAGAGCCTTGCCCTGGGGAAGCCAGAGCCGCGCTCCGGGCCCGGGGAATGCGGAGCTGGTGGGGAAAGCCTAAATTCCCCAGTGCTTTCTGATCAAGGGTTTTTAAAGGCAAAAATGGAGGGTTAGGGGTCAGGAGTCACCGCAAAGCTGATTGGTTGGCTCTTTGTGCAGGCCTTAGTGATTTTACGTCGTCCCCTTCACGCACTTCCTGACGTCACCGCGTCCGGAGCCTTCGGAACCGATCTCCCCGCGAAGAAGAACTGCGAGTCCACAAAACTCCTTGTGGCTGTGAGTCAGTGGCATCTTTAAAGCGACAAGCAGACACTAAACACGTGGTAACCTCTGCTACTGTTAAAGCCGTCCTTGCGTGGTGCTCAGCTAGCTGCATTTGTCTATGATCTCGAGCAACGTGTGCTTCTGAACACTTTTCCTGGAACTTGCGGTACAGTCAGGCCTCCAGGACATGGCTAACATGCTTAAAAAAAAATCAGTACAAGGGCAAGTTTATTTAGAAAGTGACGGAGGTAGTGAGTGAGCCGTAGAAGAAATGGGCCAAGGAAACAAGTTACAGAAGGCCCAGGAGCCCAGGAAAGTGCGCTCTGAGGCGACTGTGGCCCAGACTTCGGGACGGAGCTCCGAGCAGGCGCGCTGAGGGGAGGCAGAGAGGGCGAGCGCTCTCTCACGCCCCCTTAGTCTTTCGCTGCACGCGCCGGGACAGCAGAATCAGTGGACACATTTCCTCGAAGCCAATACCGACATCTCCAGTAGACTCTACAGTCTAAGGCGGAAACATGTTTGCTGTAGCTGTTTCACCATCACTATCTGATGACATCTCGGGATGCATTCAGCAATGTCAGTCTAGGAATTCTCCAAGCAGTGATTTGTTGCCCTGTATACAGAAACACAGCTAAAGAAAGAACTGAAAACAGAACTTCAGATAGATTACTGTTAAGGCTAGGGGTAAAACAATGCAATCGGTACACCTACCCATTACTTCTCACACATCTACAAAATCTACAGAGATCTGGGAAAACACAGAAAATGTGTATTATTGTGGTAAAGAGAACTCGAAAGACCTTTAGGGAAATTAGCATAAGGTTAGAGGAAATGACATACTTTGATACTTCAGAGTAATCCAGTTAACAGGAGTCATGTGATCTTTGGATTAAGCACATGCTCTCTCTTCTTCCCTCTCTTGAAGGGCAGCCCAGGGTTTCTCTCGCCAGAAAACAGGTAGAGAAATTCTGGGAAACGTGGAGAGAAAATTGAACCACAAATAAATTACACAGAAATACATTTTATTTCTATTCACATAAAAATATAATACGATGAAACCTAATGGAGGAGACTTTGGCTCAAAACTGTGCCAAGTGAGTGGCCTCTCTCTTACCTGAGTTATTGGAAGTCCACTTCAGCAGATGGTGGCATACTTAGTGCACAAGGATGAACTACGATTCAAATGGCCGATATTCAGTAATACGCAGGGAGACGAGTCTTTCGTCTGTACCAGGCAGTTAGATCCAGAGCAACGCACCAGGGTTACCTGAACAGGGAGAGTTCCATATCAGGACTTATTAACTCAAGGAACTGGAGACGGGAGGAGCTGGCTACTAAGGAGTGAAAATATCTCTTAATAGAAGAGGGGGCCGGCAGCAGGGACAGGTCCTGCCTGAGACTGAAGGAGATCGTGGAGACCTTCCAGACCGGTTTGGGACATGGGTGTGAGTGCGGAGGGCTGAGAAGTCCGTGCGGCATTTACACCCAGAGAACCTGCTGGATGTCCCGCCTCAGCCACAGGTGAGGGCGGCTGAGGACCCGAAGTCTGGAGCCCAGGGGAAGCGCAAGCGAGGAAAGGGAGCCACATGGGTCCGCCTCGGGAGTGAGCCTAGGCGGGGAGGGAGTTCAAGGATGGAGTGCTGGGTACACCCGCATGAGATGCTACAGAGAAAATGAGGGTGCAGCTGAGGTTCAGAAAGACCCGCTGATGAGGCACAAGAGCGATCGGGCCTGAACGGCGTGTGACAAGTGCGCAGGACCCTCAGGACCCTGAGGAGTGCGTGGTGACAGCTGTCAGGCACGGACAGAGGACCTGCCTGACGGGGAAGTGCGTGTGGCAGCGCAGAGGACAGGGGCGTCTCTGCCGTGCTCTGTGTGCTGTGAGCGGGCTCAGCAGGGGCTCAGAGGCGAGGACGCAGACGCGAGCAAGCACGGGCCTTCCGAAAGGCTTCGCGCCACAAAGGGCTGGAATCACGAAGTGTCGGTTCTCACGGGAAACTCAGGGCTTTGAGCAAACAAACAGCTGCAGCCAGAAAGCCTCAGCGGCCCCGCACGGTGACTGGCCTGGGTCAGGTCTCCGCCCCGTGGAGAGGGCAGTCCGCGCCACAGGAGGGGGTGAAGGCAGGGCCGTCAGCAGCGCGGGCGCCCCGTCAGGCTCCCACGGGAAGGGACCCCGATGCCGTGGACGGGAGGTCAGGGAGGAGGTGAGTGACCTCTTCTGGGCCTGAAGGGTGAGGAAGTTGCAATGAGCTGGGTCTACCTGTTAATGAAACCAAAAAGTGGAGTTAAAGTTAAACCACTGAGCCAATAAAGCCTACCCATTTTGCAACAACGAGGCTAAAGGTTTGGGGTGATCATTTACCCCTGGGGATTTAAAATTTAGGAAGCTCAGGGAGGTGTTTGCGGGAGGAATGAGGACGCCGCTCTCCGTCTCCCTCAGGTCAGCCTTCCGCCCCCGGCCCCCTGCACCCTGTGCCCACCGCTGGGATGGGGTCCCTTCCCCACGGACAGCGGCCTCATTTGCGGCTTCGGGGCAGAGACTGTGGGGGTGGGGAAGGAGCGCCTCTTTCCCGAAATACTTCTGAAGAGCCAGAGAGGATGCGGCCTTTTCCTAAAGGAAACAGGAGCCCAGAGCTCCAGGGAACAATAACCCGAAAGGGGAGCAGCGGAGGGCCGGAGTTGCTTACCTGAGGCGGCTGTGGGCCAAGCAGCCGTTTCACACCCTGCTTTCTATACTTTCTAGGGTGACTGTCGCCCCAGCGTGGGACCGAGACTAGACGAGCTGCAGCTTGAGGCTCACAGGACATAGCGGACCGGGCCTGGTGGGAGGAGGCGTTATCTGTAACTGGACTTTTAAACCCTGATCACATCCCTGCGGAGTGGTGAAGGCGAAGGCCGGTCTGGCAGAGGAGGAGTCCCGTCCTGGCTGAAAGGTCAGCACGGCTCTGACCCTCCCGCTCCATGGCTCTGGGAAGTAATTAACGAGTGAAGAGTCTGGGGCAGAGGACTTTGTTTTTAAATCTTACCTGACGATATGTGTTTTTTTAATTGGTTATAGAGAGAGAAGAAGAGAGAGAGAGAAGGAGAACATCAATGTGAGAGAGAATCATCCATCAGTTGCCTCTTGTATGCACTCGGACCGGGGATCGAACCCACAACCTAGGTATGTGTGCTGACTGGGGACCGAACCTGCACTCTCCCGGTTTGCGGGACGAAGCCCTAGTCGACCGAGCCGCACGGCCAGAGCTGGGGCGGAGGACGGGTTTGGGGCTGCGTGTAGAGCTGGGTCAGCCGCTCGCAGGCAGGAAGGCCCGGGGCTGGGATCAGGTGGAGGCAGCATGCGCGCTGTTGGCGGCCCTGCGGGACGCCTTCGGGCAGAGGCCCCGGCGGAGACACAGCGAGGGGAAAGGTCAGGGGCCAGGCCCATAGGCCACGGGGTTCTTTCCTTGTCTGTACGTGCTTGCACGTTCTTTCTTTCAGTAGGTAAGGTCTGGACCCCGGAGGGAAGGGCCAGATGTCCACTGGGGCAGACGCCATGGCCGCTGGGGGCGATCGTTCCGGAGACGCCGACGGGCACGTGACGTCAGCCTCGAGCAAAGGTAAAGCCCGCACGCCCCGGTGGTGGGTGGAACTGGGTGCCGGTCCCCTCGGCACCCTCACAGGGGTGTCTAACCTGCAGACCTTGGTGGCCGTGAATGCGGCCCATCACAAGATCGTAAGTGTCCTTAAAACAGCATGACATTGTTTTTGTGATGACATGTCACAAAGCATTTAACGTGTGGCCCAAGACAACGCTGCTCCTTCCAGTGTGGCCCAGAGACGCCAAAAGGCTGGACACCCCACGGCATCTGCTTGTGGCCACCAATTGCCAGGAATTCTATATAGCTTTCGAGAATGTTCACTGAGCATTATTTCGCCTCTTGCAATAAACCCGCAAGTTACATAAAGCAGGTGTGAAGACCTTATCTATAGCTGGAGGAAAAAGGTCAGAGCAGACGCTGTAGAAAATGTGTGATCCAGCTTGACTTTTCTCTGATCTAAGGCGTTAGTTTTCTCCAGGAGGTCAGCTTTTCATAAGACAATGCCCTTTGGAAGGACAACACAAACCAAGACGGAACACTTTGCAAGAGCGAGCATTTTAGCCTGTGTGTCTGCGGGAAGTGAGCAGGTCTTAAGGGAAACGGGGTTCCCCTCCCCCACCCCTCACAGCAGAGCCGGGCCCCATGCATCCCACCTCTCACGTGGCAGTTAGCTGGTGACCTTCTGAGCTGGAGAGAATGTCCTCAGTGTCTTATCTGCAAACTGGAAAAGCCCGACCCTGTGTCTTTGGGTCACACTCATTGCGAAATGTCTAGGAGTCTACCGGGCTCTGCCGTTGGCCAGACTCTCCTGTCTTAGCTCCTTCTCTCTCCAAATGGCAGTTCTGCGCCCAAGTTTCCCACGAGACGTCGCACTGTCGGAGTCCGCGGTCTTGACTCGGTTCTGAGCAGTGTGACCCTGGGCAAGTGACTCACTTTCTGGGCCTCAGTTTCGCTGTTTGTGAAAATGAAGTGGCAGTCCCAGGGCCGAGGTCTTATGGTTTCCACGGGGATGAAATCAGTCTTGGCGTACACACCGTTTAGGACAATGCCTGGCTTGTGGTGCGCACCGGGCAGGCGCCAGCTGCCATTCTTACCTCTCACCCTCTGTCCTGCTCACAACAGCCCTTCGGCAAAGGTGCCACTAACATTGTCACTATGTCACAGGAGCGAGGACTGGCACCGAGAGCCATTAGATGACTCACTGGAGTCAGCCAGGCTCAGGGGCACGTGGCGAGGGTTCAGGCCAGGGCGGTCTGCCTGGCCACCATTGTGTGCACTTCTGGCCATCACCCTGCTGCCCTTGGCTCAGCCCCAGGGACAACAGCACAGTTCCCACGGGTCACTGGCACATGCCGTCCGAGCCCAGGCAACAGTGTCCAGATGCGGTTTAAGAACTTTTGTCCTCCCGCCTCGCCTCCCGTTCAAGCCTCCGCTCCGGCCAACCCCCAAAAAGGCTCACCCGCACCGTCCCCTGGTTGTAGATGCCACTGAAAGCCACGTGCCAGCAGGGCACGTGGGAGGGAGCTGCATTTCATGCCTTCTCTGTCCCATGCTCGGTCCGTGGGCAGTGCACCACTGCTCCTGGCCGCGACCCTCTCCCAATCCACCTCTTCCTGTCCCCATACTCACCAGCGCAGCCTGCAGCCCTGCCTGGGAAATGCCTGTCTGGGGCTCCCCACCCCCACCCAGGCTCCCACACTTCAGTCTCCACGTGGGCACTGGCTCTGCGGGCGGCAAGGGCCCCCGCCTGCCTGGCACACGGGCGCCTGCTGAACGCCACTCCGTCCGTTCTTGCTGCCCTGCAGCCTCACCGGCGCACTCTAGTCCTCTCTCTCCCGGGCTCAGGAAGCAGGGAGGGGAGAAGAGCTCCCTGATTTTAAGACCTTTTGTGTCTTCTTCTCGTCTCAGGCTTTTGTTCGGTCCGACACGGGCTCGCCCTCATCATACAATTTTGTAATTTCACCATGTATGTCCAAAACGTGAACTTGAGCATCACCATGCCCGCGATGGTGAACGGCTCTGTCCCGCCCTGCCTGGCCAACGCGTCTGATGCCCGAGACGCCTGCAACGGAACCCTCCCAGGGCCTCGGGCGGCGGTGAGTGTGGCGCGATGCTGGGCCCTTGCTGTGACTCAGGCGGTGTGGCCACAAAGGCTCCTAGTGCTTGTCACAAGAACGTACTAAGTGGCTAAGGAGATTGTCCCCTCCTGTCGTGTCTGTGAGTGGGACCCGGGACTGAGCTAGAGCGGAGGGAACAGAGCTCACAGCCAGCAGACGTGCATCCGTGGCCGCACAACACGTTGAACGGATCGATGTCGACTTTCCCTTTGCTCCTCCGCTCGCTCACGTCCTTGCCTATGGTGCTTTCGTTCTCCATGGGCTCTCTTCCGTGTCAGCCGGTCAGCTCCTTGTGTGACCAGGAACTGAGAGGTTGGGGGAATTGCCGAGAGAGCAAAAGAGAAGAGAAGGGTCTTTTTATTATTATTATTATTTTTTATTTTAGCCTCTCGAGTCCTCACAATAAAAATCTCAACTCCCTAGTCAATGACTAACAATGGCGGTCTCTCTGTCACCTAGGAGCCCGTGTACAACTGGGACCCGGACATCCAGGGGGTCATCCTCAGCGCGCTCAACTACGGCTCGTTCTTGACTTCGCTCCCCGGTGGCTACCTGGCTGGACTCGTTGCAGCCAAGTACTCGATCGGCACTGCCCTGTGCGTCTCCTCCGTCCTGAGCCTCCTCACCCCATGCGCAGCCGACGCCGGAGTGGCCTTGCTCATCGTCCTCCGGATTGTCCAAGGCATGGCCCAGGTACCGAGGTATTCATTCTCTAAGTACCGGTGCGGTTCGGCCCTGAAATGCGTCAGAGAGCCAGGAGCGGAACGCCTCCTTTTCAGATCATTGTTGTGACAAGTCAGTACGAGGTCTGGCTGAAATGGGCTCCCCCGCTGGAAAGGAACCAGCTCATCATCTTCAGTATCTCAGGTATCGACACCATTACCGTCCCCATGTGTGTGCCGCCCACGAGTGCCCAGGGGTGGCCTGTCACCAGAAGCAGCACACACGCCCCAGTCCTCTGTGTCCCGGCTCGGAAGCACTGCCCTAACCTCTCCTTCTCGACCGTAACTGCCCGCTAACTGGGCAGCACGGTTGTTGTGAGTGCTCTGCCTGCGCTAATTTACCTGAAAGCCGTAAGGCAAATGGAGACACAGACAGGCTAACAGGGTGCCCGCGGTCCCCAGCGACCGAGGGAAGAGGCAGGACTGGCCCTGGAGAGTGCAGGCCGCAGCCCGGAGCTGCCGTCTCGGCACCGTGGCGCGGTCAGTCGGTGGGGAGCACGCGGGGGCCCACGCCCGACCGGGACCTTCTCACCCCGTGTGCAGGCACACCGCTGGGGGCCTTCTCTGTCCTCCTTGCCGGCGGGTTCCTCTGTGAGACCCTCGGGTGGCCTTCCGTCTTCTACATCTCGGGTGAGTGTCTGCTTCCCACACC